>NC_048597.1:67954009-68254009 GCF_003668045.3 Cricetulus griseus | reverse complement strand
TAATTTCATCATCAGATACTGGGGTCCAGGGCTGTAACACTACAAAGGCACTCAGAAACATCTCATTCCCTTCCCAGAGAACTATTTTTTGCAACAAGAGTTTTACAAATCCAAAATAATTTTATTCACTTTTTCAGATTTTTGCTTTCATAAGGTGTTTAGCAAACATGCTAAGGCGACAGAATGTCTAGGTGGTCAGGACATGCAACGCTGACCACTGGACTGATGACAGTGGCAGCCACACCCACCCAAGCTATGGGCCCCAGGGCACCAAGGGGGTCTGCAGGAACACACCAAACCACACAGCAATCAGCAACCTGAGGTAGGTCTCTTTACAGTACAAAAAACTTCTACACCAGTGAAGACACTGGCTAGCAAGAGCTGCTGAGGGCCGCAGACTTTGCAGAGGAGACTGACATGAGGAAGGACAGACCCCACGACCCTGAGCCCTGCCACCGAACTCTGGACGTGTGGGATCAGGCAAAAGAAAAAAAATGCCACCTACAACAGCAGCAGTGGACCCCAGGGCTGGGAACCAACTGGCCAAAGAGCTGGAGCTCTGTGGTGGCCAGTGTTAGGAACCTGAAGTATGGGACACTGGGAGCAGTCTGGATCTCGTTTAGAAATGACAGCAGGAGGAGGAGGGCAGAATGAAACTCTCCCCTCTGAGGAATGCTGGGGTTCTCATTCCTGAGAGGGGAAGGGGGTGGGCTTTGCCCCACTGCTCTAACATAAACAGTTAAGTGACAAGAAAGCAGGAGACCTGAGAATTCACGGTGCTCGGCAAGGCCTCCCACAGCCCAGCTGCACTGGATTCCCACTGGGGAGCTCAAAGAGCAGGCCTGGGGGGCCCACCACTGCCACGTGTCCCCTGGACACCTGGAAAGCCCAGCACCGTGAAACGACCAGCTAGAGGACGGAACGCTGCCTTTCCTACAGCTAAGAGCAGGAGAGCCCTAGTGCAGTGAGCTGTACAAAACGATAGAAATGAATGTGCACTGCTGGTAGCACAGTGCTTGCTTTTAATAGAAAATAAACCGCTTACATCTTTACTGTAAATATAGGCTATATACAGAGTCATATATAGACATAGCTACACATATAAAGCTTCATTATAGGCCACTGATACATTTATAGTAATGGTTCCCTGAACCTCTTACGAGTGCAATTAAGAACAAAAAAATTTCATTTACATGAATAGGGAATAAATACAATAATCAAAATATGATTTTCCCTAAAAGTGAAACAAACGGCTAATCATGAACTGTTGTGTGAGAGATAAAACAGGGAAAAGGCAAGGTTTCAGCAGGACAGGATGAGGGATCCAAACCAGGAAGAGAATAGCGATGCTGAGGAACAGACTTCACCCATGGAGGACTTAGCCCTTGACAGCCACCTTGTTCTCTGCAGCAGCAAACATAGCATAGAACCTCGAACTTTCGTTGGACAGAAGGACCGATGGGGTGTCAAACTCCACTACCTGCAAAGGAGGAGACACGTCAGAGGGACTGTGGGATGGTCTCATGGACTCGGAGGATCCACTGTTGAGCAACGGTGGCAAACCTCAAAGCCCTGGGACAGAACAGAGGACAACTGAACTGGCCTACAGTGTCCAGGGAGCAAGGGAAAGGTTGGAGAGAATGGATGCATGCTTCCTTCACGTACAACCTAATTCTCTCATCTGTGGGAACACAGAAATCCATCAGTATGTAAATGTAAACTATGGGGGTGGGGGCTACAGCTCAACTTGAGGGCAAGCTGATCTGACTCCAGTCAGGGAGGAAGAACTCAGGATGCCTACTTGGCATCGAGAAAAAGGAAGCAAGGGATCAGCACATCCACTGTCCATTCCTGTGGCGGACTTTCTGCTATCTGAATGCCCAGAAACATGAACATGACCGGCAGCCCCTCATGACAGGAGCCTCTTTCTTCCCAGACAAAGCCCCATAGCAAGCTGATGTTCCTGAGGAGCCTGATACCTGTCCCTGGGCCAGCACCATAATCCTGTCAGAGCCCAGAACTGTGTGCAGGCGATGGGCAATGGTCAGCATGGTGCAGTCTGCAAAGGCTTCCCGGATGGTCTCTTGGATCAGTAAGTCTGTCTCTGTGTCCATAGCAGCTGTGGCTTCATCTAAAATCAGAATCTGCCAGGGAAGCAGAGAACAAGCAGAGATCCAATTACTGCCTTAAGTATTCTTGTTATCTCAATTCCCTAAAATGCATTTCAGTTTCTAAATCCTATACTATGTACTATTACTAATTAGTAGGTTCATACATAAATGTATGTGAAAATGCCCTTTGCTTAGAATTCTACAAACGGGACAGACACACTGGTTACAGTGATCTAGTCAAACACTCCTACTTTCTCTGCAGCCTTCATGTGTAGGTTTGCTTTTCTGGACATCCTTTCCTGTTTGTAAAACGAGGGGTTCCACCTGCTGAACTCTCCTGCAGCCTTCAATCTGCTGGGTCTGCAGTTCTACAAGTACTCATTAGCCAGAAACAAAGTTATCCTTGAATTCCAAAGGCTTGGGGGAAGTTGAAAAATAAAGGGGGCAGGACACGGAATGTGTCTACAACATACACACGCAAAAGCTTGAAGAAGAAAAAAGTTGAAACAAAGATCCCTCAAACCAGCATGCCAAGTGGGGTTATGATTGACTTAGAAATGACTGGTTAGAAAGCACCACTGTGCTCAGAGACAAGAAAACTCAGGGTTTGGTGCCTCTAGGCAGGGCTGCACCCAGGGCACCGGCTCTTCACCACTTTCCACCTCATGCCACCTGCTATGCATCGCACCTTACAGTGACGCAGCAGAGCCCTTGCTATGCACAACAGCTGCCGCTCCCCAACTGAGAAGTTGTCCCCATTCTCCATCACTTCAGATTCAAGTTTTAGAGGTAGCTGGGCAATCTAGAAAGAGAATAGAGGTTAGAAGTATAAGATACAAACCACACCTTTCAGAAATTATTCTAACTAGGTCAAGTGGCTCGCACCTATAGTCAGGCACTTGGGAGGCTACTGCAGGAGTGTTGTGAGTTCAAATCAGCATGGACTGCATCCTGAGACCCTTTCTTAAACTGCCCCACCCCTTATAAGGGAACAAATTATTCTGAAGCAGATGAAAAAGAATTACATTGGTATTGGAAAGATCCACCTGTATCTACCAGGACCTGTATTTTGTAGGACAACTCATCCTTTTTTTTCTTTTTAATTTATTTATTATGTACACAGTGTTCTGCAGGCCAGAAGAGGTAACCAGATCTCATCGCAGATGGTTATGAGCCCCACCATGTGGTTGCTGGGAATTGAACTCAGGGCCTCTGGAAAAGCAGCCAGTGCCCTCAACCTCTGAGCCATTTCTCTAGCCCAACAGCTCATCTTTGTAATATATGATTCTGTTGATTTCATACCATGAAAATATCCCAGAAATTCAAGATCTCATTGGATGGTGGGCGCTTTTGGTTCTAAAAATACAGTTTTGCAGGAGATGGGGTCCAAAACCTGGCCCACGCTGGCAGCCTTTTCTTTTCTTAAGCATCATGGAACCTGTTCTTCATATGAAATTGAAGCTGCTCGATGGAAGATGAAAGCAAGGCTCATCTACCTGCCCAGGGCAGTGGGTACTGAACTCAGATGCAGTGCTCCACTCAAGATCAGTGATGCCCATCTGCAGAGTGGTTGCTGGGTTGCTCTATGACATCCATGATTTATGGTACACTGCATGTTACAAAACCAGCAATAAATTACAGAAATTTTGTGTATAGACTATTTTTGTTTGTTTGGGTTTATTTATTGTTTTCTTAAGACAGGGTCTCTCGATGTAGTCCTGGACATCCAGAAACTCAATCTGTAGACCAGGTTGGCCTCGAACTCACAGAGATCCACCTGCCTCTGCCTCTCCAGTGCTGGGATTAAAGGTGTGCGACCACCACGTAATCCAATGTTATACTATTATAATTGATAAAATTAGAAAGGTCTAACTAGCTGTCATTAATATATTCTTAGTCAATGGAGAATATGAGGTCATTATGGCCATGAGCAATGTGGGAGGTGGGGCTGAGAGACCAACTTTAAAATTTTAGTGTGCGTGCGTGTGTGTGTGTGTGTGTGTGTGTGTGTGTGTGTGTGTGTGTGTGTGAGAGAGAGAGAGAGAGAGAGAGAGAGAGAGATAGAGAGAGAGAGAGAGAGATTCTGCATGTGTGGAGGTCAGAGACAACTTGTGGGAGTTGGTTCTCTCCTTGACCTTGAACTCAGGTGGTTTGGCTTGGTGGCATGCACTTCACCAGCTGAGCAACTCACTGGCTAAGACACTGGTTTTTGGGATGCATATGCAATGCCTGCAAACTCCTGCTTGGAAGTATTCTCCAGGCATCCTGGAGTGGGAGGGAGGGGTGGCTGCTGAAGAAGAGGGAGCCAGAAGAAGCAGTGCTCCCCCATCCCAGCCCTGTGATTCCAGCACAGCCCTCCCTCAGCTACAGAGAGCAGTGCTCCCCCATCCCAGCCCTGTGATTCCAGCACAGCCCTCCCTCCTAGTTCCACTTACACATTCCTTCATGTGTGTCCTCTCTAGAGAATCCCAGATCTGGTCTTCTGTGTACTGGTTGAAGGGGTCCAGATTTGATCTAAGGAGAAGTATAAGGGAAATTGCTCAGAGACCAATACTTGACAAACCACATTCCAATGGCTGTCTGAGGTTACACAAGCATACACAGAAAACTAGATGTCAACTTTACAGGTTACAGGCTCCCCATGGAGTCATGGGACCACACCTGAGACTGGGATCCCTGTACTATAAAACCCAATTTAAAATTTATTGTTTTTATTATGCAAAGAATACAAGTTAGCTGTAAAAGAATTTATGATACAGATATAGAATCATAAATATGTATGTTTGAATCACCTTCAATGACACCTAGAAATATGGTATCTTTCAGATATCTCATTATGTACAAATGAAGGAAAATGCCTTCGTTGCTCCTCACTTTTTATTAGTTCTTTGAGAATTTCATATAATATATTGTATACATGTATATTTTTATATGATATATTCACCCTTTTCACCCTGTCTCCTTCCAGATCCATCCCCCGTTCACAGTCCAGCCACCTGTATCTTTTTTTTTTCTTTTTTACCTATCAAGTACAATTTGTGTTGCTCACATACTCTGGGAAGTATAGCTTCTACTGGAGAGTGGTCTCCCAGCAGCTCCTCAGCTAAGAGTGGGACTTTGTGCCCACCTCTGTATCGTGACTCCATGAGAGTCTGGTAAAGGTTCTCAAGAATTTATTTAGGTTTAAAATAGTGGTAAACACTCATTGACGCAGAACAGGTTAGACACCACTGCTGATCCAGCTGTTCTGCCCAGGGGTGAAGAGCACCACCAGCAAGCTAGTGGCTCCGCTCTGACCACCCAAGAGAGCAAGAGCTTGAGAGACCCTCCCACTCAGCTTGTAAGTTGTCACATAGGCAGTGTGAAGTGAGACCTGCAGGAAGTGATTAAGATTTTCATTGAGTACGAGGCCATGGCGGCACACGCCTTATCTTTGAGTTTGAGGATAGACGGGATTACAAAAACCAGGCCAGTCAACACTTCAAAGTGAGATGCTGTCTTTTGAAACAAGGAAGGAGAGAAAGATTAGGTCACGAGGATGGGGCCTGTGTGATAGGATTAGCAACCTTTTAAGAGGAAGACTCACTCTGCTTTCCTTCATGTACACATTGAGGCCATGGGAAGACTTGGCCAGACAACAAGGAAGATGCTCTTATTCCACACCAATCTTGCACTCCTGAACTGTTGAGAATTTCCTGTGATTTAAGCTTCATGGAATATGGTATTTTATTACAGCAGTCTTGTCAGATGAAGGGACCTACAAAGCCCACCTTGAATGAGGGCAAATGCCAGTTTCAAAGGCAAGTCTGAAATTAAATTGGTACCTTTTTTTTTTTGAAATAAGAAATTCAACATCACTTTTGGATGACTGTATCTAGCTCTTCTATATAGTTTTTATTTCCAAAGGAAGGCAACTTGATTAGAAATGGACATAAATCATGGAAACTCCTACGTTTTAGGCAGCAGTTTCAAGGATAGAGATAGAAGAGATGACTTTCCTACTAATTACTATTCAACAGGCAAAAGGGGACGTTTATCTGTGGTATATTAACAAATTTCAGGAAAAAAGCCCATAATTTGAGACTAAGCTTCCAAGATGGGAAGATCTAAAATATATCATGCTACGTGCTCGCCAAAGGAAGAATCAGTGACAGAAGCACTGCTCACTGGTAGAGGGGCAGCCTTGCAGAAACCTGGGCTTGAAGTAGAATGAGGTAGGCAAGACCAACTCCTAGATACAGGCTCATTGATTTAGTCACTTGAAGCACTGCTTGCATGCCATTGCCAAGCACGACTTCACTTGCTACCTGGAGAAATAGCTTAAACAAATAGGTCACTGCCCTCAACAACCTGACCACAAAAGCTCACTTACATCTGCCAACTGTAACATATGCCTTTGAAAACCAACGGCCCCAAGCTAACTGCCATGTATGCTTCTGTTTGTTAGCCTGCTGGCCCTACCTTGAGGTTATAGAGTACAAAATGAGTGTAAACTGGACTCAGGACCAAAACCTTCAGGAGCTGTCCTGGCTTTGGTCCACCAGTGACAAATCTCTACCACTCTCAGGGGTGTCTGAATGCTTAATATAGAGATTCCCGCAATAGGTTCAGTTCCTAGGCCCCAGAAAGAAGGAAAGACAGCTAGTTGAAAATGAAGAATGGATGGCTGTTGAGTGGTGGTGGCCAGCCATTCAGGAAGGCACCGCATTGGCTCTCAGTCCGCAGAGGAGAGGTGGCATCACAGAGTGGAGCACAGAGGATGATGGTGACAGCTACCATTTGTGCTCTTATCACTGGCTAGACTTGGAACTTAGGAATTTATTCAATCTACACCACAGCAGGCCTTCAAAGCAGCCTCATTTTAGGGATGAGAAAATATTCTTAAGGGTGGCAAGCTGTTAAGTTCATGGGACAGAGAGCTCTCTGGCCTCAGAACCCGCTGTGGGAGAGCCTTGCGATGACAATTAATTTAGCTGCATGCATAGCAGAAGCAGACTCATCACTGCAATAGAAATTATAGAACCATGAGAAACACTGGGTCCAAGGACATGGGATTTCCATCCCAGGTGATGGCTCTAGAACCGTCCAGTCCTCTAAGAGGCCAGGTCCTCACCTGACAGTACCACTGAACAGGACTGGCTCCTGAGGGATGATGGAGAGTTTGCTTCGGAGGTCAGCCAGGCCGATGTCGCTGATTCTCACTCCATCAATTTTGATGCAGCCTCCGGATAATTCCACCAGACGGAAGAGGGCCATCCCCAGAGATGACTTCCCTGATGAGTCAAACAAGCAGAATAGCAACTCTGTGAGTAACTTCTGGAAAGATAAAACTAGCTTATTGTGGTGGCTAATGTCAAAAACATCTGGAATCAACTAAAACTTAAGTAGCTGGGCCCCTAGGTGAGAGGCTTTCTTGATTGGACCTGTGAAGCAAGATCCACCCTAAATCTGGGCCACACTTTTTGGTGGCAGCCCACATAAAAGGACATGGAACAAGGAAACATTTGCTTCTTGCCTTTCCTTGATGGCAAGTTCATCTATCCTGCTGCTGAGACATTCCTTTGCCTGTGTCAGAGCCTACTTTTTTTTAGGGAATTCCATGTCAACAGACAGCCCTCTGAGTCTTGTGGACAGAAGAACTACCAGATTTCTTGGCCTTCCTGTTATTGCAATCACTGGAGGCAGGCATGTTGGAGGTGTGTCACTGGAGCAGGCTTTGGGGTTTCAAAAGCCCACAACATTCCCCATTACCTCTCTGCCTCATGTTTGTAGATCAGGACATAAGATCTCAGCCACTGCTCTACCACTGTGCCTGCCCGCCTGCTGCCATGCCGCCTGCCATGATGGCCATGGACTCACCCTCTGAAACTGTGTGAGCCCAAATAAACTGTTTCTTTATAAGCTGCCTTGGTCATGGTATCTCTTCACAGCAACAGAAAAGTAACTAAGACAGGGGCCTATTTGGATTTGGAGACAGCACCTTCCTCATGTGGGTGTTACTCTGGCCTATATACCAAGGGACTCAGAAAGTTATTAGCTTTGTGTGTGGTTCCTGGAACAGGAGAAGGCTCTTCAACAGGTCCAGGCTGTTGTACAGGCTGCTCTTCTGCATGGACCATATGATCCAGCAGACCAGACGGTACTTGAGGTGTAAGTGACTGACAGGGATGCTGTTTGGAGCCTTTGGCAGGTCCCTGGAGGTGAATCACAGAGGAGCCCCTTGGTATTTTGGAACAAAAGGCTCTACCATCATCTGTAGGCAACCGTTCTCCCTTGGAGAGACAGTCCTTGGCCTCCTATGGGGACAATGGGCTACCACATTACCATGCAACTGAGCTGTCCATCATGAGCAGGGTATTATCGGACCTACAGCAAGCAGCTTGGGACAAATTATAAGACAGGATGTGTTTTCTCTGACTAGATGTGTTTGAGGAAGAACCTAAGGCAAGACCTCTCACAGCAGCAGCATGGAGAAAGATCTAAGGTAAATGTCAAGGGAAATAGCTGGAGAAGATGAGTGGCTGTGGATGACCAGCACAGAAACCAAGGCCAAGCAAAAGGCTGGTGGATGAAATGATGGTTCGGAGTTACAGTGACAGGCAGAATACTGCAATTCTACATTTACTTTTAGTCCCTGAGTTAAGATCATCCCAGACAGGTTTTGAAGCCAAGGAAACATGGAGCCTGGAAATAAACAGGTTAGGGAAGACAATTTTTGAGTGTCACTTGGAAGGAAATGTAATAGAGAATTACTTAAACCTGTTTGTAGGGTAGAGGGAGAGCTGGGTACTGAATTTATGTCTCTTACAAGGTAAGCACTCTGCCACTGAACTGCAGCTCTAGCCCTTTAAATGTGTTTTACTTTGAGATAGCCCTTATCTGAGCTGACCATGAATTCAAAATCCTCCTTCCTCAGCCTCCCTTGTGGTTGGGAACACAGCCCTTCACTGAGGCCTGGCAATTACTTAAGTCTTTACTAGGAACCTAATGCAGCAATCTTCCCTGTTATCTACCTGAAACAAATGGGGAACCTGGCCAAGAGAGCAAAACAGGTCCCCTGGAACTGAGTGACTATTACAACTAGAGGGCCTACTTACCTTCCCCTTGACATAAAGAGGAAATACTCCCATAACACACAGTAACACATTTCTAAAAATAAGAGTGATGTAAAATGCCTGACAAGAAAGCCAATTTGTTTTGTTTCTGTTGAGACAGGGTCTACACAGCCAAGCCTGCTTTGAACTTGTAGTGATCCTCCTGCCTCGGATTCCTTAGTGCTGAGATTACAGGTATGTGCCACTAGGCTTGGCTCCAGATAAAGAAAACAATTTCTACCTTCAAGGGAACACAAGCCCCTTTCTAAAGTTGTCCATGCTTTTGACAAACAGGGGCTACAGTGATGTCTTACAATGGCCTGAGGATAGGACTGGAGAGATGGCTCAGTGGTTAAGAGCACTAGCTGCTCTTCCAGAGAACCCAGGTTCAATTCCCAATACCTACATGGCAGCTTACACCTGTTTGTAACTACAGTTCCAGGGGATCTGACACCTTCACACAGATATACATGCAGGCAAAACACCAGTGAACATAAAATAAAATTAAATATTAAAACAAACAAACAAAAAGACAAAGGCCTGAAGACTCTTCACATGTTTTGGATGTAGTACTATTCAAGAAAAATCAGTAATGGTTAAATTCTCTAAAAACTTGGGATGGTTAAATATAAATTATGGTATACCCATTAAATACAATCGTGTAGTATGTTATATAACAATTGTTAAGTAACAAGGCAAGTCACTTATGGTTCTAAAACAAACAAACAAAAAAACCCCAAAAGGTCACAAAACCAGTATACAAAATGACCACACTTTATTAACATGTGTTAAGAAGAAATCACCAAGGAGAGACCCACCAAAATGTCATCAGTGCTTATCTGTAGTAACCGGTGCCAAGCGCTTTCTTCTACTCTACTTTACCATGTGCTCCAAGCATTCTGTTCTGAGAAGGCTGAAGGCAAACTTAGAAAGCTGGTTTCAGAGGGGCCTGAGGTAACAGTGACTTGTGTACCAGGCATTTGGTTTGTAAAGATGAGAGTGATCTCTGACAAGCTGCCATGTGGTGACCAAAGATTAAATTCTGATGACTTCAAACACTTCTCCAGAGACCAGTCAAGTCCTTACCTGACCCTGTCCGTCCCACAATGCCAATCTTCTCCTTGGGCTTGATGGTGAAGGACACTTTCTTAAGGACCAGAGGAAGATTTTCCCGGTATCTCATTTCTGCATTCTCAAAGGTTATTTCTCCCTCCTGGGGCCAGTCAGGCGGAGGAGCCTTGTTCTTGATTCTGGCAGGTGCTTCCAAAGACAGAGTCTGCAGAAAGAGTGGGTACTTCAGATTTTTGTAGAGCAGTAAAGCTTACCAGAGAGTAAAACCAAGCACGCATAGCTGCCAAGGCAGCTGCTACCACCTATGAAAGACCATGTTGACAGAAAATGCTCACACCCTAACAACCAAGATGGAGACACAGCAGCACATGGCTACTAAGCCATGGTCTGAGAGTACCCTGCTTGCAGAACACTGCCAAGGACTGAGGGAGGACCTAAGGGTGTAACGTGAGGCCTTCCCTCCCCAACACATTTTCATTGGAATTCACTGAAAATATTCCACTCGAAACAGAATTCCATGAACTGAATACTGCTGGCCTGAATTAAAACTCAAGTGAGGTAAATAACATTTGTTGAACAGCTAAATATTATGGCCAATCCAAGGAATACAGACTGCAGTTCCAGCTGGCCACCCTTGGCAGTCTGAGCTACCCATGCCACATGCCACAACAGTATGACCTATAAAAGCCATTTCACCTCTTTGTATCTTAGGTCCTTGTTTTCAAACTGTGCAGAACTGATTTGGTCCTGGAAACCCACTCCTGCTTCAAAAGGCTCTATTATAACTTTCTGTGTAATTTTGTCATAGCAGTCACCCCTCATGGTTTAAAATGTCTCTGGAAAGTACTCAATTGGTTTCGTACCTTTAAGTGAAGAGCATGAAATTAGTATTTGTGTGTGTGTGTGTGTGTGTGTGTGTGTGTTGGGGTGGCAGATGACACTCCAAGCTGGAAAGATCGTGCTGCTCTATTGGGACAGGCATCTGGGTTGTGTTGTGGAGTGACATCAGGAAGGCAATCTTCAAAACTGTCACTGGTTGAGCAGTACTCACTGTCCCACCACTGTCTATCATTCTGTTCTCTCCAGCAAAGGACTCGCCAAGAGCAATATTTACTCAATGCTACATTATCCACATATGCTTTCTGAAGACCACAACAATGGACAAAGCACCAGCTACATAGCATAGCTATCTGAATTTTTTATGAGAACAGCCATTTGTTATGTTTGAGAAATATCTGCTAAAGCTGGGTGGTGGTGGCACACACCTTGAATCCTAGCACTTGGAGGCAGAGGCAGATCTGGTCTACAGAGTTCCAGGACAGCCAGGGCTACACAGAGAAAAGCTCTGTCTTCTTACATACATACATATATGAATAAATAAATACCTGTCTCAATAAGTAAAAAGAGAGAGAAGAAAAGAGAAAGTATCCGATCGTGGCTAGCAAGATGGTTTAACAGGTAAAGGTGCTTGCTGCCAAGCTTGACAATTTCAATCGGATCCCTAGAACCCATATAGTAGAAAGAGAGAACCAATTCCCACAGGTTGTCCTCTGACCTGTACATGTGCACTGTGGCATATGCACCCTCACACACATAGATAGATAGATAGATAGATAGATAGATAGATAGATAGATAGACAGACAGACAGATAGATGTTAGACAGATACTTGAATGAAGAAAAATAAGAAAATAAATGTTAAAAAAAAATCTAAGTAAGCCAGGTATGATGGTATAAGCCTGTAAAGCCTACACTTGGGAGGCTAAGACAGGAACATCATAATTTCCAGGCTAGCCTGAGCTACACAGAGTAAACCATATCCTCTGACAACTAGTACATTCATTTTCAAATCAGTGAAGACACACATCTCTGCTCAGACATGAAATTTTCAAGTAAAAGAGTTCTTCAGGACTGCTTGAACATCAGTTATTTGGAACGCAAAATTTTCTTCACTGTGAGCAACGTTGTACATGCTGTAGTTCTCAGGACAGTTTACAAAATAGGTGATCTTGAGAAACAAGCAATCCTGGAAACCCTCACTACCATATGCAATGCTTCCTTCTACATAAAATCACATTTAGAATTCCAGGGAGGACACCAGCAAGACACAACTTCAGGGCAAAAACTGAGGGGCTCCTGAGAGAGGGTGGGAAGAACCAGTGTTCCCAGTGACAGCCAAACCCACTAGTTTCTAAACTGTGGATACAGATTAGAATTTACAGTGCAGCTTTACAGTTACAGAGCCTCTGACCTCAGACCAACGACATTTATCTCCGGAGAGGAGACCCATGCTAATCTCTGCCAAAGGCTCAGGCAAGGGACCCTGGTGGCCATCCTTGGCCAAGGTCCACTAGACCAAGACTGAGAATTAGAATGATGTATGATTTGCAGTTCATAAACAGGGCCCAGAGGCCCCTGAGATGAAACTGATCTGAATGCCCCCTGGGCAGGCCCAATGGGCACATCTACAAAACGCTCCCACACCAAAGGGACATTGTGGAAGACGAGACAGAAACCGTAAGAGTCAGAGGATCAGGGACTTTGCTATGAGATTGTGTCTCTCAGAAATGTCAGAAGCTATGTTCATAAAGTCTCACCAATACAACTCCCCAGACTTGAGTTGAACAAGGAGGACACCAATGAACATGCCAAACTGCACAGGGAAAAGTCCAGGAAGCTTCAACCTTCCACAAAGACCTGTACAGGCATCGGAGGGAGCTGAGAGTGTGGGAGGTGGCCCTCCCCAGGGAAGAGAAAAATTCATTGGTTTTCCGGTGATAAACAGTCAGTCCTAAAAATATACATACAGGTAACATTATATGAACTCAACAGGCTACATTTGGGAATATATATGTATATGCAAATACATATATGTGTGCAATTAAAATTGATTAAAAAAAAGATACCATGAATTTGAGGGAGGGTAGGGAGAGGTATGTGGGGGAGTGCAGAGATGGAGAAGAGGGAAGGGAGAAATGTAATTAGAATACAATCTCAAAAATAAACAAACATAAAAAAACAAATATAAAAATGGTGTGTTTACTTATTTGTTTATTTAGTTTTATTTTATTTTAGTTTTTGGAGACAGGTTTCTCTGTGTAGCCCTGCTGTCCTGAAACTCACTCTGCAGACCAGACTGGACCTTGAATTCAGAGATCTGCCTGCCTCTGCCTCCCCAGTACTGGGATTAAAGATGTGTGCCACCACCACCCAGCATCACCATCACCATCATCATCATCATCATCATTATTATTATTATTAATTATTGGTGTATGATTTTAAACAGTGTAAAGAAAATGTTACTTTAGCATAACTGAAGGACAAGATTTCTGAATGTGTCACTGTTAACTCTAGAAATCAGCCAGTGAACATGAGTTTTCAACTAAGAAGAATTTATCAGTCTCTTCAGGAACTTGTATGGTACTCCCTTTTCTACTCCAAACACACTGCTGAGACTGCTAATCCTCTTAAGTGGGGATGAGACAGGTGGAGAACATAAGCTCCTCCATCCATGGCAGAAGTAACAAAAGAACTCCAGAGAGGGCCGCATCATCCTGACCTTTATGTAGTGGTTGATCCTCTCCACAGAAGTGAATCGGGCTTCTGTCTCAGATGCCAGTCTAACTGTAAACTGGAACAGTCCTGTTAACTGAAAAAGGAAACAAAAAACAAGAGAATGTGTATCAGTACAGGGGCGGTAACGAGAGGGACCTTCCTACACCTGCAGAGCCAAGTGACACACAGGGACCTCCAGAGCTCACACATGCAGCATGAGGTTTCAGGGCCCAGTGGTTTGCTTGCACTTAAAACCACACCCACTACCCTCACCAAATTCGGTGCTTAGTGCATACGGGTACACCACACTATAGAGTCACTATACTCCTGGACCTGAAGGACTAGTCATCTAATTTGTTTTCAGTTAACTCAGATCTGAAGCTGTGTAACTTCTGAACCACCTACTTTACCTCAGCCTGTTTGTAGCAATCAGAACAAATGGAGATTACAATCTGTGAACAACTACTGAAAATGCTTCCAGGAAAGGGACATAAGAGACAACTGAGGGCTGGAGAGAAGGCTCCATGGTTAAGAGCACTGACTGCTCTTCCAGAGGATCCAGGTTCAATTCCCAGCACCCACATGGCAGCTCACAACTGTCTTTAACTTCAGTTCCAGGGGACCCAACAGCCATGGCAAAACACCAATCAGTGCACATAAAATAAAAAATTTAAAAAAAGAGCCAACACTGTGAAGAAAGAATATGCACAGTCCCCTTGCACCTCAGACTGCTGATTACATGACACACAGGCATCTAGTAGGTCAGTACAGACACCAGGACATCCATCCATGAAGACACAGCTCTTTAAAGCTCATCTGCCTTATTTTTCATCTTTAAATATGAAAAGGAAGCCAAAATCACACAAGAGTACAGTAGTATAATAAACACCTGTGTACCAAAACTCCATCTTAATAAATAATCCAGTTATAGTCAATACTGCTTCATGTACACTTTGCCACTCCTCTCGGTTCCATCCCTTATAATATATGGAAGAATCCTAATATTCTACCATGGTATCTTTTAAGTGTTTCAGTTTATGTCTAAAATATAGTGACTAAAAAATACAATTTTTTTATAGTCAGTGGTCAAATTCTCAAATTTAGCTTGCACTATCTGAGGACCTTTAACCATCCCTAGGGATAAGATGGCTTATACACATAATATTGGGGAAAGCAAAAGTCTAAACAGAAAGTAGATGAAAGCAGAAAATGGGGGATGGCATAACACTCAGAAAACTAGAAGATACCAGAGATGAGATGGTGGTGAACACAGCTGTAATTAGAAAACCACTTGTAAATGTTTCTTTATGAAGATAACATGTATCCCTCCACCCCCTAACTTTTTTTTTTTTTTTTTTTGAGACAAGGTCCTACTTAGCTGTCCTGGAACTTGCTATAAAGAAGAGGCCAGCCTCAAATCATAGCAATCCAGTTGTCTCTGCCTACCAACTTCTGGGATTGAAGATGTTTATTTCTGCCAGGCGCGGTGGCACACACCTTTAACCCAGCACTCAAGAAACTGAGGCAGGTGGATCTCTTGAGTTTGAGGCCAGCCCAGTCTGAATAGTGAGTTCCAGGACAACCAGGACTACACAAAGGAACACGGTCTCAAAACAAACAAATGCCTGTATTTTTCCTTAATATACACAGCAGATTATTTTAATTCTGGATTCTACCCCACCCCCACTTCCCCAGTCAAACGCCTGCAGCCGGGGCTAACCTGCACAGCATAGGAGATGGCCAGGCCCGCGTAGGCTGGGGGGATCTGCCCATGCAAGAGGACTATCATCAGCCCAGTGGTGGTGATGAGGGCAATGCTGATGAGGTCCAGCCGCACTGCCAGCCACCTCATTGCACAAGTGAACAGGAAGAAAGGAGCCTGGTTGTCATCCAGTAGCTCCTGATACCTGTGAGGAAGAGAACGGCAATGGACAAGTAAAATACCATACACCCGACTCACGGGCTGATGTCAACCCTCAGTGAACCAGAGCGCAGGGCAAGAGCTTTCGGGTCTTCAACCAAAAGAATGACTTGGAAACTTCAGAAACACAGGCCTCACATATGAGGACATGGCAGGAAGTATAGGTGGGGCTACCACACTAGGAGAATGCTGGGAAGAGGCAGGCAGAAAGGAGCCACCAGGGAGATGCCATGTAGCTACCAGGAGATAGGATTCCAGGCATTCTCCAGTAAGCCAAGACCATGTAGAGATACATGGCTTCTACATAGAAATAGGTTAATAACTAAGAGAGATCTAGTCAATAGAAGCTTGAGCCATTGGCCAAACAGTTTATAATTAATATAAGCCTCTGTGTGTTTATTGGGGACTGAAGGGCAGCAGGACCAGGTGGGACAGAAACACCGAAACCCACCTTAGAGATATTAGGGAGGGCAGGCGTGGGAGAGAAGCCTTCAATCCCAGCATTTAGAAAGCAGTGGCAGGTGGATCTCTGTGAGTCTGAGGTCAGCCTGGTCTACATAGGGAGTTCCAGACCAGTGAACATAGTAAGACCCTGACTTAAAAAACTAGGGGTTAGCGAGACAGTTCAGCTGACTGTTCAGGAGGAACTGGATTTGGTTCTCAACACCCACAAGGCAACTCACAACCATATGTAACTACATACAGTTCCAGAGGACTGGATGTCCTTTTCTGGACTCCCAGAATCCCTGCACACACATAGGGTACATAAACTCATTCAAACACACACACAAAGACATACACAGACACACAGACACACACACACACACACACACACACACACACACACACACACACAGACACACACACACACACATGCACACACAGACACACACAGACACACACGAAAGAGAGAAAGAGGGAATTTTAAGGTTTTTTCTTTGTGTTTGTGAGCAGAGAGGGCACATGTATGTACATGTGTGTACATGTGTGCCTGTGGAAACTTGAGGAATCTTCCTTGATCATTCTTTCACCTTATTTACTGAGGCAGGGTCTTTCAATCAAACCTAGAGCATGCTGATATGGCTAGTCTACATCACCAGCTCACTCTGGGAACTTCTGTTTCAGCCTTTAAAGGTTCACATTACAGACGGCTGCCATGCTATACCTATCTGGCAATTACGTGGGTTCAGGGGATCTTAACCCAGTCCTCACGCTTTTATAGCAAATGTTACACAAGATACACAGCCCCCTGACGTTTTAAAAGGCTCACTACAAAAAAAGCCAGTCTTTTTCTTACCAATTTCTGGGTACCCGGTTCCTCTTTCCATAGAGAGCTACTGCTTCTTACATATCCTTTCAGAGATATCTAAATGCACACACACATTCTCAAAGGGCACCATGTCTTATATCTACATTGGTCCTGGTCTGTGTTTCTGTCATCTCATTTTCTCAGAAAAGGTCTTACCAAGAGGCTGATTAATCAGAGAGAGTTGGGTTGCATCAATAACACCTTTTTGGAGTTTTCTGATCCCAAGCTCTGGCCTTGAATGGCCTCTTACAGCAACTGTAGCAGTTGAGATGCCAGCTCCCCTTCAAAACCTTTGGCCCCAGCAACACTAACCTGTGTAGAAACTCCTGCCCTTTGTTGTAGGCGTGGATGGTGGCAAGGCCCTGTATGCTGGACGTGATGTGCGAGAGGAAAGGAGACTGTGTGGTATTGTCCAGGCGCTTCAGCTCACGAATCAGGTCCCTGTGAGAGAACAGGCTCTGTGTCACAGAAGGAGAGAAGCAACCCCGGCCTTGTCTCTGGCCCTGCATACGTCCTGTTTACCTGGAGACAATGTGTAGAACTGCAAAGAGGATGAGGAGAGGCCCCACTGCCACAAGGAACCATGGGAAGATCCCTGCGATCATTCCAACACAGAAGAACACCAGGATCACATTCTGGATGAACATCTCGGCCTGGAATGGCAGGCGCACATCCACTGCGGAGACCACGAAAGAACAAGCATTAGAGACTCCTGGGACCCACAAGCAAGGAAAATGGAGCAAAATAGTTTAAAAAAATAATAAGGCTCCATGAAATTCCCAAGGCCTGTGATGATTCTTGAACAGTTTTATCAAAGAAACATAAACTCAGTTGCTGTGGTTTTCTTGTGAATGGTCATTTCTCCACTGTCCGGTTCTGGCTCAGCTTTCCCTGCTCCTCCTAAACTCTGCCCTCTACAAAGTATTATATATGTGTATGCAAAATACTTGGAAAATTAACACGCCAAAGGGAAAGCAACTATCATCTATGTTCTTATAACACAAGGAAAGTTTAAACATATGTCAGCATTAAAAAAGTGTACAGAGGGGAGGAGGGGAGGGAGAGGGAGCTGGGATTGACATGTGAAGCAGGTTTGTTTCTAATTTAAATAAAAATAAAAAAAGTGTACAGAACCTTCAACAGCAACATCTCCAACTCTTTTTAGCTACTTTCCCTACACCCCTTTCTTTGGGCAGAGGTATTTCATGAAGACACAGCTACGTCACAAGCACTGCTGGTTTTCTTTCCTTCTTTTTGAGAAAGAGTCTTATTATAAAGCTCAAGATGGCCTCAAACTCAAAATCCATTAGCCGCACACTCCAGTGGCAGAACTGAACAGTTCTAGCTCTTTTGTCTTTCTGCTTGTGTGTGTGTCTGTGTGTGTGTGCACCTATGTGTGCACATGTACATGTGTGTGCAGGCGTGCATGCGTCTATGCATTTGTGTGTGTGCATGCCTGAGTATACACGTGTCTGTGCAAACGGCCACAGTGTGCTTGCACGTATGCAGAAGTAGAAATGTTACACACCAGTTCTGGTACTGTGTCTGCTCCCTGCTCCTTTTACTTATGGCCATAGCCTTACACTGGCCTACTGACACCTGAACCAAGTTTCTCCTATGGAACTGACCACCGTGCGCAGTAGATAAAAACACTAACTTGGAGGTGAAAAGATCTGAGCCCAATTCCCAGATTGGTCAATCAATAGCTGTTTGATCTTGGACAAATTACTTCGCCTCTCTAGGTACTCAATGGCTAAAACAACAGATGCCTTGCAGCTGCTGTGTGGATTGAGACAAGGTACATAAAACACCCACAGTTGTTTGCTGCACCACTCTCTCTCAGTAAAGGTCAGGAGAACTTTGTGTGCTGGTGCGGCGCAGCCCATGCTGCATGCAGAAAGCACATCAGAAGCTGTAGGTGCATTCTGGGATTGCAGACTGCCCTTTCAAAGTTGACCCTCTCTGATGTTATGTTCAGGTCAGGTAGGCAGAATGAGAACTCAAAATAGTCCTGATGTGAATGCCAGGCTCTGTTCTCAGTCTCGGGAGAAACAAAGCTGCACATTCTCTTTTTATTTTGGGGGTGGGCTAGAGTGGCACCCAGGAAGGCTAGAGGCGGTGGGTGCTGACTGGACTCCAGAGCATAAAAGAAAGGACCAGTGAGAGATACCTTCATCCATGTCTTTGGAAAACCTGTTGAGAATCCTTCCTGTTGGGGTAGTGTCAAAAAACTTCATGGGGCTCCTAAGGATCCTTCGGAAAAGCTCGTCATGGAGCCGGGAGGAGGCTCTCAGTGTGCCCTGGGGAGCGAGATGAAATGATCAGGGCCCAGAGACCTGGGTACTCAAGGAGGGTCCAATTGCTACTCATGCAAGATGTCCATTCCCAACACTGGAGTAAGTACAACTGGTCAGAAGCCACAGGTGACTAACAGGAAAAGCCCAAGACTAACAGGGTCCAACTTATTTCACTGGGGCCGCCCAACTGCACACATGCCACATGCCTTTCACATGATCTGGGGAGAGGGGTGCACCACAGCCCACCCACTGGTATACCTTGACAAAGACAACTCCTCGAATGGCTTTCAAGATCAGCATGACTGCCATGGAGAGGGCGTAGATGCTGGCATAGTACTGCATGTGGGGATTGTCCTTCATGCTGTCACTCACATAGCTTCTGTTCCCTTGGAATACTGTGGTGTTCTGTTTGGAGGCAAGGTACCATGGGGTGAGATTCCTGAGACACCTAGGTCACTTTCAGCTCAAGGAGAGAAACACGGAGAATGGCCTGGTCATGGCAAACACAAGGCAATCTTGCTACCCACTTCCCCTTTTATTAGTGGGTGAACACAAAGAACCCACTTCCCCTTTTATTAGTGGGTGAACACAAAGAACCTACTTGCGGTACAGAAGTGGCCAGGGACTTTTTCCTATTCTGTGAGACTCCATTAAGCATCCTTCTCCCCATCTGGGAGCATCTCAGCTCACTGCTTTCTTTCTCTCCCTTAAATTATCTTTTAACTGATACACAAAGTAAAGTTATACCTATTACTGGGCTGTCCCAGGATGTTTCTAAAGCTCTTGTTAGTGAAAACTATAGGAGTTCCCTATGACCAGCCAGGGACTAGGGAGACAAGGCCACATTATCAGACAGAACGCCCAGTAGTGAGTCATCTCACCCCACTCCCTTGCTTGATCCAGTAGCTCAGCCACCAAGTGCTGAAGGCAGTGCTGCCCACGTTCAGCATGAAGAGGGCCATGATGACCAGGAAAGCCAAAGGACCCCCTGCTGCCTGGATGTAGACACCATAGACCGACCAAGGCACTGAGCCCTGCCCTTTCTCCTCAACCTGCACAAGTTGGCCTGGGAAAAGAGAGAAAGAAACATGGCCTTAGAAGAGAGTAAAACTGTAGGAAGCTGCAGGTGTGGGGGAGGCACTACACTCGGCCCAAACACCCCATCCATCAGAGTTCAGTCACAGAAACCAGCTTTGGTGGGCAGCAGGAAGACCTAATTGGCTAACTAGCTAAGCTACAGCCAAATAATGAGGTATTTGGGCAAATTACAGCCAATTGCATTGTTTTCTACTCTAAACCTCTCTCTATAAATGTCAGAGCACATTGATGGCAGGAGTTTTGAGAACCTGGGGTTTGGAACTGTGCCCAGTTGAACTCTATTCCTTTCACTCATGTGGGACATTTCCCTTTTAAACAAGCTGTTCCCTTCAAACTAAGTCATCTATATGGCAGCAGAATAACAGAACCCATAGCCTCAAAGATTAGAATTACATCCTCTCTGGCTGGACGTAGTGGTGCACACCTTTAATCCCAGCACTTGGGGGGAGGGGGAGAAGCAGGCAGATCTCTGAGTTGGAGGCTAGTGTGGTCTACAAAGTGAGCTCCATTATAGCCAGGGCTACACAGAGAAACCCTGTTGTTTATGCAAGATAATTTATGCAAGAGAATGGTCATAATGTTAATGACTGCTTCTGCTTCTGTAAACAAAACTGCTTTTTTAAGATAACCAGAATACCTGCAAGACATGTGCCTGCTAAGGGCTTGAGCCTGCACTTAAACAAAATGCAACCTTCTGATTGCAAGATGTATGCCTGCACACAAACGGAATGGAAGGGACCCCATGTTTCTTTGCCGTTATGAACCCCTGACTCTTTGCGAGTTGATGATACATCCTGTGGATCTTGAGTCCCAGGTGTAGCCCTAGATGGCTAGTATCTAAATAAAAAGCCTCTTTGTTAAGATTATTCTTGGTCAAACTAAATCACTATGCCTGGAAGTCTCCAGATTTCAGCATTTCTAGGGCACGGAAAGATTTGGTTATGAAGTTGGACAAGAGCCGTGATTTTTAAATGTGGTCCGAAGTTGCTTGTCCCGTATCACTTGCATCAACTAATAAACTCATTTATTAAATAAGAAAAAAAAAAGATTATTTTTGGTCAGATTGGTGAATTTCTGAATTACCTTTGGATTCCAGGAAGAACAAAACCTCGAAAGACAGACAGTTCCCCATCCAGGAGGGTAATTATCCACACAAACAGGGTTGTACCATAGAACTAAAGTAACCATTGTGTGAAAACCAGACAGGTCCCCTTGAGAACCAGGACAAGGGTGGGCAAGAACCCCTGACTAGGATTGCACACCACCTGTCCCAGTTCTCCTTCTATTTAATCCAAAAGCTCATGTCAGGCCCCTGGAGGTGAACTTGGTGTCACTCAGTACCTCTTCCCACGGTAGCCATGCTGAATAAATGTCCTTTCTTGGTTTTCATCATTTCTCAGTATACTCGGAACTGGTGGCTGAACCATCTATTGGTGCTGTCAGAACCCAGACTTTTGTCCTAAAAATTCCCACTACTAGATAAGGAGGTGACTCACCCAAGAGATCACTGCATTTCAAAGGCGACATGTGCTTCAAATTCACAAATATGAAAATGCCTACATTACGGCAAATAGGTTCTGAGACTCAAGATCCAGACAAGAAGTCCAAGTAGGAAAACTGCCACCTGTAACTTCTTGGAGCTCTCTGCAAATAGCACCAGGACCAGCTAACAAGCCTGCCAGTCTAGCAGACTCTGAGAATGAAGCACACTGGACACTCAGCTTTAACTGGGATTTGAATTCAAGCACAGAGGTGACCGGAAGGAAGCCAAGAAGGAGACAGGCTCACTGAGAATGACTTAGGTGTAATTTCCCACAACTGACTCCACCCTTTGCCTGCAGAAAAGGCAAGGATAAAAGGTTATGTGACATCCCTTGTTTGGGCACACCCAAGGGCCCTCACTTAAGTGTCACACGCAATGGCATGGAGCGTCATCCATCTCCAGGCAGATTGTTCCTGATAAATGATAGACAACAACAAAAGTCCTTACCTTCCTCTGACTTCACTGCCTTCTCCTTCTTCACTGACCCTGGTTTGGGGCCCTTGTCTTGTGACTTCTGTGAACCACTAGCTTCTTTTTTTGAATTAATCTAATAACATTAAAAAAAAAAATCTCCAGTCATAAGACATTCATTCAGATGAATTCCTACAGGATACACTCCAGAGAACCATCCACTGAGCTAGTAATATAAATAAAAGACACACCCAAGTTCTTATTTTTGATACCAGGTTTCTGTGTACCTATTCAGCCTCGTGAGTGGTGGGATCACAGGCCAGATGCCATGCTTGGCACACCTACATTTTAAGAAAGCCACCTATGATAATCTACACTAATTTGTTGTACTAACTCAATCCCTTCGATCTTTGGGGATCCAGGTTCCTAGCCTCTTGGTCCACTGACATTCACCATGAAGCCATTCAAAACCTAACCTCCAAAACCAGTTTGTTATCAATATTATTATATCAATAATAATTAATATGATCGTTATATTATTAATAATACACTATTGTCTTAATACATTTTATAAAATTGGTGTTAATATAAATTAATACTATTATTCAATTTGTCCCAGTGATTTAGTAGTACTAGAGTCACGACCATTCCTGTCTCTGACCTGTCACATACTCACTCAAATCCAGAGATGCCACCGTTTGCCCTGCCACTACAGAAAAACCAGCACTTCTCTGCTTGTAGAACGTCCGCGTTCCAGCCCTGAGGCTGTCAGTTCCTCTCCCATTTCACTACTTCCCATGGCTCCTACTCTCCTGCTACACGTGACTTCACACCATTCCTTAACCATAGTTCAAATTCTCACTGCTGTACCTTCGTCCAGGTTAGGTCCCCCTCCTCATTCCAAGCTCAGTCATGGATGTCCCTATTCAGATGGGTTCAAATATTACACCTTTTGAAGGCGACTTACATTCCCCTGTAATAAAGCTCACGTTCCCTCGGTCCTCTTAGCACATGGCAGCATCTGGTCAGAATTACCTGTTAAGAGCATGAAAACACCGCTCTGCCCTGAAATACCTAACTGATGGCCTTCCAAGACAATGGTGAGTTCTCACACAGGGTTATCCACTACTCAGTGCCTACTGCCAGAACTACCCAGAATAGGGCACAGAGGTAATAGATAAGCATTCATCAAACAAAGCAAAACCAAGAAAACACCACCCACCAAAACCCTATTTAATGCTCTCCCAGTTCCTGCTACATCTTTAGAAAATTTCCTCCATACAGGCCACTGAGTTCAATTTTATGTGATCTATCTATCCCCAGCAGGCTTACCAATTTTTTCTAAACACATGGTGAAATTGTAAAACTATGAAGTCTAAGTAGAGTTGTATCTGGGACAGAAGATAGGTCTCTAAATATATTTGCTGTACTGCATGAGTAAATGCACTATTTAAAAAGATATTACCATCTGTGGGTCACTTACTGGGAGAAGCATATTACATATTGCTTAACACAACTGTAAGTAGCCAATACAACGTGTGTGTCAGGGCACACATGTCACGGTGCACATGTGGAGGTCAGAGGACAACTTGGTGCATTCTGGGAATTGAACGCAGGTGGCCAGGCTTACAAAGCCAATGTCATTATCAACTGAACCATCCTGCTGGCCCATAAATAATATTGGAAAGCATGCTTCCCAGCTAAACAGTCTAGCTGTTCATAGCTACCTTTTGCTCCTTACACAATTCCATATTTTCTCTCCTTCAGATCTTCCCTTCCAACTCTACAGTGATGAGGCAACAATCTGGGGAGTCCAAAGCTTCCCAGAAGGCATAGCAGATCATAAAATTTAAACCTGGATCGGAGTGTCTCTATGAATGTCACTGGTCATCCCAGGAAGGCTAGAAGTCTATCAAACGGCCTAACAAATAAGTTATGGACAATAGCTGCACTGCATGTAAAATCACAAAAGTGAAATGCTGAGATAAGACATGAAAGAGGGTCCCAGCCATGGCCTTTCATTCTGTGTCAGTCTCAAAAATAACATGGCAGCTTGAACCCTACCTAAGTCACTCCCGGGACCTCAGGAAATAGCAATGCTGTCAGGAAGGAAGCACAGCCTCTGGGACTGCTCTACACATGCCCTGCTCGACCTAGCTTGGAGCCCGCATGAAGGCATGAAAAGCTGGCCTCTGGGAGCTGCACAGGAGGTGGACGGGCACGAATACAGAGAAACGTGGGAACATATCACCCTCATCAGGAAGCTACTCACTTCTGCTGGGCCTCAGCTTCCTCCTCTCTAAGGGAGAGAGAATCATATCTAGCCACATAACTCTAATAAAATGTCTAATGGAGCAGTATCTAAAGGACTTAACCCAGTAACCAGGCACCTAAGTGCCAAATCAGGATCCAAGATACCACGGGTCATTTCCAAAGGTACACAGCATTTAACTCCTTTCCCGACATCTGGTTCACTTGGACATGCAGAGAGAGCCTCACACTGATTTAGTCGAGGTTTAAGGAGCCTAGCTGAGGCCGCGCACTAGCACACAGTCTCTCTAACGCCCTCCCACAGGAAAACACAGCACAGAAGTCTGGTCATGGGACCACAGGCACAGAGTTCATCTGCGCTCTTTCAGCTTCAGTGTCATCACATCCCCTGTGTAGAAAGGGGACGCACAAACCCAGCAAAGCTTACCTCAACTGGGGGTGTCTCTCCCAGCAGCAGGTTATTAAAAATAGTCGCGTAATCTCCATTTAGGTTCATCAGCTCCTCATGGGTACCTCTTTCTGTGATACTGCCCTCTCTCATGAAGATCACTTCATCACAATCAACAAGGTACTGGAGACAACCACAGGGACGACACAGAACTGCTGACATTTATGCAAATACATTAAAATACCCTATCTTCATTTGGTATGTCTCAACCAGAGATGGGCTGGCTGCCCATTTGACATGAGGATATTTTAGATTGTCTGGCATAGAGTGGATCAAGACCTGACTGCACAGATCACTCTCCCATCCCCACCCCCACCTCACACAAGAGTGACCAGTCCTCAGACCGACAGCCTCTGCTTTTTAGTTCACTGCACCCTATGACACGGGCCAGGCCGTATTTCTTATGTGTTCTGAGGGTAGAGCTGCACAAACCTCCCGTTCAATTTCAAATCCTGCCTGAGGGTGATAGCAAGGCCTTTGATGGCCCGTGCTCAGGAGGAGGAGGTGGTGGCTGAGGCCAGCCTGGTCTACGAAGCAAAAACCAGGTCAGGGGAATATAGTGAGACTGTCTCACATGAATTAACTAATTAATTCAAGTCTTCTCACTACATGCAGAAGTACACAGAATTTACAGGTTTCCTAAAGTGAAAAGGGAAACTGGGCCCCCTGAATTTAATTGACAACTCAGAGAGCAACAGTCTTGAGATCTCTGAGATGGCTGCCTTCATTGGCTGATGGAGGGAAAGTGCAAGCTGTGCTCCCCGTCTCATCTACAGATGCTACCACGATGCTTCCTCCCAGACTAAGCCATTCCCAGACTCCACGACTAGCTGCTTTCCTTTCACCTGCTGATCTACATGCAGACCCCTTATGTTCCAAGGACCTGATTCTGATGGCCAACTAATGAACACTGGTCAGGAGGCTTTTTACTGAAGACATGAAAACAGTTAGCTCTAGGAATCTCTAGCTGTCTCGGAGATACCTAGCCCAAGCCCACCTCTTTATACCAAGCCTATGTGAGCAGCCTAAGAGAAAATGTACCATACCTGCAGCTGGTGTGTAACAAACAGAACCGTCTTAGACTTGAGATGCTTCCGGATGGCACTGTTGAAGATGTGGTTGCCTACGTGGGCATCTAAGGCACTGAGGGGGTCATCCAGGATGTAGATGCTCCTGTCGCTATACAAGGCCCGAGCAAGGCTGATTCTCTGGCGCTGTCCACCGCTCAGGTTGGCTCCCCGTTCTCCAATCTATGAGCCCAAAAGCAACAGGAAGCCTCTATCTTAAATCCAGAACAAAGCTTAATGGTCACCCCAGTCATCTTTCCTCTCCCCTAACCAAACTGACTCTTGGATTCCCTGCCTATATAAAGTGCCAGTGTCTTCCTCCTAGAGACCAGGGGAGCCTTGTCCCACAACCATCTCAGTGCCAATCAGACTTATGTGTGGTTTTGACACTGTCCATGTCACTCTCTTCCACAGAAAGAGTTTTCTAAAACAAAATGTTGATAATCCTTCATCCCTGCCTGAAACTCTTCAAGAACCCTGAAAGAATCTAAACAGTCACATACAACCTCCCATAGCCTGAGATTTAAAACAACATGGACATTGTGAACCCACTTGACATCATGCCCTTTTCTACACTGCCTGTCCTATCTCTTCTGGGAGATTCCTCCTACCTCTTCTTACTCACATCCACAGAAGGGGGCTCTTTTTATTTTGTGCCAGTTTATCTGGGTCTCTTACCCCCTTAACTATAAGCTTCTTCTGCAAACAAACTACTGTCCTACTCTTTTGTGGTCCCAATACCAGGCAACTGCTGCAGAATCACTGGCACACACACATGACAAATGCCACTATGTGAACAAATGAATAGGTCAATCATCAAATGGCACTTGGTTTTCTGTTTTGTTTTTAAAAATGTTATTCTTAGGGGGAAGACAAAACAAAACATACTATCAGTCAGAGGTTCTCAAACTTAGTATGTAACAGAATTATCTGCAGAGCTTATTAAAACAGACTGCCCAACAATGTGCATTTCTAACAAGTTCCCAGGTGATGCTGAAGTTACCGATATGGTAGCTAAGATTTTTTTTTTTTAAGATTTTATTTATTATGTTTACAACATTCTGTTTCCATGTGCATCTGCACACCAGAAGAGGGCACCAGATCTCATTACAGATGGTTGTGAGCCACCATGTGGTTGCTGGGAATTGAACTCAGGACCTCTGGAAGACCAGTCAGTGCTCTTAACCTCTGAGCCATTTCTCCAGCCCTGGTAGCTAAGATTTGAGAACTTAGGAACTATTAAACCATTACCAAACCTGTCTGGTTTGAGGGTTCAACTAGAGTCAGCTCAACAAAGAGCCAGACATGGGGCCTGCTCAGACAGAGGAGAGAGATTTATTCTAAGGTTTTCCTTACCCAGTGGAAGGGAGGTAAAATGTAGAAAAGAAGCTCAACATGCACTCGCTGGACTTGCAGTTTACAAAATATTTACTCAGTTCTTTCCACCACCCCCCACACGTCACAAAGGCGTCTCACAATACAGCCCTGGGATTTGCTATGCAGACCAGAATGGCTTCTCCCTGCCTCTGCTTCCTGAGTTCTGACATTAAAGGCATGCACCACCATGCCCTGCTAAAAAGTATTTAAACAGAGCATAAACAAAACTATTTGGAATCCAAAATGGGATATGCTTATTTGCATGACATGTAATTAGGTATACTACTTACTAGTATTTAGGTATGTAAATACCTAAAACAGGCAGTGTTGATATTCGTGTGCTGATCAACAAATGCTTTACTAACAAATGGTTCATGAAAGCAAAACTCCCTGTGTGGCTCTTCCCGAGGAGACACCCTCCTAGGAAGAGACCTGGCATATCCTTGCAAAACTCTCCAAGCCCTCCCTGCTAACTGTGCTACAGTGGCCTGCTAGGGGCAGAAGGCTTGTACCTCGGTCAGGTCACTGTTGGGGAGAATGGCCAAGTCAGGCCGCAGGCAACAGCTGTTCAGCACTGAGTTGTATCTGAAGAACACAAAGTGACAGAGAATCAGGGACTTGGTTACAAGAAAAGATGGGGACTGCCTTCTCTCACACACAGCCAAAGGAAAGATGACAGAAACCAAACATGTCTTACCTTTCTTCATCAAATTCCTTGCCAAAGAGAATGTTGTCTCTCAGAGTGGCATTGAGGATCCAGGCCTGCTGGGCCACATAAGCAAAGGTCCCACTGACTGCAATGCTGCCCTCTACAAGTGTCATCTAGGGAGATAGGCATCATGGGGCAGTGTGAGTCAAATATCACCCTCAGCTGACAGACAACACCTCACACTACCAATGGTGACTACAGGAGTCAAAAGCTTTGGCCACTTCTACGGTTTTCTTGGACTAAACTCCAGACCACACATTGTTCTAAAGAAAGCTACAGCAACAAAGAAACTTATCCTTACTTACGTGAGATGGGAGCCTAGCACAATTCACAACACGACCGCCCTTGGCAATCCTTGGCTGTGTGGTACTCTCTAACTGTAAATTAACTTCACTATGAAAGTGCAACAGTGGTGCCTGATCTCGGTTGTCAACTTCTCTACATCTGGAATAACTAAAACACAAGCCGCTGGGCACACCTGTGAGGAATTTTCCTTCTGGGAGCATTTCCTGTGAGAGGACCCACCCCCACACTGGGCCACACAAGTGGGCAGCCCACATGAAAGGACAAGGAAGAAACAACTTTTACTTTTTGCCTGCTTGCTGCCCTCATTCTTGTTGGGTAGTCCACCTATCCTGTTTCTGAGGCACTCCTTTCACTGATATTAGGACCAATTTCTCTGAGATTCTAAAACAGACAGAAAATGAGCTAGGACACCCAGCCTCCTGAACTGAGTAACTACCAGATTCTTGGCCTTTCTATGGGAGAATCATGTTGAACTAGTGAGACCTCAGCCTGGAAGCTACTCAAATAAACTGTGCACGAGCGTGCGCGCACACACGAGCACACACACACACACACACACACACACACACACACACACACACACACACACCACTAGAACACACCTGGCAAATGCCACTATGCTAACAAATAGCTAAGCTGATCATCAAATGGTACCTGATTTTCTGTTGTATATATCCTTGTTTATTCTCTGTTGTACATATACTTATTCTATCAATTCTGTTCCTCTAGAGAACCAAAACTAATATAGATTGTGGTACCGTGAATGATTCTAGAAAAACAGCACTATGAATTCTTAAGTACTGAAATTGGCTTCCCAATTCCACAATACCTACAGTTAGTGAAGCCTCTCCTAGAAGCATAGAAAGCACTAAAGATCTATGGTGTGAACTACCCAAAGAACATATCAGATAAATACATTTGATTATTCTGATTCACCTATTGAAAAAAAAAAACAAACAAAAAAAAAAAAAAAACAAGGGATTTGGTGACTCAATATAAAAAACTTGATAATTTGTGGAAAAACCTAAGAAAACAATGACGCTGGTTGGTTGCTTCTAGCATCTCTGGGTAAACTGGCAAGGAAAAGAATGACCTCAGTGATAAAAATTAACCAACTTCTAGCATCTAAGAATACAGTGCAAAGAAAAAGAACGAACTCAGAGAAAGAACTGAGCGGCTCCCGGTGAGAATAAACAGTCTAAAGGTCGAATTGTGCCCTGGAAGAGAATCAGAAGCCACAGTTGTACAAAATTAAACCACAACCCTTATTATAAGATTGGCTGAATTACCACGAAAATCCAAGTCTCAGCCTTGGAGGCTAGCCATGGTCAAGAGCACTGACTGGTAAGAAATGGGACCCTATAACTTGGATAGAGATGGGGGGGGACCCGACGGAGGCTGAGAACTTGAACCCCCAGATTCTGAAGGATTTATCTCACCTGAGGAAGCTGGTGTCTCATCCTCCAACAGAGGATGCTCCCCACATCTACCCCTGTGATGGGGAATGTACTACTGTGTATGTTTATCTTATTGATTGTTAAATAAAATACTGTTTGGCCAATGAGACAGCAAGTTAGACAGAACTAGGAGTCAAAGAGGATTCTGGGAATTGTAGTAGAGAAGTGCTGATCCAGGCAGGAAGTGACATAGCAAGGAGACTCATATTTAAGTGAAGGAGAAACAGGAAGGGCCCCTTTTTCCCCTTCCTCCTCCAGCGGCAGGATGTGATCCACCAGCAAGGAGGGACGCCAATAAGGCGTCCGATAAGATAAGTCTTATAAAATATATAGGTTTATGATAATTAAAACTGAGCTAACAGATGAGGAATCCTAGTCATTGGCCAAGCAGCTTTGAACCTAATACAAGTTTCTGTGTATTTATTTGGGCCTAACTCGGGCAGGCAACTGGCGTAAAGCGCACACGTGGAGGTGAGGCTCAGGCAGCTTTTGGCAGAAAGATTTAGCGTAACACCCCTGCAGTATTGTCCTTTCCTCCTCTGCCTGGGGAAATAGTCCCACAGTGTCTGCAGAATGCCCATGACCTTCCATGAAGGAGATGTCAGGGAAGTGCAGAGAACACAGAGAGAGGAGTCCGTGAGGAGGTGCACTACACTACTAAAGAGCTTACTGAGTTTGCAAATTCATTCAAGCAGAAGTCTGGGATATACATGTGGGAATGGACTTTTAAGGGTGTGGGATGATGGTGGAAGGAACACAGAACTGGATCAGGTTGAGTTTTTCAATATGCAAGGACTGATGGAGATTCTAGGTTTAATAAGAAAGTTTAGAGAGTGTGCCAAGCCGGGTGGTGGTGGCGCACACCTGTAATCCCAGCACTTGGCAGGCAGATCTCTGTGAGTTTGAGGCTGGCCTGGTCTATAGAGGAAGCTTCAGGACAGGCTCCAAAGTGGCACAGAGAAACCTTGTCTCAGGGGAAAAAGAAAAAAAAGAAAAAAGAAAAGAAAGAAAGAAAAAGAAAGGAAGGAAGGAAGGATGGATGGAAGAAAGAGAAAGAAAGAAAGAAAGAAAGAAAGAAAGAAAGAAAGAAAGAAAGAAAATAAATATGTTTGTTTAATTGATTGGCCGAAGCACTTGTCATAAGATGGCCTGCTGGAAGGGGGCTAGAGATACCCGGTATCCCTTCACTCACTGTTGATGAAAGGACTTGGAGGTCCAGAGAATCGCAGGGTTAGAATGGGTTATCTGTGTAAAACCTGATCCTCCATAATGGGACGGCCCAGAAGACATGGCCGGCACTAATGCTATAAGATTATAAGATACAAAATGTTGAAGGGGGTGTTAGGTCCAGAGTGTGTCCCCCCACCCCATCCCTCCACCCTCTACTTCCCCGTGACAGTGCTGGTGACAGCTGACAATATACAAAACAAGGCTTTGGCCAACTAAAAAGACAAGATTGTTACCAGATAAGCAGAGGAACTTCCCTTAAACCATCAGCAATATTAATCTGTCCTCCAAGGTCAACCACCTCAGACAAGGGTTAGCTAGTCCCTGGTCATGTCAACCTAAACAGCTTGTATCAGCAAAAGGACTCCCACCGTGCTGATTGTCATATAAAATCTGCTTTTCTGGCTTTCAGCTCTTCTGTCACCACCACCCCAAATAGCCTTGGCAGCTTGGTTCCCAATTAGTCTTTCTACCCATGGAGCAGTCTAGCTCAGTGGGCTCACTGCACCCCTGCATACAGGGGCACCTGCACACTTGAAGAGCTCTGCCATCATTGTTTTCTTTGTGGAACACCTTAGGATTGGAGAGGTTGCAGTTCACCTGGATGAAATGAGCTTATTTGGGCCCAGGCACAACAGGGCCACAGGCAGCACAGGCAAACTGACTTTTATGCTAGCATGATTCATAGGAATTCTTCAGTCTCCAAGATGGAAAAAGCCGATTATGGTTTTGTTTGATCTGTATAAGCAGAAAAATCCTCAAACAAATGAAGCCCACGTTTGATCACAGCAATAGGGAGTCTCAATCCATGAACCAATTTCCAGACTCAAGAGAGTTTGCAAAGCCAGAACCCTGAGAATGAAGATCAGCTAGATCCTTGAATGGTCCTCAAGATCCCTTGAGGAAGGACCTTGATAAAATATCTAAGAGTTTTACTGTCAAGACTTTCTCCCACCTTTCCCCCAGGGGAACCAATGGCCTTTTCACAAAGCAAAGCATACACTGGGGAAAAGAAATGGTCAGACTTTCTAGGTGTACTGGATACAGGTTCTGATTGACACTGAAACATTGTGGCCATCCAGTTTAAGTAAGGGCTTTGGAGGTTGGGGACTGATGGAGTCTTGGCTAATGTCAGGGTTACAGTAGGACTAGTGGATTACCAAACTCATTCTGTAGTTATTTCCCAATCCCAGATTGTGTGGTTGAGATAAATGCAATTAGAAATTGGCAGAATCCCGGCAGTTTTCCATGAACTGTGAACTGACAGCTATTCTGGTCAGAAAGGCCAAATGGATGGGGTGAGGGAAGGGACTTGAAATAAGCTTGTTCCCTAACTAGAACTAATAAAATAAAATAAAAAAAAAAAGAAAAAAGAAAGGCCAAATGGAACATATTGGAGTTGCCTCTGCCAGGAATAATAGTGAGCCAAAATCAATATTGCATCCCTGGAGGAATGATAGAAATGAGTACCACTGTAAGACCTTGAAAGAGGTAGGGGTGGTGGCTCCCATATCTCCCTTTGGCACTCCAGCCTGGCCAGTGCAACTCATGGGGAATGACTGTTGACTTATTGAAAATGTAAGTAGTGACCCCTCTTGCTGCTGCTGTACCAGATGCAGTGTCCTTACTTGAGCAGATCAGCACATCTCCTGGGACTTGGGATCTAACTACTGATGTAGCAAACACCCTTTTCCCTGTAACCTGTCCATAAGGACCACCAGAAGCAATTTGCTTTCAGTTGGTAAAGCCAACAGTATACCTTCGCAGTTTTACCTTAAGGGTATATTAACTCTCTAGCTTAGTTTCATAACCTAGTTTGAAGGGATCTTGATGATCTGTCCCTTCCACAAAATATCACACTGGTCCACTATACTGATGACATTATGCTGATTGGATCAAGTGAGCAGAACACTCTGGATTTATTGGTAATACATATGCACATTAGAGGATGGGAAATAAATCCAACCAAATTCAAGGGCCTTCTACCCCAGTGAAACTTCTAGGAGTCCAGTGGTGTGGAACATGCAGAGATATTCCTTCCTGGATGAAGGATAAGTTATTGCACCTGTCTTCTCCCACCACCAAGGAAACATCAAATTACTTAGTGGGTATGGTGTTTTGAATGAGAATGTCCCCACAGGCCCCATGTTTGAATACTTGGTCCCTGGTTAGTAGAACTGTTTGGGAAGAATTAAGAGGTGTGAACTTGTTGGAGATAGTGTGTCACTGGAGGCAGGACTGTTGGAGGTGGTGTCACTGGAGCAGGCTTTGGGAGTTTCAAAAGCCCACAACATTCCCCATTACCTCTCTGCCTCATGTTTATAGATCAGAACATAAGATCTCAGCCACTGCTCTACCACCTCTACTGACTCTTCAGAAGTTCAACTTGTTTTTCCTGAGATGTCTGCCAAGCAGAGCCCAAGAAAGAAGCAGAAAACACCAAGGAAATAACAAAAATCTTACCTGGCCTAAGATGGCTGAAATGAGAGAGGTTTTTCCACTTCCCACACTGCCACAGATTCCAACCAGTTTGCCCTGGACAAAGCACACAGAGAAGGACATCAAGAAGCGACCAGCCACACGTCCTGTGACCTTCCAGTCAGCCCATCGTTCCAGGGACAGGGAAGCCCCTTAGGAGGATTAACTGCCACACATCACGGCCACCACTCACTTTTAGCAAGTCTTAGCCTCTTGCCAACTTTAAGGAGCCCAAGTTTTGTTTTTTCTTTAAAATTGTTGTTTTCACAAGACAGAACTCTTTAAAATTATTTTATTGTAATTTTCCTCCAGAATTTATTTTCTTTTTAGTAAAAACTATATATATTCTATCCATTAAAATATAATTTTTATTATTTTGTTTGTTTTGCTTTGTTTTTTTCAAAGCATGGTTTCTCTGTAGTCCTGGCTGTCCTAGAACTCAATCTGTAGACCAGGCTGTCCTCAAACTCAAAGTTCCACCTGCCTCTGCCTCCTGAGTGCTGGGCCTAAAGGTGTGTGTTACCACAGCTGGCTTAAAATATAGTATTTTTATACATCAAGCTTCTCTGTAAAACACTTCTAAAAACATGAGGAGTATTTATGCTATCAATCCCCCAGAAAAGTAGAAAGCAAAGCTTAGGAGTTTCTAAGCAGTCATCTTTTAGTGTCCTCAGACAAGCAGTGTCCAGAAGACCCCAGGGGTCCTACAGCCTGCAGATGCCCATGGTCTTTCTGTCAACATACCCTTTGTGTACCTATATGTACACACCCTCAGATTAACTTTAAATCACCTCCAGATTACATATAATATATATAATACAGCGGGAACAGTTGCTATATATTGTTTAAGGAATGACAAGAAAAAAAGTTGTATGTACTCAGTATATACAACTGTTTCCCAAGTGTTTCTAACTGTGGTTGGTTTGAATGTGTAGATTTGCAACCAACACAGATATAGAAAGCCAACCATATACGGAGGTAAGATGATAAATCCCCCATCAGTAATATAAATTTTTAAAGACAGATAGTTGACTTTTAAATGTCTTTTTATTTTTATCTTCTATGTATGCATGTTTTGCCTTCATGTATGTCTATTCCTGGTGTTTGTAGAGACCAGGAAAGGGTGTCAGATCCCTTGGAACTGGAATTACAGTCAGTTGTCAGCCACCTTTGGGTGCTGAACATTGAGTCCAGGTCCTCTGGAAGAGCAGCCAGTGCTCTTAACCACTGAGCCCATCTTTATAGTCCTGGCTGTCCTAGAACTTGCTCTGTAGACCGGGCTGGCCTCAAACTCACAGAGATCTGTCTGCCTCTGCCTCTGGAGTGCTAGGATTAAAGATGTGTGCCACCACCTCCTGGTAACAATTGACTTTTTAATTAAAGAGAGCTACTTGTTTGGCAGTCCTGTGTCGTGGTGACCAAGTCCCCAAGAGAAGGAGGGAGGGTAGGGCAGTATATGACCATAATTCCAACTCTACCCCCACCTGCTAATTGTGTGTCCCGGTGTTCCAAAGCAACACCGTGTCTCTGTGTCCCTCACTGGGCTAAGTACTGCAGGAAGGTTAGCTGCTCACTGAATCAGGTATTACGTTACAAAACGGAAGAGTAAATTTCAGTTGATTATGAGAAGTCATTATCTAAAAAAGCTGGCCAGGAATACAGTGGAACTGCCCCAGCAATCAGTAGCAGTTATCAAATAAGAAGCTTGCTGCTAAGCATGAAATAAAAGCCGACAATGACCTGTAGGTGATACACTACACTGACAGCTTCAGGTGACCACCAAGATTGTCTCGTTCATGCCTGCTAAGATCAGGAAGCTTTCTGCTGCTGCCTTGGTCTATCTCTGGGTCTGCCCAGGGCGCCTCCAGTCTCGCTAGTCAGAGCCTCCTGCCAGCATTTCAGATGAGCACTTCCGTCTCCATAACCTTTGGCTATGGGCTCTCTCACCCTTCTCCTTCACTAGAGGAGCAGCCCCTCGGGGCTTTCCTTGTTTCCTTCCTTGTCTCTTTGCACACTCTTCTGAACCCAGCAGGGCATGTGTAAGTCATGGCTACTTTTGCAAATCCTCCACCACCTTCGTTCCTCTGAGGGTGAAGTCAAGGTAGGATGGGAGGCTCCAGCCCCACTGGTCTCCATCTTCACGGCCTGCTCTCATCTCCCACACTCATCCGCTCCAGTAACCAGCACACTCCAGATGGAGGGCTTCTACACTTCCGGTATGCCTATCACCTTTTTAGACAGGAGTCACCGTGCACCAGGCTGGCTTCAAACTCACAGTGATTCTACCTCAGAGTCCCCTGAGCTGGGACTGTTGACATGTGCCACCCAGCCCAGCTAAGGCATTCTTCAAACAGAGTCTCTCCTTAGGAAACCTGTTGGAAACGCAAGCACAACAGTTCCTGTCCCAGAGCCTTTACCATCCTTGGCATAGTCCTCATCACAACCCGACACACTACATTTCCCTTGCTTGTTTGTGTCTGTCCGCTAGAATGTAAGCTCCAGAGAGAAAGAGAGCCGTGACTGTGTAGGTCTTGCTGCTGTATTCACAATCCTTCAACAGCACTTGGTGTAAAGTTGGCACTTTTAAAAAAAGGTGAATGAATGAATGAATGAATGAATGCCCATCTGGGACCCACAGATGATAATGGTCCTCTAAACATGAGGCTAGGTTACAGTTACAGTCTGAATCATAATTAAGCCCTCAACCTGAAATCTCTGTTCCAGACACGCTCTGCGAGTCCAGGTCTATACTAGCTGAGCGAGCTATATTATATACCTAAATCATCATTCACTTATAATAAGAAAAAAAATCACAGTGATTAGGAGCAACACTGAGGGGACTAAAGATGGGGCTCAGTGGTTAAGAGCACTTGCAGCTTTATAAGAGGACCTCGGTTCAGTCCCCAGCACCCACATCAAGTTGCTCCCAACCTAACTCCAGCTCCAGGGAACCTCACACCATCTTCTGGCCTCCAATGGCTCCTATACTCACGTACACAAACCTACAGACAGTCATATAAAATTAAAAACCAAAAAAAAAAAAAAAACAAAAAAACAAAAAAACGAAGGCAGCACCGCGAATACCCTTTATAAGCCAAATTCTCTGTTACCCACACAGGTACAGCAGTGGCTGTAATGAGAACAGCTCATATACAGTAGCCAGAAGCCAGCACAGAACAGGGTCCTGGAAGATACACCTGCACGCTTCATCTCCTCATTAGTAAAATGAGCATCTCATGAGATAATCAGTTATCAATTCTGCTGCTCACTAACTGCTCTTGATGTAAAACCACTCACAGCCAGAGAGCTCTTCTTAGAGGGAGGAGCCTGCAAGGTGCTGGAGACAGAGGCAGGATACAAGCAGGGAGGAGCTGCAGAGTGGGGCAATGCCAGGGGTTACAAGCAGGGAGGATCCTGCAGGGTGGGTAGCTCACCTCTTTGACTTCCAGGTCAATGTTGTACAGTGTCCTCTGCAGGCGCAGGCCCCCAGTATGGATCTGCTTGCCTTCTTCCTCTTCCGGACTGGGCCGCTCGTCACTGTCTAGAAGGAGCTGTCCTTTCTGCTCTGCCAGCACTGCCTGGTGCTCAGTGTGTTGCAGCTGCTTCGACTTCTCTTTCTTGCCCCTGGTAGCCCTCTTGTCTTTTTTCATTTTGGGGGTCAGCTTGGGCGAGTTCTGTACACTGCAGTGGGAGGAGTCCCATGCCAAGGTGGCATTTTTCATCTCTATCTTGATGTGAGGGCTGGCCGGTTTGTTCTTTACCATGTGAACCTCTTCCATTAGAAACAAACTCTGATAGGAGTTGTGAGAGAGGTGCAAAGATGAGACACTGGATCAAGACCAGGGAGACAAGCTTATGGCGTACACTCACGTAGCAAAACACATCAGGCTATACAGTGGAAGGAAGCTGAAGAGCAAAAGGTAGCTCATTAGTGTAGCCTCATCTCAGGACTGACAAGGGGTCTCAGGGCCTCGTCCACTGACCCAACCCTCTATGCTAAGTTACACACTGAGGTACCCCTACTTTTTCTGCCACCCTAATGTGGACCAAAGGATGTTTAATAACTGAGGGGGGATATGGAGTCCCCTGTGCAATCACTCGTAGGTTCCTGAGTAACGGTGAAGAAACCCAAAGGGTATGCTGACCCTGTTTGCAGACTGTCACCATGCCATTGTCCTTCCAGACCACTTCTGTAGAACTAATGCCTGCACACTATTGAGAGAGGCCTGAACTGAGACTGGCACCAGCCTAATTGCTAGGCTTAGAAAAGAAGACCTAAGCTAAGGGCCTTCATGGAAGAGAACCGCTCTGTGGGAGGGGAATAGACTCTTCTCACCGCTCCTACTGAGTTATTTCAGAGGGAAGGAAACATCTAACTTTGGAAAAATCTCCAAAGTGAGAGCTGAGATTCTGATTTTAGTTATACTTGGACCCCTCTTAACACCAGGAATGTTGACAAAGCACCATCATAGAGGGATTTTCAGAATGTCTTTTAAAAGTTCATTTCAAATGTTAGGAAATCTCCAGAGGAAAAAAAGACAGTTTGCAGAATGAGAACTCTGCTTAATCACTAGATACCCCAACTTAAAGTTCCCAAGCACTAGTAAATGGAATGTTTATCCCCTTTCTCCTGGATCCCAACATCTGCTTTTAAGAAGAAGAGTTAAGCAAGGGTCTCACTGAACTAACCAAGGACAGTAATAGATATGCTATATGGATAAGGGTTGGGGAGCCCACGAGGCCTCAACCCTACACAAAGAACTACAGGCAACTAAGGAATTCTGAGAGCCAAGAAACAGTCCTCCCCAGGGAAGAGCATACCAACTGGTTATCCAGTACCAAATGGTCAGCTCTGAAAACACACGTAAGTAACACTGTACAGACTGAGCAGGTTGTATTTATGTACTAGGAACATATATATATGCATACACATACGAACAGATATACATATATGTATATGACAACAATTAATGAAAAAAACAAGCCATAAATTTGAAAGACAGCAACTAAGGATATATGTGAAGGTTTAGAAGATGGGAGGGGGTGGGGAAATTATGTAATTATAATCTCAAAAAATAAAAGAAATAATTAAAAATAAATCTTAAAAGAAGAAAAGGAAGGGTCTCATGTAGCCCAAGATAGCCGCAAGCTCCCTGAGCCCCTGAGTTTGACCCTGAGCCCCTGACCCTCCTGCCACTACCAGCTGGGATCGCAGTCTCTCTTCCTGTAAACCTCCCTGTGTCCTAAACATTCCAATTGACAACTTTCCACATTTCCCAGAGGACCTTCACTGTGGCTAGAGCTTAGGTGGCAACCCTGTCTGTGAACAGCTGTGGAATTCACATTTCCAGAGCCTTCCTAGAAACTGGCTGAGAATGACATCAACTCTTCTGACAACTTCACAGAGCAAAACCACATGTGAATAGAGTGTCCACCGTTTCTTCCTAGAGCACTATTAAAAGGATGAGGATGAGAGATACTGGTGTCTGCCGTGTACACAGATTTCCCTGTACTTCCACCCTGCTTCCCACAGCCCTCATGTGCTGAGTCAGACAAGGGTATTACGACATCTCAATGTGTATCAGCTGAGGTGTACACCTGCAAGACAGCAGTCTTACTTTCCACAAGGGTGCTGACCACCGACACCGCTTCCTAGCCCCTCGGTGAGGGATACACCAGTCACCTCAGCACCTGGAAGGCTGGGGCTGGAGTACTATGAGTGAGCAGCCAGCCTGACTCAAAACAAAGCCCTCGACAAACCAAGGAGGAAAACATGCTCACTTTTGTTCATATCAGGGAGTGCTCACAGAGCTGCCAGATACAGCACAACACAACGTTTCACTTGGGTTCCAGTTAAACAAAAAATCCTTTTCCAGTATAAATATGACTATGCCACTTGATAATACGTGGTCTCACTTAGGAGGGGAAACAAGGGGGTCAGGAGAATACTTTTTGTCCTTATTTCTTTATCCAAAACTCAACGAACTCTATCCACTGCCAAGGACACAGAAACAAATGGACGGAACTTTGGTCACAATATTCCCTTTCTTCCAGGACTAGATATTGTGGCTTTGGTGAGTCAAAGCTCTGGGTGTCAACAGATCAATCTCCTGTGACTCTGGCTCTTGTTTTGAGTACCCAGGAGGGGAGGAGGGATACAAGAGAAAGGGTATACTCTGGAGGAGGTTTTCTTGACCCAATGCAAGTCACCTGATTAACTGCAAAAGGAAACAATCAAAATAAATTCCAATAAACTACCCTAACCTTTATAGGGACACCCACTGTTCTCCCCAAGCCTCTTAAGGTAGTCATCCATCAAGCCCTGGAGCTTCAACTCTCCGTATCAGCAGAGGGGCTCCTGTATCCACCTCACTGGCCAAGGGAGACCACATCAGAAGTGACACCCTGTCAGTAAATTCCTTCCCACACAGTGCTGCTTCTCCTTTCTGGAAATTAATTCATCCCTGCTTCCCTCCGCCCTCCCAGGTAGCTCCCTCATGTTACGCGGTTGCTTTATCCTCCTGTGTTACACGGTTGGTTGCATTATTCGGAAGGTACAAAGAACACAGAAAGGTCTGATCAACTAACCACGCGAGGAAAAGAGCTGGTACTTACTTAACTGTACTTCTCAACATGATCTAGTTTTATGACTATTTCCATGTCACTGCGTTCCCTGCCTCATGTAGTGGCAATCACTGGGTAGGAAAAAGAAATATCAAAAGGACTGAGCATCGAAACCAATCAGAGTGGCAGCAGGAATGAGGTAGGGGTGGGGCGATCCGACAGCCACCTGGCTGTGCTGGTCTACATTTAAGCCACTTAAAGGCTGAGTAGGTGACAGTGTATATCCATGCTGGGCCTGGCAGAAGAGTTCCCTCTGGGAAGGGAACACCGCCCAGAACCAGACCAACCAGGAGATAAAAATGCAAATTAATTTTGAATGGCATTATTCTTATCCCTTAATTCAGCTGTCTCTATCAGCTCCTAAGGCAAACCAGGATCAAGTGCAGCTGGCCTGCGTGGACTCTTGGAATACAGGGCACAGAGAGCTGTGCCCAGGGTAGCTGTTGATATGGGAGAGGGGCAGGAACTACTTACCTTAAATCTGTCAGCAGCAACTGATGCTTCTGAGAGGGACTTCACAGAAAATGGTGTTACTTTTAAAGCAAAAGTCATGGAATTGAAGACAGTCACCACTGTGAAGGCCTTAAAATACAAAAAGAGGTGAGAGCGAGCCTCGTGAGGTTATACACTAGATACGGCAGCACCAGTCTCCTTTCGGGAGGTAGGAAGGCTGGAATTATCAAATGTTAGTGCAATCAGTTACACTAGCATAATTGGTTTGTGTGTGAGTGCATTCATGTGTGTCACAGTGCTGTGTGGAGGTCAGAGAACAACTCACAGCAGTTGGGTCTCTCCTTCCCCCATGTGGGTTCCAGTGACTGGACTCAGGTCATTAAGTTTGGAGACAAAAGTCTCTATTACAGATTTTAAAGTTTGTTTTTTGTGTTTTTTTTTTAATTATGTGTATATGTGTGTGAGTATGTGCACATGAACAGGGTGTTCTCAGAGGCCAAAGGTGTCAGATCTCCTGAAACTGGAGTTACAAATGGTTGTAAGCTGCCCTGTGTGGGTGCTGGGAACTGAACTCCAGTGCTCTCTCTACAAGAGCACTAGGCCATTTCTCCAGCCCACATTTTTATTTTAAAGGTAGCATTCTTTATTTTGTTTTGAATGAGACTTTCATCTAAAATTATTAATAAACATGAAACGAGGGTTCGTCTGTAGCTCCAGAACTGAACCCAAACCCAGGCTGACTAAAAACACGTCACATTATTTCTGTATGAAGGGTAGCTCCTTCTCAACGTAAACACATGAATGAAAAAAATACCTAATAGCAGTCCCAAGTGAAATACCAAGAGGAGCAGAATGGATCCATAAACAGTGTCTCCTCACCTGCGCCGCTGTGAGGTGGAAACCCAGGCTCATGTGAACAGAGAATGTCACCACGCTGGCAATCACCACCACAATGGGAGCCACTCCAACAGTGATGCTCTGAAAATACCCAGCTTTTTCCAGGATCCGACGCTCCTCCTCTCGGATTTCTGTGAAAAAGAAATCTACTCTCAAGCAAGTCAAAACACACTTTGGGATACTGTTACTTCATCACCTGTGAGGTGTCTATAAAACTTCTTAAATGCCACTCTGTCTAAGGCCAATCGTCCCACTCATGTTCAGACCTGTTTGAATGCCAGTGTCATGCTAGTTACCCTGACAGGCTTGTACTGCATGTATACTTCACATGCTATGCCTGTGCTGAACTTAAACATGGGAATGGAGCCCACACCGAGAACCTTGTAACTGTATCAAGCATTTTAAAAGATCACAAAATGAGCCCTAGGAAGCAACAGAGGTAGGCACCGAGTCCAAGTGCCTTGAAGCCCAGTTCACCCCTTGGGGTTACACAACCACCTCCGGCATCTGTGCACCACAGACTAGAGAAGGCTTAAGAGCAGGGCATTTGGCCATGGTCTTGACACCACTTTCTGCAATGGCTTCCTAGCCAGACCAAAAATCAAGTATTGGGTGAGATAAGGATTATTATATATAATATATATATGCATATATACATATATACATATTTACAATCGGTTTTTGAGACAGGGCTTCTCTGTGGCTTTGGAGGCTGTCCTGGAACTAGCTCTTATAGACCAGGCTGGTCTCAAACTCACAGAGATCTGCCTGCCTCTGCCTCCCGAGTGCTGGGATTAAAGGCGTGCGCCACCACCTCCTGGCTATTATAGCTAGATTTATACTTAGCATTCTAGCTGGCCATGATATCTTGGGCAATAATCAGTTTCCAGGTTCAAGTCCCTAAGATCTCTTTAAACATAAACAATTCTATATGAAGATAACAGACATCAGAAGCCTAGTATCTAATGTGCTCAGGAAGCAAAGTACATGAACGAACAGATCCAAAGAATCCAAAGTCCCTCTCCTATATGCACAAGGGAGATCTTTAAACTCACTTTGGACACTCTGAGAAAATGCTTTGACCCAGGCATACATTTTAATAAATTTAATGTAGGTGAGAACTTCATTCATCTTCTGGACACGGCCATCTGTGGCAGCTATGCACTTTCTCCTGAAATACGCAGTAAGTCGAGACGCGAACATCTGGAAGGAAAAGCAGAGCCCTGTAAAACTGGCACCTGCTTTGACTGGAGCGCCACTGGACCTGGCTCACAACAGTCTGAGTTAAATGGGCTTCTAATCCTGCCCCTAAGACAAACCAGATTTCACAGCTGTACTGTTTTTTTTTTAATTAAAGGGACTTCCTGGGCTACAAAATAGTTAATTCTCATCTCCTTGTAGAGCAATGAAGGCAATTAAATGATCTGATCTCACAGATAATGAGTGCCATTGTGGAAGCAGGGCAGTCCCATCAGCATCAGCTGGACATGGAGTAACTCGGTTTTACCTAAGGCCAGGTTCACCTGCATGAAACCTTCCGGTTCACCTAGATTCACTCTGCTTTCACGCCACTCCCGCCTTCTATGCAAATGACACCTTTCCTCTCAAGTCCAGATACTGCCACTGTGAGCTGTGAACTGAGCTCCTCTAGCACTGGTCTTTCCCACAAGGTACCGTCCCTGAGAAAAGTCCCAGAGGATGTGCTTTCTGTGACTCAGTACAAGTTCTTTGTCCCCCATGAAGAAGCGACCAAAACACAGCTGAGAGAGGCTCACTCACCATGGCTGGATAAAAGAGGATAAACACGGCTGATCCCAGGAAGCCTGTTGGTCCTAGAATGATTACATTATAGATCATGCCCAAGATGGCAACAACAGGTCCTCCAGCCAGCAAGCTGCCCACAGCGGCTGCCTCAAACATCCTCTGCCCATCGTTGGAGCAGATGTTGATGAGCTGTAAGATATGATAAACAGTGGGGGAGCCTGAAGGACATGGGTCACTGCATTCAGGTAAAGTTCAAGGACACAGCAGGGACCGAGGCCAAGAAAGCAAGCTGAGAGCTCGCTCTGGGCAAAAGGCACAGACTCTGAACTCACCTCACCCAAAGACTTTTCTTTAATGTTCTTTAACTTCAGGATCTTCTTGAATGCCATAGTCAGGATAGCCCCCCGCAACCGGATGCTAGTTCGATAGTTCAATGCCCAAGTCATTGCAAGTGACCAGGAGCGTACAACTTCTATCAGAAAGAGGCCTACGACTAACAGCAAGCTGTACTGCAGGTTAGACTCTGTTGCCTGGGTGTACTCCAAGAGGTGTTTCACCATGAAGGCCTACAGGGAGAAACACACACCAGTGTCAACATCCTCCACAGTAACCGCACACAATGCCACAGTGTTATGTTAGGTTAGAAAGAGCAGGCTGCTCCACGGCACAGTGATCAGCATGTAAATAAAGAAAAAACTGTGTTGTTGGACCAAATATCACCGGCAACCTGTCCACAGGTGCAGGACAGAGGGATCATTTGCTTTGCTCCTCAAGGGCGCCATCATGACCGTTACTCTTTCTAATGTAACATAAACCTGTCCATGAGCTGAAATTAATTCTTATTCCAGAATCTTCACACATGGCTACATCTCTTTAAATGACATCAAGACCTTTCTCTGTATCCTCTCACACGTGGCTACATCATCTGATAAGAAAGAACAGTGTACCTACAGTTGTACGGGGAAGAGTGAGAAGTGCAAAACATCCCTGAAAACAAACACGGGCAGTTTAATAGGACAGAAGAGAGCAAACAAAGCAGACTAGCAAACTCCAGAGTCCCTCCCTCCAGCCCTCCCCACGCCCACGCCCTCTCAAAAACAAAAACATGTTACCTCAGGTAGCATGTGTCTAACACCACCTGCAGGCAGGGAAGACAGCCAGCCCCCAAGAACCACGAGTGCACCTCCAGCTCTGAGGTCCTGAAACGCCGGAGCACACACTCACACAGGCACATTCAGCAACAGCATTAAATACCAGGAAGTGGGAAGCAATGTACTTTTATTGAAAATGAAATATATATATTTATAAAGATACCATCTTTAAAGAGCATCTCACAAACACTGTACAATAGTGAGGGCATTAGGAACATCCATGGGAACATACAGAGTCGTACAGGGATAGCCATCACATAGGCCATTGGCCTCCAACTTGTAACTATACACAGTAGAATTACACAACAGAGCTGTATCTGCTTCCAGAGTCTGTACATCAGGTTGGCAGCTTTCATCGGGTGGGAATCCTGAAGCTGCAATCAAGTAGATTCTCTAGCAATAAAAACCTTGCTGCTAAAGAAAGAAGATTAAGGAAAAAAACAAAAAAAAAAAAAAAACAAAAAACAAAAAAAAACCTAAAAAGTCCCTAACAAGGTACCCTTCGTGAAACTGCAGGTGTTGTTGGCGTATCAAGCTGCAAGGCAACACTTTGCTCTAGACAGAGTACAAAATTCTAGGCCAGCTGGGGCAGGGGTGTTGGCATCCTTCGGAGTCTTTTCAAGTCCTGCTAGCCAAAACCAATGTTGGCAAAAATCAAACCAAACTATGTAACAAAAGAAAGCCAAACCAGTGCCCACCTTAAAGGAAAAAAGAAATTAAACCCACGCACCCATCTACCCTGGTTCTTACTGCAAGGAGTCCTGGCTGGGGCTGTAAGCTTCTAAACAGCACAGGACAGAAGCCAGACATATCATCCTGAAGCACCTAACACTGAATTCTAGAGCCCAGATTCTGGGGTAATTCATCCTTTCCATTTTCCTGAACATAACTTTATACCGAAATGTCTACTTGATCCTAGGAGGTCCCCACACTTAGGTTCATGCCGAGCCCCAGTGAACAAACAACCTGATCAGATATGGGATTTCAGACCCTGAGAACTGTTGTAATCCACCTCTACCCTCCCTCAGAATTTTGAGATTCAATGTTTGGTCCTCACTGCATAGATTTACTAGCAAGAAGATTGGCTTCTTTCCAGTATGCATCCAAAATGTGGAACTGGGTCCCAAGGCCAAAGCCCCTCCTCTGATGAAGCAGCTCAGCAGGCTGGCCTGCGGTGAAGCGCTTTCCCACACACAGCAGTGGTCTCCAAGCAAGGCCAGCAGGTGGTGTTTGGAAGGACTCTTTCCTTCCCATACCTTTAGGGTGCCCCTTGTCAGCAATGGGCAAGCAGTCAGCCCCTCCCAGAGGGGAGGAGAAGGGGAGGTAAAAGACATAGGCATATTTACACTATGCAAAACTTTCAAAGGGGGAGAGAGAGGTAAAGAAATGTCCAACACAGGGTTTTAAAAGGCAATGACATTCCAAATGAGCTTGCATGGGAGAAAGAAAAGCAGGTTTTCATGAAAAATCCAAATAAACTTGGTTTAAAAAAAAAAAAAGTCCTAAGTTTATAAGTCTAAACTAATTGGAAGGAAACTGGAAGTGGCCAGCATAGCTGTCTCGCTGTGGAAAGCATTCCCAGTGAATAAACTTTACCTTACCTGAGCTCTTGGAGAGATCCTGCCCAGCTTGACTCTCATTCTGACCGCAGAATACAGCCATCCTGAAAATTCTAAAGAACAGCTTCTGTCACTGGTCCCACTACAGAGACACTCCCCCCAAGTCCAGACCCTGACAGCATCAATCGAGCTGTGGCTGGAGAGGCTGGGGGGTGGGAACTTACCTCTCCCCGGGCTTTTCACTGTCCTTTCTTTCCCCACAAGGCCTGGAGCAGTTAGCACTAAAGAGACAGCACTGCAGAGAGCAGCCTTCTCTTGGGCAGGTGTTAGCTCTCCGATCACAAATCCTAGGTCAGGCCTGGCCTTTGAAACTATCTTAGTCTAAGAAGTTCTTTGTTTTGAGTAAGGCCTGTACCCTTACAAAGTCTGGCAACATTCTAGCCTCATATGACCCTGAGGCACCCACCAGAGAGCACCTGTTGCTGGTGGTGTCAGAACCTTGGTCTATATTTGAGGTCAGCATCAACTGACCAAGTTTAAAAACACACACACACAAACACAACTTGACTGTGTTTCATTTGTTCTGTATATGACCACCAAGGCTCAATGAGACCTAAGGGGATGTTCAACGTTTGGAGCTTATAATTTAAGATTTTGGTAAGAACAAAACGAGCCAATCTGAAAATCATGCCCAATCAGAAAATGTGCAAAAATCTACCCCTAGATGTTCCTCAAAAGGACCATGTCCACTTACAGGAGGTTTGCTCACCACTAATGCTAATTTTATTTTATTTTTTTAAGCCAGTCTGATTCTCTGATTTCCAGTCAAAAAAGAACTTAATCAGCATCAGGGCTCCAAAACAGAAGTCTACATTGTATATACTTTCTCATCATTTACACAAAAAAGAGACAATAGACAAGCCCACAGCTTTCTCAGGCCCATGAACCTTCAAGGGCTCTTCCCAAAAGGGCAGACAGAGTGAGGTGTCTATGTGTTCCTGTTAGAGAAAGGCACTCGCCTTTCCATGGCCATCTAGAAGAACTCTCTAGGTTAGCACCCAGGTGTGCTGCATCAGAAGAGAAAGATTAACTTAATGGACACTCAAGGAATGATCTTCACAACACCAAAGGGAGCATGCACTTTGTAACTACTTTTTCTGGAGTAAATATTTAATCCCTGGCATCCACGGCATTTTTTTCCAAGAAGGGAATTAAGAAAGCCCATTAGGATTTTACTGAGAAACTCTGAACACTGTATCACCTAGACGAAAGAACTGTGTGTGACGAGTCAGAGCAGCCACCAGCCCTGTAGTGAAACAATGACAGAAGCTCTTCTTGGGGGACGCTGACTCTCTGCAACATTTGCCATTTTGGCTAATGACATAACATTTCAGTTACATGGTCCCTTTTTTTTTAAAACTTATATAGAAGTGTTAGTTGGTCAATGAAGAAACCTAATACCAAAACTTTGATTTTTTTTTTTAAGGATCATACATTAAAAAGAAGGGTAAAAAAAAAAAAAAAAATCTCAAAAGTGTAGATTAGTTTTACCTCATCACCATGCATCTTAGACACATACTTACCCCACCAGAACCTCCAGCTTACCCACACACGGAAAACGCACAGTCTAAACAGTACTACTGCTCCGATGCCTCAAGGCAAATACGTAGAGAATGAATTCAATCACAATCTCAAGTGTCGGGCAGCACAGCAGATGCAAGAAACAGTGCCCTGAAAAACGCCTCTCCAAAGCCCCTTAGCCCACACTGCCTCCACATAGGCTAGGGAAACCACGGCTGACACCCAGCATTTGCCACAGTTAACATCATCTGCAAAACTAGAAAGACTCTTAAAAACTCTGATAGGTCCCTAGCTTCTTCGGGGATCATTTATTAGAGTCATTACACGTGGTAGCTGTGCCCCCAGGCATCTGGTATGTCACCAACACAGACTTGCTAGCCCATGCCACACAACGCTCAGCTCACTCACTCACAGCACTGCCGAGACATCACTGTCCTGTCCGAGACTGTTGCTTCCGGTTAGCACATAACCAACGAGCAGGTCCTGTGCTGTGAGGACCTGTTCAGATTCACCCAGCCCCAGGAAAACAAGCCAGTGGTTTCTTCTCCTGCGGCACTGTGTCCTCATCCTTCTAGCTGACAAGCCGCCATCCACTCCCAAATCCACTGACCCTCTTCGGTAGCCCTAGAAGCATGCTAACTGGCCCAAAGGCGATCAGAACCTCTGCAACAGAACAGGGTTAATGCTGGCCATGGCTGGGCCCCTGGAGACGTTCGGAAAGGATAGTTAGAACTTACTGGTCCACTGAAGGCAGCCAGCTGCGTGATCATCAGGCACACGATGGACAGGACGAGCCTGGTGCGACAAAAGATCCACACAACCCTTCGCAGGGAGGCGGCTTCCGGCCCAGCTTCATTCAGCTCTTCTTGCCACAGTCTCTCTAGTCTTAACAAGGGCACAGGTCCTATGTTACACATCTCCCCAGGAAAAGAACACACCCTAGACCCCTTCCTGCCTCACAGGCTTGGTCATGGCATCCACAAATCTCTCCTATACAGTTCTGCACGAAGCCTCCATCTTGTAGAGAAAAACTCCCTCCTGGCCTGTATTCACTTACTCCCAAGAGGGAGTGTTTGAAGTATAGACAACAAGGAGAGCAGGAGCCTTTCCCTTCACTCCTCAAAGGTCTCTCCCTGAAGAAAGTGTAGGGAAAAAGAAAAAAAAAAAAAAAAACTTCCTTTCTCCAGGGCTCCCAATCCTTTCTCAAGGATCCTGTGGTAAAATGCAATGCTACAAACTAGGCTTTCATGAGACTATCATCAAAAATGTACTCTGTCACAAGGCAGCAACAAAATCTCCCGGAGGCTCAGGAAGAGAAGCGGGGCTGAGAGAGAGAAAAAGCCCTTGGTTGAAACACAATTAGAGGGAAATAGAGATGTGGCGGAGGGAAAAGAGTCCACAGGCTATCCACCCTCAGTCGAGTGCCTTAAAGGGCATGGCACTTCAGACTCCACACAGCTGGCCCTCCCGCCTAACTCAGGCCTAGCATCCAGTATACAGGGTGGACCAGAGACGCCTACCTTCTGCAGTTCACATCAGAAGACTCATACTTGGACAAAGACCACACATCCTCCATTAATAGCTCCCCTTTCTTGTGAACCACATAGGCCAGAGGAGAGAGCCATGAGAAAGTCATGTAGGAGAAAAGTCCAGCATTGTCCACTGGGTGCTGGTGCCTAAGGAGAGGAAAATCCAACCACGAGTGTCAGCCCACACCAGGCTGAGCATGTGTGAAATAGCTCCTGACAAACACTAGACCTCCCCAGCTGTCCTCACTTTATCCCAAAATTTCAAACCCACTCTTACTGCTTTGTGGATGAATCATTAGCCAACAGAGCCTTACTTGGAAGTGGTCCGGAAGGGCTTCAGGGCACTCAGGCCATGGTGGTATTTTCCCTTGGTATGCTCCTCATCCAGAATTTGGAGGTGAGAATGCACAGAGACATCCAGGGGAAGGCCCTCAGCTCGGGCTGCTGTTTCTAGGGCATCTTGACTTTCTAACTGTTGGTGGGAAGAACAGTCAATGAGATATATGGAAGAGAGGCAAACCCAGCTGACTACAACTCGTAATACACCAGTGTCAAGCAGCACTGGAAACCCCCAGAACACATTTTAGAAACTAACTCTACATGCTAAGAACCCATTGTAGAGCATTTGATCACACACACACACACACACACAGAGTTTTTGAGTATTTTTAGGTTTGTAGAACTAAGTAGAAAGTATAGATTGCAAATATCTCCCATCTCCTCCATCTCTTCCTCCTACATTAGTATCTTCCACTAGATGGTACAACTGTTACAATGACAAGCAAATGCAGACACATTAACTGAAATCCACATGTTAATATTTGGTTCAATCCTTGTTTTATACATTCAATTTTTTTTATTGTTATCACTCATATCTTTTATCATGAGCTAGGGATGTAGTTCATGGTAGAATGCTTCCCTAGAATAGATGACAGCCTGGGTTTGATACCTAGCATGGGGGCAGGGGAGCACTAGAGTACAAAAGGCCCCGAAAAATTCCCTAGCACCACACACAAAATAATGATTTTTAAAAATCAAATTTTTGATCTTCTGTTTCCCAACATGTACTGAGAGACAATCCTTTCACCAATAACTACTAATTGTATTGCAAATTTTCTACTACAGAATTTCAAAGTCAGTCCCAATTAAGCCTAAGAGCCAGGGTGTCCTGTCTCCATCTCTCATCAGGAGAGCAGCTGATTGCCCAGCCAAGAAACTCCAATATTCTCAGTCCTAAATATATAGTCACTGTGATGGAAATCTAGATAGACAAGATGCACAGAAAGGCAAGGCAGGGACTATAATTTGAGCCCTCTTGGTTCTAGAACGAGGGAAGAGATGTGTCTCTTGAGGTGTCTCTGGCCAAAAAGCAAGGTCAGCCAGTTAGTTGCTACTCAGCCTCTCTGAGCTAGCATGTTCTCAACTCAGCCTTTGACTCCTGAGTCTTACTGATAAATAGAATGATAGAGACTTAATTTAAACCACATATCATGGCTGTGGCAGAGCTGGGGCCACGGACAGGATGCCCTGCCAGGCCATGGCCTGAGTGACCCTGGGACAGCAGACGGTAATTAAAATATCAGTAGATTCATGCACAGTCGCTAAGGCGACCAACATCACCTGACACCATCTGTTCTCCTTTATTCCACTGGGCAGAGTTTACGATTTCCTTGTAGAAGCTCCATTTTCCTAGATTCCTTTTTCTCTCTGAGCAGTGAAAACTCACTGTCACATGTATTCCCAGCAATCGTGATGAGACAGTGACAAATAACAGATCCCCCAATCAAGACAAAGTGGTATAGAACCTAGGGCACCATTCCTCACACAAAGCAGTCTCTAATTATATGTGCTACCGCTTTCCCAAAAAATTACAGAGGCAACTCAAGTATTAGAATTCTGTGCATAGGAGCAACTTGAAAGTCTGTGCTGATCAAACCTAAGAGCTTTAATTCATAGACTAATTATCTATCCTCAGACAGTAAAATGTCTAGCATCAGGAAATCACACAGTTCTGGGAAACACACTTCCTTTTGTCAATGACAAGATAGCCGGGATTTCAAGAAAATAATAGCACAAAACGGGCAAATGAGTCAACAGTTCATTGACATGAAGTCTTCATAAACAATTGTGGTTAGAGTCTAAAAATCGCAGAACAATGGAAAGAGGAGTGCTGACACAGCTGTGTCTCTTCTTTTAAGCTACATACAACCACAGAGAAGAAAAAACCCAAAGATAGATACTCCTAGACTCCAAGTATGCCTGGGTCTCTGCACAGGAGGTATATGAAGTCACAGGCACCAGCTTTACTTGCACAGACACAGCTTTGGAAGACAAAGGACATTAGAACAGCACTTCACAGGTATACTGAATATCTGTCACATGGACTGCATGTTGCCATAAAGCAAACCTAAACACTATTTAAAGACTGGTATCATACAGTGTGGTGCAGTCTTTTTTATTGATTAGTTACTGATTAATTTTGCCAGCCCAATCAGTTTCCTCTTCCTGCTTCCTCTCCTCCTAGTCCCTCCCCCCAGTTTCTCCTACCTGCCCCCATCCATTCCTCTTCCTTTCTCTTCAGAAAAGAGCAGGCCTCCCAGGGATATCAGCTTGCTCAGCCTGCTTGCTTACAGCATTCAAGACTACTAGCCTAGGCATGTCACTGCACATTGTGATCTGGGCCTTCTTCCCACATTAACCATTAATCAAGAAAATGTCCCACAGGGTGACCCACAGAACTGCCCACAAGGAAATTTACTCAGTTGAGGCTCCCTCTTCCCAAATGACTCTAGTTTATGTCAAGTTCACAAAAAACTGGCCAGCAGGACTGGCCCCCCTGTCAACTTGCCGTGCACATTGCTGTCAAACCATAACTGCCAGGGACTATTTAGTTTGTTTTTGGTTTTGGTTTTTCAAGACAGGGCTTCCCTGTGGCTTTAGAGGCTGTCCTGGAACTAGCTCTTGTAGACCAGGATGGTCTCTAACTCACAGAGATCCGCCTACCTCTGCCTCCCAAGTGCTGGGATTAAAGGCGTGCGACACCACCACCCGACCTGCCAGGGATTATTTAAAAAAAAAAAAAAAAAGAAAAGAAAAACACATAACTGCTTTTTTTTTTCTTTTGCTGTTCCTAAGATGTCATATTAATGTCAATATAATATAAAATATATTCAAATTTTAAAGGTCCCACAATCTTTACAAATTCAAACACTCCAGAAGTTCAATCTCTCTAAAATATCTAAGGTCTCATAACTGAGCTCCAGTAAAATCAAAAATATGTTACATACTGTCTTATTCCAAAAGGGAAGGACCAGGCACAGTCATAATCACATCAAAGCAGAACCCAGTCCAGCAGTGTGACGCTCAGGGTCAGACTTCTGGGACTCATGATCTTCTGGGCTCCACTCCACAGCTACTGCTGTGCGTGGTGGTCATCCCACAGTACCTTCACCAATGTCCTCTCTGGGAGAAAATTAAGTAGTAGCTTAAGCTGGACGGGAGATAGCTTCCACTTACGCCAAAAGTCAAAAATTTATCAAAGCTAAGATGGATGGGCTAACATACAATCACTATAAACATTATTGAGATTTTGTTAATGAGGTATTTGGCTTTTGTGGTTAAAATTTCTATTTTAATCATGGGGCATAGCTCATTTAGACTGGAAATGTTCCAAATGTTCAAGAATCACAAGTGGCTAATGGCTACTATACTGGGCAATGCAAACAGTTTCTACTGAGGGTATTCTGGTGGTGGTGGTTTGGGCTCTTTCCTTCCTTCTTTCTTCCTTCCTTCCTTCCTTTCTTTGTTTTGGCCAGAGGATATTTGAAGAAATATGTAGCTGTCACCAGGACAAGGTGCTGCTAGCTGTACTGGGCAGAGGCCAGGGAAGAGGATGGACATCGTATAATACACAGGGTAGTCCCACAATAAAAATCCTCATTCTACAATGTTGGTGGCACTGAGACAACCATGGATTGTTAAACCGCTAGCAAAGTACATAGTATACACTAATCTACGGGAAAGTGTTTCATGAGGTCATAGGGGTTTTTTTTTTATGTTATGAAGCTTTAAATCCTTTTCAGAAGTAATTTTTTGTTTTGTTTTTGTTTGTTTCTTTGTTTTTCAAGACAGGATTTCTTTTCGTAGCCCTAGCTGTCCTTGAACTCACTGTGTAGACCAGGCTGGCCTTATCTATAATATGTAGCCTGGTATGTCCTTGAACTTATGATCCTCCTATGTCCACCTCCAGTGCTGGGATTGCATGCATGACCACTACACCTAGGTTTATGCAGTACTGAGATGGAACCCAGGGTTTCACACATACATAAGCAGTCTAGCAACTGAACACATCTTCAGCTGCCAGAAGTTAAGTTTTTAAGGCTTTTCCTGGGATGAGACGGGGAATACAATGGTGTCAAAGGGTCTCAGTGGCCACATGGACAGGCACTGTAGCAGTGACTTTCTCAAATGGGGCAAGGTGCTGCTCTATCTGTCAAGGAGGTGCCAAAAGACTAGGCAAGGAGAAGACGCTGCTGCTGGTTGTCTCTGCTTTACAACCACGACTTGAGAGTGAGTACTCATCGTCTTACTAATGAGGTGATGATGATGAAGGAATAGAGACACTGTAGAGATAAAAACAAAAGTTAACGTCTGGACTCTGCCAAAATACAGCCAAAAGGTCGGAGAGCTGCTTTCATGTGCCTAGCTGGAAAAGAAGCAGTCAATCCACCGCACACAGAGCCGCTGGCACAAAAGACTTCTCCTCCTTGTGGGCATTAATTTGTAATAATTCACGAACCTATCACATACACAGCCACAGCTTATCTGGGCTGCCCATCTCACATTAGGTTGCCAATTTGCCAACAGAGTAGCAATGTGCTTGCCCTGCAATGATCAGGGACCAGAAATCGGCCCCCTTTAGAACAAACCAACACTTTCCTGACCAGCATGCCCAACTGGGAAAATGAAATCATGTCAGCTCACACTCCCATGCCCACCTATCAGTGCAACTCATAAATAAAAACAAATACATAAAGCCAAAGGATGAACATGGTATCGGCATAGGAAAATAGGTATTTTTCTTCAGGCTGTAATCTAAAATTACCCATAATGAGGAAGAACTTAAGTTGTTGCATAAGCTTGATTGGAAGCAATTCAAAGTTCCTATCACACTGGGAGATCTGAGTTTAAGTTTATTAATATTATGATTAAGTTTCAAGTGATCCAACTGACAATGAGTCACAGAATGAGGAACTACTTGGAGCCCAATGCTTAAGGCAGTGGTTCTTAACCCTTTACCATAGTTCCTCCTGCTGTGCTGACCCCCAACCAACCACAAAATAACTTTTGCTACTTCATAACTAACTTTGCTACTGTTATGAATTGTAATGTAAATATCATATATGCAAGATATCTGTTACTCGACCCTTGTGAAAAAAGCCGCTACCCACAGGTTGATAACTACTAACATAAGGGCTGAGAGCTGCCTTTATTCCAAGAGATCTGGGGATTCGCAGGGCAGCTCCCCCAGGAGTCTTCAGAACTCCACCAATGCCTGCATCCCACCCACAGAGACTGGTTGGTGGATGGAGAATAGGCCCCACTACTTTAACACTCTTCAAGAGACTTTATACACAGTCTCACTTGAAAACTACTGTCTGAGATACTAAAACTTGTATATGTTGGTCTTGATGAAAGTTCCTTTGAGATTTTCAGTTTTTAGTTTTGGAAAACAACAACACTAAAACAGAACTTCCTTCATGTAGAAGCCAGGGGCCAATCCCAGCTACCTCAGGACCCACTATTTTTATTGTTTGAGATAGGGTTTCTTACTGGGACCTGGGATTTGACAATCAGCCCTCAATGCTGCTGTACCTGGCTTTTCACATGAGTCTGGGGTCAAACTCAGGTCATCACACTTGCAAAGCAAGCACTTTAATCACTGAGCTATCATGGAATTCTTACAAGAGCCAAATGACTTTAGCTTTTATTAACACCCATATTGTGTACCTACTTCTCAAAACCAAATGTAAGTATTTCTCTGACACAGAACAGCACACAAATCCTTTTGGCAATATTTGCTCCAGAAGCAAACATATCTTAATGTTGAGATTAGGTAACAAGGTCAATATTGTTGACTGTCCCAAGATCCTTCCGATGGTCCTAGAAACTGAAGCCAAACAGTAGGCAGGTGAAAGTAATATTTCAAAGCGAAGCTGCTAGCTCTGCTGTGAGTCATCCAACTCCAGAAATACCACATGGATAAGATAACACCAGGTCTACTCAGGTCTGCTGATAAATCCTGTTGAGTCACACCCACAGGGAGGTGAAGCTAAGTATGGCTTTTACCCTGTGTACCTTGTAAAGTACACACATTTGTAAGTCGGTCTTGCTTTAGTCCTTCATGAACAGACTTTGTCAATCATGTTTTGATGGGGGAAGTACTACTATGTATGTTTATTGTTTGTTTAATAAAATACTGTTTGGCCAATGGCAGCAAGTTAGGCAGGACTAGGAGTCAAAGAGGATTCTGGGAAATGTAGTAGATAAGTGGTGATCCAGGCAGGAAGTGACATAGCAAGGAGACTCATATCTAAGGAGGAAACAGAAAGTGTCCTCTTTTCCCCTTCCTCCTCCAGCGGCGGGATGTGAGCCACCGGCAAGGAGGGACGCCAATAAGGCGTCCGATAAGATAAGTCTTATAAAATATATAGATTTATGATAATTAAGACTGAGCTAACAGATGAGGAATCCTAGTCATTGCCCAAGCAGCATTGAACCTAATACAAGTTTCTGTGTATTCATTTGGGCCCTAACTCAGGCGGGCGGCTGCCGTAAAGCTCACACGTGGCGGTGGGGCTCAGGCGGCTTTTGGCAGAAAGATTTATCATAACAATGTTTTTCTATCATTTCTGCCAAATTCAAGTTGATTCTTTGAATGACAAATGCAGAGAATAATCTTCTTGGTGTTTGAAATATGTTTTTACTACACAGCCCAGGCTGGCCTCAAATTTGGGATTATCCTCCTACTAAAGCCTTCCAAGTACGGGGAGTAAAGGCCCTTGCCTAGCCAGAAAAGTCTTGAATCATCAAAGCCTAGTAACATCTAAATAGCTAACTCCACCTTTTAAAGGGGAGGGAGGAAGGGCTAGACAAGCCTAATTCTAGTAGTTAGTGGACGTCAGTGTACCAAGAGAACTGTGCATCACTGTGTTTGAAGCGTACAGGGTCCCACAGGGACCATTTATCCTACAACTGGCCTTTTCATTTGTGATCAGATGTAAGACTGCATTAGCAGAAGCTATCAAACACAGAACCAAGACTTTATTGGAAAAGTTTTCACTGGCCGTTTGTAACTCCCAAGTTACCTTAATAGACATTGGTGCTTAAAACTACTTGAGAAACAGGCAGCTATGTCTGATGTAGTGGCACACACCTTTCACTCCCAGCACTGCAGAGGCAGAGGCCACATCTCTCTGAGTTTGAGGCCAGTCTGGTCTACAGAGAAAGTTCCAGGCCATCTAAGGTTACATAGTGAGACTCTGTCTCAAAAAAAACAAAAACAAAAACAAAAAAACCTACCGCAAGCTCCTTCCACCAGTTTTCCTTTCCTGTGAGAATCAGTGACCTGTGGTTGTAGACACAACCAATCCCCAAGCAGCTCTTACCAGCAGCAGCAGCACTGTGGCCATCTCCAATGGGGAGCCTGGGGCCAGCACTGAGACCGATATCTGAAGCAAGGGCTGCTACTGTGTCATGCATTCCCAGCAACCCAAGAGACCCCTGAGCCTTACAGAGCTTACAGGAAGGAAAGGAGGGGGAGGCAGAAAGTGTACTTACCAGGACCAACAAGTGACAGACAAAGCAGATACACAATACACTAATGTTTATCCTGCTGTTCTTCCTCAACTGAGCTGACTCACAGGCAGTGTTCTCCACTCCGAGAACACAAAAGCAGGAACAAGATCACATGCACATGTCTTGCAGAGACTGCTCTGCGTTTCTGATGAGTGCGGACAGACCAGCACCCAAGAGCTCTCACCACGAAGACCTGATGTGCACCAAGATGTGGCAGGAAACTGCACTCTGCCCCATCAGCTATTCGGGGTTTGGGTTTTGTTTTCTTTTTCTTTTCTTTTTCTACTTAAAATGTATCCTCTTCCCTAAAAACTGAAATTATCAACATTAGTATCATTTCAAGCCTGAAAACCTCTGTCATTAGGCTGACTACCCAGTAACAAGCTTACATCGCTTGTTTCCAAATACAGTACATGTATTTGGGAAATCCTGGTTTTGACTGGAGGTAGCCAAGACGGCGCTAGATGACAAGTGTACTTACTTCTAAAGACACTGACTAGTTATACAGTCATTATATACAATAAATAAATAAATGTACATGCAAAAGTAAGCTGGATAAATCTACCGTTTTATTGTTTAGGTCAAGGCTAAGTAGAACTTTAATAAATAAGTATTCTCTTAAATATTTTATGCCAAAAATGTTAAGAAAATTAGGAAAATAGCAAACTTAAACGGTTGGGAAATGCCGGCCGGGCCTTGGTGGCACACGCCTTTAATTCCAGCACTTGGGAGGCAGAGGCAGGCGAATCTCCGTGAGTTCGAAGACAGCCTGGTATACAGAGCGAGTGCCAGGATAGGCTCCAAAGCTACACAGAGAAACCCTGCCTCGAAAAAACAAACAAACAAACAAACAAAAAAAGGTTGGCAAACAAGAAAGGGTTCCTGAAATTTGACAGATCTACTACCAACCATCTTGTTCAAGGAAAGGCTTCATGGCCGGTGACTTAGTAAAGCCGGCTTCATTTGCAGTTCCTCTCCTCGACAGAGGAAAAGCCCAGCAGAGCCATTGAACGCCCTGTCAATCACTTCAACAAACTGTGGACAGGACTGAGCATCAGCATCATGGGTCCCAATGCTTCCTGTAAAAACCGCTCATTTTTTCACACTTGATGTTAGCCAAGAGGCCCCAAAGTGATCAAAACACTCACTCTCTTCTTCCAGATTTCCTTTTTCTTCCATTTTAAACTTAGCCAATCTCAGACAGTTCCCAGTCCTCGCTTCCAGACGTACCCCTCAACCTCTCTATGTCCCTCTTCCTCACTTGTGTCTGGAAGCAGGTCCTAGCTCCTGCCACATGATGCTCCCTATACTCATAGGGGTTTCTACATTATTTCAAGACTGATCCAAAATGAAAATATAGTTTTGAAAATCTCATCTCAGCTGGACATGATGATACACACCTTTAATCCCAGCTCTTAGGAGGCAGCAAGCAGTTGGCCACATATCTGAAATCCTAGCACAAGGAAACAGAGGCAGGAGGATTGGGAGTTTAAGACCAGCCTCAGCTTTATAGTGAGTTCAAGGCTGGCCTTGGCTACATGAGACCCTCTCTCAAAAAAAATAAAAAGGAAAACAAAAGTGGATTCTCAGAGGCAAGGAAGTGTCACACACTTCTAATTCCATTATTTAGAAGGCTAAGACAGGAAGATCAAAAGTTGCATGCCAGTTGGGGCTATATGATATACTCCTAGACGGAGAGACAAGATAGCAAGACCTGGTAGTGTTGTGCCCAAATTCTGAACCCCAAAATCACCAAGAGATCCCATTCCAATGCAATAGCAAAGAGTCTTTTATTGTTGTTTAATGAACTAACAGCACGAACTCGCCCTTCGTCTGAACTTTGTGTAGAACTTATTAGGGCAGTGTAAAGGGAGTGTCTAGGGGTACGCAACAATCTCAGCTAACTTCTGATTGCTTCCTTGCCACAAGGAGGGTATCTGACCTCCTAGTGACTAAAGGCAGGCCCAGCAAGGTCAGACATGTGCTGAGTCAGAGGCCTACATGTCTTTTCTGCAGCCTGTCATGGCTGCTAAAACCAGCTGGGGAGGGGGAGGCTGGGTGAGGGTCTGGTCCCTTCATTACCTGGGAGGCAAATTCTAGGTCTGCCTGAACTACAGAGCAAATAGAAGCTGAAGAAACAGCTCATTGGTAGTACTTAACCTAGCGTGCAAGAAACCTTAGTGTCAAGCCTCAATACTGGGGTCAAAACAAAATAAAACCTTAAAATCTCTTTTTTAGTTTAAGGTCAGTAGCCATTATGGAAATGCAAATGAAAACCACAATGAGGTATCAGAAGCATCTATCTATCTATCAGACTGGCCAATATGTGTGAGAACAAACAGAAAAAATTGGATGACTACTTGTATGTAGTGACATAGCCACTCTGGGAAAGAGCATAGCAACTTGTGTGTGTGCCCACAGATGAACTCACCTATGCCTGAGGGTGTGAAAGCCAGGGGTCAACTTTGGGCCTTGCCCTCTATTCTCTCTACTTTATTCATTTATTTACATGCAAAATTACAGAAAAAGAACACCAAAAAAAAAAAATCCCTTGCATGCTTTTTTGGTTCCCCCAGTATCAATATCTTGCATAACTTTAGTCCAATATAACAACAGGATTGACATCTCATCTCCCCAACTCAGACTGCTAAACTTTTCATAAAATCAGTGGGCTGGATCCTTGTCAATCCTGTAGTGGTTTTCATTATTTTTTTTTATAATTGTACATAAATTCAGTTATCTCAAAATTAGTAATTTTTAAAATCTCTTTAACTTCCAATGGTTTCCTTATGCCCATTAAAAAAAAAAAAAAAAAAGACTTCCTATTATGGCATGCAGAAATGTCCCTATCATATCCCTTTACACACCCCACACTACAGATAACTCATCTAAGGACAAATTACTTATTGAGCTCTGACCATACCAGGAACCACACACTCATCTTACTTAATCCTACCACACAAAAGCACAATGGAACAGGCAGGTTATTCAAAAATCCAATGTGCCCTGCCCTTTTTCTAGACCTCTAGATCTTTATCTCTGCTGCCTAAGCCCCCCCATCCTTCAATGCTCTGCTCCAATGTACCCTTAAGATTTTTCTAGATTTAACTACTAGACATGCATTCAATAAGTGTTTCATTAATACAAGATTTAGATCAGCATTTTCTCAATGTGTGCAGTCATGAACCCTTGGGCAAACCTCTATCTCCAAAAATACTTGCATTATGGTTCATAATAGTAGCAAAATTACAGTTATGAAGTAGCAACAAGACAATTTTATAGTTGGAGTCACCACAACATGAGGAACAGTATTAAAGGGTGGCAGCATTAAGAAGTTTGAGAGCCACTGTGCTAGACAATAAAGACACACAGTTATAAAACTGGTATCGTGAAACACTGAACACTGAATGATAAGGCATTCGATACCACGGTGGAGTCAAAGGAGACCCATTAGAAGAAAAAACTGAAGAGGAAGCAACAACTGTCATCCAACCAAGGCCACTTCAGGCTAATGAGACACCAGTGTCAGCTCCAAAGCTCACAGCCGCAAGTGCTCACATGGCAAAGACCTGACAGCATTCAGGTGACAAAAGCCTGAACAGAAACCTAACCTGACTTAACCTAGATACCCTTCCACACTTCTGGCTTCTTCTGCAAGTCCAGAAAAGAAACAATGCTTTTATTTTATCAGGACACACACACACACACACACACACACACACACACACACACACACACTCACACAACTAACTGATTATCCCACAGTTGTCTAGAATAACTAGTCCAACCACTCTGAAATCTAAGCAAATATCTCCAAATGATTCTTTTGTTCTGCTTTGTTAAGACAGATAGTTTTATGTCAACTTACAAGCTAAAGTAATCTGAGAGGAGGAAACTTCAATGAGAAAAATGCCTCCATAAGAGCCAGCTGTAGGGCATTTTTTAATTAGAGATCAATGTGGGAGGAGGGGCCCCAGCCTATGGTGGGTGGTGCCATCCCGGGGCTGCTGGTCCTGGGTTCTATAAGGAAGTGGGCTGAGCAAGCCATGTGGAGCCAGACAGTAAGCAGCTCCCCTCCATGGCCTCTGCATCAGCTCTTCCCTCCAGGTTCCTGTCCTCACTCCATTCAAAAATGAATAGTCATGATAAAGCATAAACCCTTTCCTCCCCATCTTGCTTTGGTCATGGTGTTTCATCACACCAACAATAACCCCAACTAGGACATAGGATCTCTCTCTGTATCCCTGGCTAGCCTGAAATTTGCTATGTAGACCAGGGTAGTCTCAAACTTAGGAGATCCGCCTCTTTTTACCTCTGAGTACTGGGATTAAAGGCATGCGACACCATGCCTGGCAAAATAATTCCTCTTTTAAAGCACAAAAAACAAAGAGAGGAGAAAAAAACAAACTGAAGCCCATGAAAGAAGCCGAATGGCTGAGTTCCCAACGTCCTCTGGCTTCCTCCCCTCCCCCACCCTACCTATTTGTCTTATTTTCTTTTTTCAGTAATGGGTGTTGAACCCAGCCAGGGTTTTATACATGCCAGGCAAGTGCTCCACCATTTAGCTACATCTCCATTCCTCTTTTTAATCAAGGGATTTTCAACAGGTACGAAAATGGAGTCAATGAAAAAGAAGGGAGACAGGCATGGTGGTACATGCCTTTAACCTCAGCAACTTGGGAGACAAAGCAGGAGGCTCTCCTATATAGAGTTCCAGGCTAACCAGGCTAGGCCACCCTGTCCGTCCGTCTGTCCGTCCGTCCGTCCGTCCGTGTCTCTCTCTCTCTCTCTCTCTCTCTCTGTCATACACACACACACACACACACACACACACACACACACACACACAGAGTGACACTCTGTGACACTACAGGAAGAAACAAATGAGTGGTACAAGACAACTTCTCATTCCATTAACTGAACCAGCTCTTTATTGTGGTGCTGGGGACTGAAGCCAGGGCCTCATGCATGCCTAGTGCCCTCTACCACTGAACTACACTCCAGGGCTAAGGAATCATAAAGCCTTAACATTGACCTAAAGCCCATACAGAAAAGGAGACATGGGGTAGTCCAGCAAGCAGGTGAGGAAGGGAGTCTGGGGCGGGAAGCACTAACCGGCCTTGCTCTCTGGAACCTGGATTTCTCACAGTCTCTGTGTGGTCCAGGTGCACTGCTTCTCTCCCTGACACTTCTGTACCCGGGGCTGGGGATGACGTACTCCTTTCCCATGTCAATATCCTTCATCTTCACCAAGTGGGGTACCGGAGCTCAGACTCTTCCTCTCACTTCAGAATTTCTGAAATTAAAAGCAGACATGTCCCAACCATGCTTAGGCATAGGCCGAAGTGCTTCACAACAGGAAGAAGGGACAAAAGTATTGACATGTTCTTACCTCTATAGCCATACAAATTATTTCAAATACTACCTTGCTTTTTAAAGGAAAAGGGTTAGTATTCTAGTGTCAAGAAAAATTCCCTAACCAAGCATAGAGGTGCACACCTTTAGGCACTCAGGAGGAAGAGTTAAGTGGATCTCTGTGAATGCAAGGCCAGCCATGTCTACAGAGAGATTTCCAGGACAGCTGGGCAACACAGAGAAACCCTGTCTCAAAACAAAAAAAGGAGGAGGAGAAGAATAAGGGAAAAAATATATCTTCTCCCAACTCCTAGGAAAAAATAAACTAAAAAATAAGCCTACCAGTAAAAGAGAATCTGAGGAATGGGGCGTTGAGATGATAGGGAAAGCGTTCTGAAAGCCTTTAAACTTCTTGCATGCATTACAAATTCCAGGACCTCTCTCCTACCAAATGTGCCTAGATGCAACTTACAAATCTTACCCTACCAATGGGAAACCCCATTTCTGCATTTTTATAATTATCTAATGGATTGATGTTATTTTAAAGCTCCAAGAAGTTACACAGCAAAAAACAAAAAAAACAGAATAACAACTTTAAACACAAATTCCCAGGTCTCTGGAGTTCGAAGCCAGTCTGGCCTACAGAATGAGTTCTAGGACAGCTAGGGCTACACAGAGCTCCTAACTCAAAAACTAAAAAGTAACTAATAAAAACAATAACAATAAATTAAATTTAAATGTGCATGGTGGTGCATACTTTTAATCCCAGCTTTCAGGCAGCAGAGGCAGGTAGATCTGAGTTCCAGGCTAGCCTGATCTACAGAGTTAAGTTCCAGGATAGCTGGGTCTACATGGTAAAATCCTGCCTCCAAAAACAAAATATATAAATATATATACATATACACATCTATACGTATACATGATTTACCTTTTCTTTTTTGTTTGTTTGTTTGTTTTGGTTTTTCGAGACAGGGTTTCTCTTTTTGAGACCAGCTCAGGCTGGCCTCAAACTCACAGAGATCTGTCTGCCTCTGCCTCCCAAGTGCTGGGATTAAAGGTTGTCTGCCACCACCACCACCACCACCCGGTTTACATTTTACCTTTTCTCTTCCTAAAACCCAGTTCTACAGCTCTATACCACTGCCTGCCTGGCTAATTCTCGTCAACACTCTATCAACTCCAGTCACTTAAAAAAAAAGTTTGAATTTATTTTATTTACTATATGAGACAGGGCGAATAGAAACAGTACTGTGCGTTGAGATCAAAGGACAGCTTGCAAGTCAGTTCTCTCCTTCTACCATTCTGGTTCTGCAGATGGAGCACAAGTCCTCAGGCTTGGCAGCAGAGCAGCTCACTGGCCCTCTGGCCACTTTTTAAAAACTAAACACATGCATGTCCCCCTAAAAGGGTGCCCCCATTCTCAGAAGGTCACAGATTCCTGGACACAAGAGATGAAGACACCATGGATAACTGAAGGAAGTATGACCGCGTTACACTGTAGTCCATGGACCCAGCTATGACCGTCACTACAGAGTGTGTGGTGTCTCTTTGCAGGACAAAATTTTGACAACCGTAATTCATTTGTTTTTGACGGAAGGGTCTCAAGTAGCCCAGGATGGCCTCAAACTCTGTTACTGAAGGATGAACTTGTACGTCCGGTCTTCCTGCCTTTATATCCCGAGGGCTGAGATTATAAAATCAACTCCTATGCCAGGTTTGTATGGTGCTGGGGACCACACCCAGACCCCTGCACATGCCAGGTAAACACTCTGTCAGCAAAGCTACATCCCAAGCCCCTGTTATTCGTTTTTAAATTATCAGAAAAAATATTAATTCTTGAAATAAAAAAATTAAAACTCCTTACATCTCCAGAGAGGGCTGGACTTTTTGCTGTTTAGAATTCTGGTTCAAGCATCCCAAATTGATACAGAAAAGGTGTTTATTTAAAAACAGCATCTAGCTGCGCGTTGGTGGTGCACGCCTTTTATCCCAGCACTCGGGAGGCGGAGGCAGAGGCAGGCGGATCTCTGTGAGTTCAGCCTGGTCTACAGAGCCAATGCCAGGATAGACTCAAAAGCTACACAGAGAAACACTGTCTTGAAAAACCAATAAATAAATAAATAATAAAATAAAATAAAAATAGCATCCATGATGAGCAGTGGGGATTCTTGCCTTTAATTCCAGCACTTGGGAGGCAGAGGCAGGCAGATCTCTGTGAGTTCAAGGCCAGCCTGGTCTACAGAGTGAGTTCAGAACAGCCAGGGCTACACAGAGAAATCCTGCCTTGGGGTAGAGGGGGACAGCACCTAGTTGAATGACTACATACACTATAAACAAAACCAGCTTACTAAGCAAAAATAGTGCCCATGTCACAGAGGCCTCAGGAAGGCTAAGCTATAAAGAGACCTGGCATCTGCCACTGGCCCCACTGGCATCTGGAAGAGGAAGATGAGTGACACTTTAAAAGCAGGCAGGATGGGGTTAAGGGAGTTTGAGCAGGAGCCCAAGGGATCCCATTCACAATACCAAACACACCAAGAACAGGAAAGGTGTCTCTGGTATCTAAAACCTACAGGAGGCAGATTTTTTTCAGTCATGGATTATGAAGCAGAACCTGTAGAACGTACAAGAAGACTATGGTAGAAATGGTCCTGATATGACAGAAACAACTGTTTTCCTAGTGGTTGGTGAGATAAGATAGGGACTGTGGTGACCTATCCTGACTTGTTATCCTTTCAGACAAAGCTTATGAAGCAGAACCTGTAGAACGTACAAGAAGACTATGGTAGAAATGGTCCTGTTATGACAGAAACAACTGTTTTCCTAGTGGTTGGTGAGATAAGATAGGGACTGTGGTGATCTATTCTGACTTGTTATCCTTTCAGACAAAGCTAGTTTCTATAATGAAAGGTATGGGGAACAGTGCCCCATTATCTTGAACACTTCCATTGCTTGACTTTCAAAAAAAAACAAAACAAAACAAAAAAAAAAAAAGCACCACTCTGAGCATATGCAAACACCTGAGTAGCCATAAAGTTGGTTTCTTCACAATGAACATACAGAACCATATTCTGTATGTCTGGGATATGACAAGCTCGGAGCTGGTGGAGCAGCAGGAAGGTGACTGGTAGGTTTGGAAAAGAAACAAGGCCTGGATATGAAGCAAACAACTAAGGATGGATTACTACACTAGATGAATCACTCCTGACCAACACGCTTTCACTTCCTTATTTTCTGAACTTTTCCCTTGCAGTTGACCGGAAGTCTTAAAAAAAAAATGCTAACTCGGGCCCAGTGATAAAAGGATGTAAGCCAGAGGTTCTGTTCAGTCTCCAGCAATGCCAAAACCAAAGCCAAGGCCCCAAGTATCAGAGGGCTAGGAAAACCGGTATGCTTAGGTCTAAGCCAGCGTTGGTAAAGGATTAAAAAGAATAAAGGAAGTGGGGACTCGAACATCAGTGCTCCCCCCCCTCAAAACTGACAAGGATGCGGTCACCTGATCAGTCTTTTGCTTAAAAATTCTCTTTCCAGTAATAAAGGAGTAGCCATTGGCCCTGCGTAGGGATGCGACGATGCTGCAGGGGGGAGGGGCGTTGCGTAGGACTAGAGAGAATTGGAACTAGCCAGGCTGGTGTTTCCAAGTGGTGTTATCACAACATCCATCAGGAGGTTTCCAGTGCCTCAGGAAGCTCCTTCAGGCCCTGTAGCTACAGAAGCAAGGAAGCTGAAGGATGCCCACTTACCACGCCCCTCCCCCAGAACCCACCTGTGCCTCCAAGCTCCCTCACCTTTCACTTACTCCAGAGACCCCAGTAAAACCTATCCATTTCTCCCTTCAGAACTCAAACTTCCCAATCATCCTGTGCCCATCTGCATCGTGACTTCCACATCTGTGCGAAAACACATGACCCAGATGTGATAAACACAAACGCACTAGCAGCTCTGCGTGCCAGCAGCGAAAAGGGCACCGATGACAGGGGACCTGGGCTCCCATCCCGGATCTGCCACGGATTCGCTGTGCGTGCTGATGTCACGTACATCCACACACCATTTCGCAAAAAGGCGAAGATAATGACTTACGTCGTAGGTGGCTGGCAGTCGAGCCTCCAGTCCCGGGGATGTTGGGGCTTCTCTCGGGCAGCTCCGCCACCCCGGCCCTAGGGCGTTCCCACGCCAGCCCGGGCCGGGTGACCACACGACCCACCCAGAGCGGGCGCAGCTCCCCCTGGTGGCCGTGCTGAGAGTAGAGCCGACCGCGACCGCCTATCAAACCTCCCCTCCTGCCCTCTAACACCGGGGTCCCGGGTCTCGAGGTCGCCACCCAAGCCGGGGACCGCGAGACACCGGGGCTACACTGGCCCCGCTTCTCCCGCTCAAGGCTTCTCACCGCCCACCACGCCCCGGGAAGCCCACGGAGTGAGCCCGTGACAGCCGCGGTCACTGCATAGGAAAGGCAAGAGCCATCACCTACCTGCACTCCAGCCTCCCCAAGGGAGAGCGCACCGCACGGGTATGCTCTCGAACATCGGACCCGGAGCCAAACAAGCCTTTATAGCGTCATCAGTCCCCACACCGCGCAAGCGCGCTGCTGCACAAAGCTTGCGCAAGACAGAAGGGAATCGTAGTCCCTCATTCGGCAGCCCCCGGCGCAGCACACCGCAAAGGACTACGTTTCCCAGAAGCACCACCGGTGCCCGGGATGGGGTGCAGGCTGCTCACCGTGCCCGCGCGCATCCCGTGCTGCCCCCATCCCTCCCCAGCCTCTGATTCCCGGTCTGGAATCTTCTCTGAAATCTTGAGTCCCGGGGGCTGGGCGGGCAGGTCGAGATGGCCGGTGGCGTTGTATTCCCGGGCAGCCCGAGATTCAAAGATGCTGCGGTTCCAAGAGCCAGAAAACATCAGGAAGGTCATAGTAGCCCCAACTATTAGTTGTGGTGTCACTCATCATTTCACATTTGCTGATGCGTGAGTCCACCGCATTCTACATGGATAGTATCTTTGGAGCTTTTCTCTCACCCGGTCCATCACAGCTGCCTGGCTTCTAAGTAATAAAATGCCAGGATCACAATTTCTAAAGTGACAAGGGATGTAAAAATGATATGCTAGCTAATCGATTTGTTTTCATAAATGAAATAGAGGCTCCTGACGGATTCGTCGTTTTGTCTTTTTTGTCTATTTCAGCGTCGTAATATAAGAACTACTGTGTTGAGTGTTTCCCTACCATTAAGTACCTGCGACTTGTTTATGGTTACCTATTTAAGTCCGGGAAGTGGTGGCTCATGCCTGTAAGTAGGTGGGTGGATCTCTGTGAGTTCAAGGCTAGCCTCGTCTACAGAGTGAATTCCAGGACAGCCAAGGATACACAAAGAAACCTTATCTCGAAAAAACAAAAATAGGCTAGTGAGATTGTCCATCTTCACACAACTCCCTACTTAGCTAGTGTGAACACTAAAGCTGGAGTAATTGACAAGAGTGTATACGTGACACACAGAAGGAGCAATAGACCAGTTCTATAGAATTAATAGCCCAGGAGTGGTAAGAGTGTATACAAGTGAAGCCTGTGGATGTCAGTTCAAATCCTTCTGCACCTATGGAAAAAGCCACTTATGACTGAGCATTCACTGGAACTCCAGGACTGTGTGGAACAGAGACAGGATTGCTTGGACTTGCTGGCTACCAGGCCAGCTTCACACTCAGTGAGAGAGCCTGGTTTAAGACAAGACAGAGTGAAACAACAGGACACCCAAAGCTGTCCTCTAATTTTTATAGTCTAGAAAGAACAGAGTATAGTGGTGTATTTCTGTCATCCTACCACTAAGGACGTGAGGGCAAGAAAACTGTGATTTTGAGCCAAAACTTTGGACCACACAAAAAAGTAAAAAGCCAGGAGGAGCATTGTAGGGCATACCTTTAATCCCGACACTGAGAGGGCAGAGGCAAGTGGATCTCTGTGAGTTTCAGGGTTGCCAGAATTATATGATGAGACACTGGAAAAGGAGGGGATGGGTCCTCTAGGAAATAGACTTCTGGTTAAATATAAACTTGATGTGTGATAAAAATTTACAAGTCAGCAAGAAATGAAGCAAGTAAATAATACGGAGGCAATTGATTATTCATTTTAAAAGAAAACTAGTCAATACCAGGTTTCAGGCAGATCGAAAATCTAAATGTGAAGAAAACTTTAAATTGGTTGTAAATTTTAAAACTTTTTGGAGAAAACATGAGATACCTTTATGAACTTGAGAATACAGGAGAACCTCTTAAAATTAACAAAAGGGGAGACAGAGACGGGCATTGCATGTGAGTACTAAGTATTCCCCCAAGGCTCGTGATGCTAGGCAGTGTTCAGAGGTCTTGAAGATCCGGTGATTCAACCAATGGTTTAATATTGAGTGTAGCGATATGATTCATTTTACACAGTGCTGGGGACTGAGCACAGGGCGTAGTTCATAATAGGCAAGGACTCTACCATCCGATCTATATCCTTGTGAGTGAAGTTTATAATGACCAAATAAGAAAAGGCAAATAACATCACTCTTCACCGCAAATAGCCGCTCAGATCTGAAAAGACACCCAGGTTCTCTTACCAGTCAAAGGTTAAAGTAACAGTGAGCTTCCATCTCACTGAAGCATCCCAGTAGTCCCGACAATGCCTTGACTACTGTAGAACACAAAAGTTGCAGATCAGGTACCTTCACAGAAGATGCAAGCTCCTAAAATCTTGAACTACTTCAAATATATTGATTATCCTTTCTCTTAAAAACCATGGATGAGTTGGGCGTTGGTGGAGCACGCCTTTAATCCCAGCACTCAGGAGGCAAAGGCAGGCGGACCTCTGTGAGTTCCAGGCCAGCCTGGTCTATAGAGTGATTTCCGGACAGGCTCCAAAGCAATACAGAGAAACCCTGTCTCAAAAAAAAAAAAAAATGGATGAAGAAGACAGGCATGGTGGTGAACACCTTTAATATAAGCACATGGGAGGCAAAGGTAAGTGAATCTCTGTGAGTTCAAATCCAGCCTCGTCTACATAGTAGTAGCAAGTTACACACCATCCAGGGTTACCTACTGAAACCCTGTCTCAAAAATAAAATTAAATAAAAATTCAAAAAAAACATGGGGACTATGGAGATTGTCCAGTCCATAAAATGCTTGAGAAACTGAGTTCAGATCCCTAGTACCATAAAAATCTGGGCCTGTTTGAGCTGGAGAGATGGCTCACCTGTTGGAGCACTGGCTGCTCTTCCAGAGGAAGAAGCACCCGCATGGCCACTCCATTTTCCAGGGATCTGATGCTTCTGGCATTCGTGATCCCTGCCTTCATGTGTGGTGCACAGACATGCATACAGGCAAAACATCCAAACACATCACATAAAAATAAATAACTTAAAAAAAAAAAGAAAGACAGTATCTGTCACATGGGAATCAAGATTCACTAGACTCAGTACAGGTTAAATGAGGTTTAGTTGGAGAGATTACACTTACACAAGAGGCAGGTGGCTGCCACAGGTTCCAGCTCCAAGGATCCTCCCAGGCTTGTTCCCTGTGACCCGACCAGCAGCAGGGGAAGAGCTCTGGCGTCCTCTGGCACACCCTCACCAAATGGGCGTGGTCAGTGCTACAGTTATGGGCAGGGTGTATATCTCACTACAGGTTATCTGCTCCCTCCAAGACAGAGTGAGAACTAGCAAAGCAGGGACTTTGAAGACAGGCAGATGAGGAGAAATCACAAAGCCCAAATGGTGTATTAGACCACACTACAACTCCGTACAGTGAACGAAAGACAACCATTTAAAAGGTGAGTCAGGCAAGAAGGCTCAACGGGTAAAGGCACTTGCCATATAAGCCGGGGATCTGAATTAACTATGTCTGATCTATGTAAAAGTGAGACCCAACTCCATAAAGCTAACTTCTACTGGCCTGGTATGCGCGTGCACCTGGTATGTCTACTCAGGTAGACATAAAGGGATAATGAAGTATGGGCTAGGGAGACGCTCCGCCTTCTCTTCAAGAGGAACTAAGTTTGATTCCCAGAATCAACATAGCGCCTCACAGTTGTCTGTAACTGCGGTCCTGGGGATTTGACACCCTCTTCTGGCCACCAGTGTAGCATTGAGTCTTTCTCAGGGTGAGCCTTTAAACATAAAACCATGTTTTGTGGTTGACATATTTCAGTTGACAAAAACAGTCAGAAGTAGAACCAATGGGGTTAAAAAGCAAGGTTAACACATTTGAATACTTGCCCAGTACTATAGACATTGACGGATTAGGTCTTGGTTTTAAAGTTACCTATGTAGCTGTCTTCTGTTTATTATTAACCCTGTGTTGAAGTTTTGAGTTAACCTTTTTGTTGCAAATATTACAGATTTTTAACCATGTCTAATAAATTTACAAACCAATAATTTTTTGGTTGCTCTGCTCTTGTTTTTCCTGTCTGCCAAGTTCTGACCCCAGACATAGAGACTTTAGAAGTAAGTCTGGGTCTGAAAAATTGTGGATCATAACCCAGTTTCAGAGCCAGCTTTTTAATAATGCAGAACAGCACAAAACAATATTATCCATGCTCAATTGACATTTGAATCACTATTACATTAGTTTTAATGGCCAGAATGCCCAGAGATAAATTCCGAGCCCATGTGGCTGCCTGCAACAGTAACACCTGAGCTGTAATCAAGACATACAGAACATAGTAAACTCATACATTCAAAACTAATCAGACACAGACATGCAGTGAGCACATTCATGCATTAAATCAAACTGACAACTTTGTTTTACTTTCTGTAGTTATAATTTTAAGGAGGGTGCCTTGCTACCCGTTGGCTCCAATTCTCAAGGGCATCAGGGAAAGCTGCCCACAAGTCCAAGTACTGCATTCTGTAACCATACATTGTACTTGGTTTAAAGGAGCTGCAGGTGCAGCGCTCCCATAGCAGAGTCAGCGTGTCGGTTTTTGTAAAAGAGCCATCTTTATTTTATTTTTTAATATAAAACACAGAGCAACAATTAACCAATTAACGAAACTACAGACAAACTGACAGACATGGACAGACTGCTGCTCTAAGGACAAACCAATGGAACTCCTGAAAATAGTCAAGAATCAGAGTCCAGGGAGTGGGAGTACTTGGCTTCTATCCCAAGATGTCAGTCTCGAGAGTCAGACACAAAACAAGCAGTCCAAAAGCAACAAAGCTTTAATGCAAATTCCTTCTCGCCACCAGAGGAAAAACTGAAACTCAGACGACAGTTTGTCACTGATAGACAAGCCACGACCCACCTTGTCTATTCAGAGATACAATCCTGTACAAAAGGGTCCTGGGATGTCTACCAGTCTGGTGACCTAACCAGACCTTTGCAGGCAACTCAGAAAGGGGCCCAGTCAAAGTACAATGGAAGACAGAGACAAAGTGAAACCAAGACAGACAGACAGACATTCACCGGTTGGTGGAAGAATCCATGGGTCTGGGCGATCCTGGGCAAGCCCCCAAATGTTATGTCTGCATCATGAGCCCCCGCAGAGACCACCAGGAGACCAAGTTCATATGCAAAAGCAAAGAGTCTTTATTGCAAGCTCAAGCTTGGGCTCTCCATCCAGAAGTCCAACATAGCTGTTGGATTATGGAGAGCCTTGAGCTCAGCTTTGGCAGGGTTTTTAATGAGTAAAGGATGGGGCAGGGATGGGGAAATTCCAGATTCAGATGGGGGTTGAACTCCTGATTGGGCGGGAGTGAGGTAGCAGAAGTCTTGTCAAACAGGGATTGGTACTGGTGTTGCTCCAAGAAAATTGGCAACCTATATACAAGCTAGGTAAGCTACTCTTAATGTTCTGGAGCATCTAGTACTTGTTTGTCTCAATTCTGATTGGTCCTCCACAAGGTACAGTCTGTGATTTTTCCTGGTTATTGTATGCGGTGAAGCCTAGTCCCGGTATTGTTCACTTGCAGCCTGTCATGGCTATGCTAATGTTAAGTTAGGCCTCTTTAGAAACCAGAAGCAAACTTTATTCCAAAAATCACCACAGGGCACAAAAAGCTTACCAGTTAACTGGGACCACAGCCAGAATTCGGGCCTCTGAAACTGTGCAATGGGGGCAGGTTCTAAGCCCCTTTTTATAGCAAAAAATAAGCATTAGGCATGGACAAAGGCATTTTTACAATTTTGAGGTTAAGCTTAGAGACATATTGCATTTTAAGATTTACAATTTTTGCTAACAAGTTTTCAGCTAAATTGTGTTTACGGAGGCCTGTGGCTTTCCTTCATAGCTAATAGTGTTTGCAGAGAACTTTGCCCCTTCCCTGGCATGGCCAGTTGTCCGTAGCAGGGAAGGATATCTTGTGCTGATATCTTGTTTATACTCTAACAAATAAAGCTTGCCTGAAGATCAGAGGCCGGCAGTGCTGGCACACATCTTTGATCCCAGCACTTGGCATCTCATGCCTTTGAACCCAGCACTTGGGACGCACTAGGGAGGTGGAGACAGGAATATACAGTGAGTGGAAACAGGATCTCTTGCCCCATTCAGTCTGAGGGTTTCATAGAGGTAAGAACTCTAGAAACAGTGTGTGGCCTTTGCCACCTCCATCTCCCCTCACTCCCTTTCTTCAATCTGAATTGCTTCTAACAATTGCTCCTACAATAAAAATCAAATCTTAAAATTTACTAATGCTGACAGCATGTTTACAACATCAGAATCTGAAGCTGATTATTAAAAGGTCCCCCACAGGCCTACAAATGGCTCCCAGGATAGACACCTGCTACCAAACCTGACAACCTGAGTTCAATTCCCAGCTCCCACGTGGTAGAAGGAGAGGACAGACTCCTCCAAGTTGTCCTCTGTCCTTCACATATACACTGAGGTACACACACCCCCCACCCATCATATACACACATAATAAGTAAGTATGTAAATAAATGACAGAATATGTCCCCCCACCTTAGTTTCAAAACTGAAAGGGGGATTAAAGTAGCTGCCACTCAAGAGCATGGTGGCTATTCCATGCCCTTCAGACATCTACCAGTCTGTCTGCACTCCAGATTGATTTGGCTATTACGTTTGGCGGTGGCATTGCCATCCAGTAAGATCACAGTGCAGGTCATTACACTAGGACAGTCTCCAGCTGCCAAGCATGCTTGCAGGCGAAGTTAACTAATGCAGCCTATCACTGGTATTCCTCAAAACTGGGGCTCAGGGTGTTGCTGGCAGCTCAAGGTTAATGTGTGGGTTAGTTCTGTCAACTTAGCACAATTTAGAGTCACCTGGGAAGGAAGTGTCACTTGAGGAACTGTTTAGATAGGACTCTGTTGGCCTGTGGAGGATTGTTGTCATTGCTGATTGATATAGAAAGACTCACCGTGAATGTGGACAGAACCAAACCAGAGGCTGGGTGATGGGGAATGTACTGTGTATGTTTATCTTGTTGATTATTAAATAAAATACTGTTTGACCAATGAGACAGCAAGTTAGACAGGACTAGGAGTCAAAGATGATTCTGGGAAATGTAGTAGAGAATTGGTGATCCACGCAGGAAGTGACATAGCAAGGAGACTCATATCTAAGCGAGGAAACAGGAAGTGGCCCCTTTTTCCCTTCGCCTCCTCAAGAGAAGAAACATGGTTTGATTGCAAAATTTGTCACTGACATCACCAAGACAGTTCAGGAACATTCTGTGCAGCTGGAGAGGTTTGTGTTGAGGCTGCAAATGCTGCAGGACCTTCCAGCACCCACGTGGAGGCTCACAATCATCTATAACTCCAGTCTCAGGGGATCAGACATCCTCTTCTAACTATTGTGCCCAAATTCTGAACCCCAAAATCACCAAGACAACTGATCCAGTGCAAAAGCAGAGTCTTTTATTAACGAGTTAACTGTATTAACTCAGGTCCTCTGTCTGTTCCACTCAGCAGGTGGAGCAGGAAGAACCTGAAGGGACCTCGGGGCAGGGAATTTATTGGGGTAGAGCAAGGGGAGTGTCTGGGGTCTACAGCATCTCAGGATTGGTTCACTTCTGAGCTAGGGCTACCTGTCCAGCCAGTGTTGACTGGTCAACTGGTTGCTATGGCCTATAGGCCCTTCCAGGGCGGTTGCTATGCTCTGTAAACCACTGTTACCAGAAATCACACCCAGAGCTTGCCAGCTAACTTCTGATTGGTTCCTTGCTGCATGAAGGATATCTGGCTTCCTGGTGACTGGGGCAAGATTGGGAAAGGTCAGAAGTTCAGCACATGTTGCTGAATCAGAGACCTACATCTTGCTAGGTCTTTTCTGCAGCCTGTCATAGCTGCCAAAGTAGGGAGCTGGGTGAGGGTCTGGTCCCTTCACTAATTTCTGGGACGCTGCATACATGTGGTGTGCAGGCCATAACTACACACAGTCAAAATGCCCCTCCACATAAAATAAATCAATAACTTAGGCTGGGCATGGCAGTGCACACCTTTAATCTCAGCACTTGGGAGGCAGAGGCATGACAACCTCTCCAAGTTTAAAGCCAGTTTAATCTACATAGCAAATACCAGGACACTGAGACTACATAGAGATCCTGTCTCAAAAAGAGCACCAAAGACATAGTGAACGTTGATTTATCATAGTAGAATTATTCAAAAGAGTTAAACATGGGAGCAAGTGGGCTTGGAGAGGAGGGAGGGAGAACTGAGATTGGAATGGAAAGAAAGAAAGAAAGAAAGAAAGAAAGAAAGAAAGAAAGAAAGAGAAAGAAAGAAAGGAAAAGAAAACAAGAAAGAAAATTAGAAAACAAAAAAAGGAAAAAAACAAAATTTAAGTATATATATTAAAAATATGGAAGCAAGGCAAAATATTTCTAAGGTCCTTTCTGCTCATACAACTGTTTAGGATGAACATTTATTGTAATTTTAGCCCTCATACATTAAAAATGGCTTGTTCACGGGGGCTGGAAAGATGGCTCAGAGGTTAAGAGCACCGACTGCTCTTCCAGAGGTCCTGAGTTCAATTCCCAGCAACCACATGGTGGCTCACAACCATCCCTTATGAGATCTGGTGCCCTCTTCTGATGTGCAGATATACATGGAAGCAGAATGTTGTATACATAATAAATAAATAAATAAATAAATAAATAAAATCTTTAAAAAAAATGGCTTGTTCACCCAAGGGGAAAAAAAATAAACCCCCAATTCTAGAACAATGCATAGTTCTCAGTAAATACCCATCCAATAAATCTTCTCTGGAGTGGGGGAAAAAGCCTGTCTTTCCTCAAGTGCTACTGGGACTTTTAAAGAGCAAGAATTTTTATAAAGATGTAAAAGTTATTTTAAAATAAAAAGCTTTGTGGTGGTTTGAATAGGAATGGCCCCCTAGGCTCATAGATTTGAATGCTTGGTTTCCAGGGAGTGGCACTACTAGGAGGTGTGGCCTTGTTAAAGTAGGTGTGGCCTTTTTGGAGGAAGTGAGTCACTGGGGGTGGGCTTTGAGATTTCAAAAGCCCAAGCCAGGCCCAGCGTCTCTCTCTTCCTGCTGCCTGCCCATCTGAATGTAAAACTCTCAGCTCCTTCTCCAGCACCATGTCTTCCTTTGTGCCTCCATGTTCCCTACTATGCTGATAATAGACTAAACCTCTGAACCATAAGTGAGCAGCAATTAAATGCTTTCCTTTATAAGAGTTGCCATGGTCATGGCGTGTCTTCACAGCAACGGAACCCTGAGATTGGTACATAATGATTTCAAATCCACTCCCCCCAAAAAAACTCAGAGCATCTATTACTGTCTACTTTCCCCTTCCCAATGTCTTGATCTCAAAAGGATAAACAAGCAGGAACAAACGGTGAGATGTGTGGTTCCAGGGACCTGCTCCCTGTCTTGCTGAGAGAAGAATGGGATAAAAGCGTCAGTGGAGAAAGTGGGTACCTGGACAGGAAGGAATGACAGGTGTTTCCATTGTATACAGCGTGAATGAGTCAAACTCTGCGGTCTGGTTTAGAAGGACAACAGTGGGAGGGACAAGCAGTTGCCTCACTAGGCAGCCTAGTCTAGAGCTGTCCTAGTTGTGGTTTCTATTGCTGTGAAGAGACACCAGGACCTCAGCAACTCTTATAAAGGAAACATTTCATTGTGGTGGTTTACAGTTCACGGTTTAGTCCATTATCATAGCGTAACCTGGTGACATGCAGGCAGACATGTTGCCTGAGAAGTGTCCTACATCTTGACTTGCAGGCAAGAAGAAGTGGTCTGACCTACTGGGTGTGGCTTGAGCATATATGAGACCTCAAAACCCACCTCCACAGTGGCATACTTCATCTAACACAGCCATACCTACCCCAACAAGGCCACACACCTCCCAATAGTGCCAGTCCCTTTGGGGGCCATTTTCTTTCAAACCACTTACAGGTATCATCTCCACTTTTGCTCTTATTGGATGGACACCCTGCTCTTTCGCCTGTACCTGAGCTTCCTGACCTCCTCTGTCATCTTCATCCCCTGGAGCACCTAGGCAGATGTCCACCTAAGAAGCACAATAAGGGTATACTCATGCTTGCAGAAACCACCCACCACTCATACCCATCCAAATTTGAACCTTAAAGGCCTGGAAGCAACTCATTTTAAATCCAGGTCTCTGTGCAGTTTTGGACCAGACAAGGATAGTTTCTATGTCTCTAAGTAAGTACTTGTTTCTATATGAGATACCTTTTTGCCTTATCCCATGAGTCCTGACCCCTTGACTCCCCAGGATTCTGTCCCCAAAGCACTTTCTTGATGGACTCACCCCAATAAACCCCTTTGGACAAGTCCTGGATCTTCCCACAGTTAAAAAGGTTTGTTTTGGTTTTTTTTTTGGGGGGGGGTCTCCTCCTATTCCAGAGACAGCTACATCTTCTCCTCCATAGAAGGTTGGAGGGAACAGATTTGTCTCTGTTGGATGACTAGCCACCACAGATGTCTTCTTCAACGCCACACTAGCGAGAACTTGAGAGGAGAACAGGCCCTCAGCCTCTGAGGAGTTCCAGCCCCAACTCAGCCCCCCAACACTGAGTATCTCCCCTCAGTTTCCATCCCAGAGCCACTGAAGAAGGGGAGAGGCTTAGGGAGCCCCATTGTCTCGAATACCATCAATAAAATTCACTGCACCTGAAAAAAAAAAACTTGAGCTTGAGAGTCTTCTTGCACAACATCTCATTATCTAATTTATCAGGCTTGTAAAAGTGGGGGAAGGGTGGAAAGGGTTTGGAGAGAAGGGGCCAAAACCTATTAGAAAGAATTATAATGCGGATTAGTGTCCAAAACCCAGCTTTCTTAATTTAAGATTCAGAAATTAATAATGTGCCAGAACAAGGCCTCTTTGTGCCTTTTGTCACAGCCTGGCATATGACTCATCCATCATCAAGCACTTACAGTGTTAGCATAATCTTTTGTTATTGCTAATAGTGTCTGTGTTGCCATTTGGGTTGCTCTTCCCTCCTTATTCATGCTAAGAAAAGGGCACAAAGCCGAAGGAAGCACATTTGAAATGGTATCTGCTTGACATGGGAGAAACGCAAATGCTCCATGTGAAGGGAAAACTCCTCCTGGCACTAGCCATGTTACTTTGAACATCTTTGTCTACTGGCCCATCTGTCTCATGAGCTGCCTTAGGCAAGCAGAGGCTCCACTGATCACTGACATTCCACATTTAGAAAAGCAACCCACATGTGACTCAAACATGATCTTGTATCCCTTCATTCATCCTACTATTTTCAGCTTTGTTTTGTTTCTAATGGTCTCAAAACTATGGCTCAGCCAGGTGGTGGCAATGGGCGCATACCTTTCATTCCACACTTAGGAGGCAGAGGCAGGCAGACCTCTGAGTTCAAGGCCAGTTTGGTCTACAGCTTGAGTTCCAGGACAATTAGGGCTACACAGAGAAACCTATCTTGAAAAACAGAAAGAAAGAAGGGATGGAAGGAGCGGGAGGGAGGGAGGGAGGGGGAGGGAGGGGGAGGGAGGGAGGGAGGGAGGGAGGAATCCAGCTCATAATATCCAGGAGAGAAATCAGAGTCACAGAATTGTTTCCTAAACAATATATTCTGATTTTTCCTCTTTGCTGCCCATCCTCAAACTCTAGTCTTGTCAAGTGGCTGTAAATGCTGGAAAAGGAATGAGGTTGCCTGAGTCCCCATGTTTGCTGCAAGACATCTGCCCCAAGAGTCAAAGCCACTGTAGGACAGGATCCTGAAGCTGCAGATACTTCCGGATGCTAAGTCAACAGGACATGCTGGAACCGGCTCTTTCTTTGCAGTGTCCTGCTATAGCTCAGCAGTCCGCAGGGATATGGAAAGCTGGTCCCAAATCCCTGCAGTTCCCTCAGGCCCTTCCACCTGCTTTTGGAATCATGGTTCTCTGCTGACTCTCTTCCCTCGCTCTCTTTTATCTTTGATTCTTCAGTCTCAGAACTCTGTTAAGTACTCTCTCACCACCCCCAGTTCTCCAGGTGTGTCCAGAACATGTTGAAAATTGACTGTACACACACACACACAACATGGGCTCAAATGAGGAGCTCCAAAATTCAATTAAATATATTACTGCATCTATTATTATTTTGGCAGTTCCTCAACTCACAGATTTTTACAAGCTGGGCCACCAAAAAGGCTTAATGATGTTACTATCTTTGGCTTCCCAAACTGGGTCTTCATCCCATCATCCCATCATCCCATCATCCCATCATCCCATCTCCGTACTAATAACAAGACTGAGCACCAGTTGAACAGTGAAGTGAAGCAGAATGTATTCTTGGTTAAGAAGAGTAGAATGGGAATTCAGGAGTGGTGGTTGAGCATGCTTCTGATTCCAGCACCTGGAAGGTGTGAGCGAGAAGGTCACATCTTTAGTCATAGCACTCAGGAGACAGATCAGGTGGATCTCTGTGAGCTCAAGGCCAGTCTGGTCGACATAGAGAGTTCCAGGACAGCCAGAGCTACATAGTGAGACCCTGTCTAAAACAAACAAACACACAAATAAACAACTGACTTGATGTCACCCCCCTGTAAAACCTCTGGGGAGGCAGAGCAACAGGACTTAAGCTATACTTTAAAGCCAGGTCATGAGTGTGCTCTGTCAGAAAGATGGATAAATATGTTTGTGTTTTCCACACGTCAGAATTTATTAAAGAAGAAATTCACAAGGTTTCAATAGCAGCAATTTACCAGAGATTTCCACTTCCCTTGATAGCCCTAACCAACTCAAACACAGATTTTTTTTTTTTTAACTTTTCATTGATCCTTTGTGGATTTCACATCATCTTCCCACCCCCTTGATTCTGCCCTTTACCCTTGCAACCTTCACCAAAAACAAAATTTAAAAATAAAACCAAAACCAAAACAAACAAATAAACAAAAAAATCTTGGCATGGAAGTGGTAGTGTGGCCCACTGAGTCACACAGTATACCTTTTAGTACATATATCTTTACTTGTAAGTGTTCATTTGCAATGAGTCATTGGTCTGGTTTGAGGCCTCTGATTCTGTTCTGCCCTCAGTACTGGGCCCTTTCTGGGACTCCTCTTGGATATCTTATTGTTGCCTTGCATTGTAGTGATCTATTTATAATTTATTAAAGCTTACCCTAGGATTCAGAAAAGCAAAGCAGCCAGCCACTAATTCTTATCCCTACCTCAGGCTGAAAGGGCTGACCCAGGAGCTCTCCACCAAGCCTCAAACTGTTGCCTCTCCTCGGTGTGCCTGGAGAATGAATGTTCTTATCTTCAGTGTGGCTAGAGAATGAACACCTCCTACCAAATACTGAAGACCCTGCTTCTACCTTTTATTCTTCTCTAGTGCTGGGATTAAAGGCATATGATCTGTTACTTTTTTAGGCTGATTCAATCTCATGTAATCCTGGGTGGCGTTGAATTCAGAGAGATCCATCTACCTCTTAATCCTGAGTTCTAATACTAAATGTGTGTGCCACCACCTCCTAGTTTCTGGCTGCTGGGATTAAAGGTGTGCTCCCTTGTAGTCCTGGTTCTGGGCCTGGGTGGTAGCTGGGTTGGTCAGACTGCCAGGTTTCCCTCATCATCACCACCCAATCACCACCATTGCTCAACTAGCTCACCCAGAGAAGCAGACAACAAGGAGGGGGGGGCCAGTTCTACTGCTCGTACACCCTTGGGTATAGCCAAACACAATTTTTTATTCCAATCTTAATTACTAATATTAACTTAGATCATGTATTGTACATTGCCTGTGGCACATGCTTGCTCCAGTACACACACACACACACACACACACACACACACAGAGAGAGAGAGAGAGAGAGAGAGAGAGAGAGAGAGAGAGAGACAGAATGATTACAAATTTAACGCATTCATTAAGGAGGCAAGAGTCAAAGAGGCCTGAAAGACACAGCTAGAAAACAGAGGAACACACTAGTCTCAGCACTGGAAAGACCAGACTGAGCTGCTAATGCTGTGCTGTAGTCAGAGTGCATGGCAAAAGCAGGGCTGCAGCATCGAGGTGAACCAAAGGCATGGTTGGAATCAATGAACAGGCATGTAGGTGGACACAGCCCTAGACAGGTAGACAGGAGGACATGTAGATGGCAATTCAAGAAGACTGAGTCAACAGCAAGAACCACCTGAGCTGAAACCTCCTGCAACAGCTGAGTGTTCTCTGCCTATTGGTCCTTGATACATGCACCTGATGCTCTGATGACAGGATTTTTTGGGGGGGGGAGGCACTGCCATTGTGATACTAGGTGTCCACTTCTTTATAGGGAGTTACATCCCTTCCTTGGTCTGGTGTTGTTCAGTAAATTCTCAGATCTTGTTTTCCTGACGCAATTTTAATATGGCCATGTGCCCTTACATCCCCCGATTAACTGCAATAAATTTATAATATACCATCCTTTCTACTCCTGGGAATACATAATTGATTAGTCTGTGCTGTGTGGGTGGTGGTGGACAGATGGTACTGTCCTCAAAATGGAATCAAAATCTGCTTGTAGAATGGAGTCTCTCAAGGCAAGGCAATCTCCTCTGTAATTTGGAGCAGGGTACAGCATGGTCTCAACACCTAATCTATATAGGGAATTCAAGGGTAGCCAGAGACCCTACTTCAAAAAAAGGAAGGAAGGAAGGAAGAAGGAAGGAGAAAAAGAAGAGGAAGAGAGATAAATTTGCAAAGCAACCTTTCAGCCCTTTCAGGTTATAGATATACAGTTAAAGAAATGAGGGAGAGAGCTAGGCTAATGAGTTGACTACTCGTGGGAATGTGTGACTTTCCAGGAATGTAGGTGCCACCTCTCTCCTTTAATGGTTCTTTCTAGTCACTGAAGGACACTTGCAAATGCTAGTAGCACTTAAAGGTATGTCTTGAGATCAGGTTGTTCCCTGTCCTAAGTTACTCCAAGTAGTGCATATGTTGTATGTGTGTCTGATAAGTTCACAGAGCTGGTTTTCCTGATGTGATTGGGGGTGGTGGGGGTGGGGGATAACTTATTGAGCACACTGTAAGATTCCAACATAGACTGAAATCCAGCTGAGACATTCGGCCTCAAGAACTGAACAGCCACCAGATTCTTGGCCTTTATGTTGGGAGACAGCCTGTGAGCTACTTTTTGTTTTGTTTTGTTTTGTTTTGTTTTCGAGGCAGGGTTTCTCTGTGACTTTGGAGCCTGTCCTGAAACTAGCTCTTGTAGACCAGGCTGGTCTCGAACTCACAGACATCTTCCTGCCTCTGACTCTGCAGTGCTGGGATCAAAGGCATGCGCCACCACCACCCCCCCCCCCCGTCAGCTGTGAGCTACTTTAAATAGATGTATATTCTATCTGTTCCATTCCTCCTGAGAACCCCGACTAACACAGGGCCTTCTTGCTATTTCATCTCTTTGTTCGATTGTTCCAATCCTTCCATGTGGTAAAGTTGAATGTATAGTTCAGAAAAATAGTTCTTCAGGGGCTTGGAGAGATCGCTCAGCAGTGGAGAGTTTACTCTTCTAGATGACTTGAGTTCAATACCCAGCACCCACACTGGGTGACTCCCAACTTCCTGTAACTCCAACTCCGTAAGATCTGGAATCTATGGTCTCTGTGAGTTTCTGAATCCATATGCAAGGAGAGATGGGGGGAGAGGGAGAGAAGGAAATAGTTCCTCAGTCCAGAAGCATTGGGTACCTTTTATTCTTGGGTAAGGTTTTATCCATGAGAACAACACCAGGAGCTTGATGTTAACACTATGTGAGTGTCATATTAGCCAGTTAGCAACAGTGAGCCCTTTAACTCCAAAGACTGGTGGAGGATAAACAAAAACCAGCAGGATAGAGTGTGTTCAGATTTTAGTTAAGAAGATTAGGAGTGGGAGGGATAAGGATTAAGTACAATATCACCACTCTAGTGAATTAACAGAACAAAAGCACCCGAACAAAAAGAAGCAAACGCACCCAGAAGGAGTAGATGGCAAGCAATAAAATAGTTTACATAACTTTTAAAAGGAAAAAGATAAAACTGGTTCAAGTAGCTAGGAGAAGTTGGGACACTGTCAGATGTCAGAGGTTGTTAAAGCTGTGGAATACTATAATTAAGAAGTAAAATGAGCAGGGGCTAAGGATTCGAGAAAGAAGAAGAGATGAAGGGATAAGGAGGGAGAATATGAGATGAGGCGGATGAGAGCATTAAGAATGTCCTCTTAGAAGCAAGCAAGGGCCCACATGGGATCCCCGTGCTGGGAGAGGAAGTGGACAGTAGCCCCCATCCCTAACCCAAAAGCTATTTCCAACTGATAACTGCTCACAAAGGAAAAATTAATTTTCTCTAATGGAGTCTCACTGGGTACACAAACCACCCTGAAGGGAAGGCCCAGGCCCAGCAGTAGATGACCAACACAAAACAAACGCAATGGTATTCTCGAAGGTTTCTTGTCTTACAACACTTTGTCTGGGCTTTTTTTTTCTTTCCCTTACAGGTCTTTTGTATATATATTAGGGTTTCCAGTGTTGTATTTTATGGGATTTTGAGGTTTCCTATGCTCAAGATACTGCCCAGTGTCATAGTCCACTTCCTGTCTGCCTGTATGCTGCCAAGCTACCTGCCATGATAATGTAGTGAACCTCTGAAACGGTAAGTAAGCCACCCAATAAATGTTTTTCTTATAAAAGTTGCCATGGTCATGGTGTCTCTTCACAGCATTAGAAACCTCAACTAAAACAGAAGTGTTAATACCTGGCAATCTTTGAATTTCCGAGAATCCTAGGCATTGTTTCTCAGTCAATACAACCCATTCTCATGAGATAGGTCAGAAGTTAGCTGGTGGCGCTATGCTTTACAACCCTGGGTGTACTTTAGGGACAAGTGCACAGCAATGACGCACAGAGCATAGCAACCACCCTGGGAGGGCCTATGGGCCATAACAACCAATTGGCCAATCAACACAGGGAAAGCCCTCCAAGCCTGGAGGCACACCAATCCTGAGCCTGTGTGTACCCCTAGACACTCCCCTTACGCTGTCCTATAAGATCTCTTGGGAGCCCTAGGAGCCGTCTTTTGCTAGCCATCCGCCATGGCGGGTGGGTGAAAGACCCGAGCTAACATGGGGTTAGCTCGTTAAATTACAATAAAGCCTCATGCAGTTTGCAGCAAGCTCTCCAATCCACCTGGTGATCGGGGTGACCGCAAACGTGGCCTGGGACCCCGGATACTTGAGTTTTCGGGGGTCTAACTCTCACTGTGTTATTACCTTTCTCATTGCTGTAATTAAATGCCTAACAAAAGCAACTTAAGGAAGAGGGGGCTTATTTTGTCTTGAACTTTGAGGGTTCATCCTACCATAGCGTGGAAGGCTTAGCAGCAGGAGCATGGTGCCCATCGATGGTCACACTGTATCCAGTCGGAAACCTAAAAGCAACAGCTGCCACTGCTCAGAGCCCTTTCTCCTTTTTATTTATTCTAGAACTATAGCCCATGGAATTGAGGCAAAATAAAAAGACAAAACATTAGAGCATTTACCCTGAAATCTGACTTGTTTCCTGAAGACAGAGTCAGAGCCAGGAAACTTCTAGAACCACGGATGGACAATGTGTCTGTCTTCCCACATCTGCTTATTGAGGGCTAGAATGACCTGGAACCTCCAGTTTTAACACTTCTCTCAGATTCCTAATGCAATTATGTGTGCCTAGCTAGACCCAAGAAACCTTGCAACCTAGAGTTTTGGCACTTTCATCTGATCCCTGAGTTTCTACAGTGTAATAGCAAGTCAATCTTGTATGAAGTACACCCTTTGAGTAAAGTAAAAAATGGAGGGAAGGGATTCAAAAATACTATTTTAATACTTCCTTGAGAATTTTGTACAGTGTATTGTGATCACATTTATACCCCAACTTCTCTCACATCCGTTCTTGCATTCCTTCTTACCCAACTTCTTGTTCTCTCTCTTTTTTTTTTTTTTTTCAATTCATTGAGTTCAAATTGTGTTACTTAAATACTGTTGGGTGTGGGGCCAGCCCTGGAGAGTGGCTGACCTACCAAGGGTTACACCCTTAAAGAAAAATGACTCCCTCACCCACCCAGCCATTATCAAATGCAAATAGTTCCTCTGCTAGGGTTGGGACTCAGACCAATGTCCAGGAGAGAATGCTTAACATTATTTATAGATAAAACTTGAGAAGCACAAAATCTTGTGCCTATTATAAATCACCTAAGAGTTGGGGCTTAGTGGTTAACAGTGTGCTTTAGTGGTTAAAGAGGACCTGGGTTCAGAATGCATGCAGCTTAACCGTCTGTAACTCCTGTTCCAGGGAATCTGATGCCCTCTTCTGGTCTGTGGGGTACACATACATATATTCAGGTAAGCACATATACACACAAAATTAAAAAACAACAACAACAAAAACACAAAACAACAGCCTCTTTCGGGCTGGAGAGATGGCGCAGAGGTTAAGAGCACCGGTTGCTCTTCCAGAGGTCCTGAGTTAAATTCCCAGAAACCACAGGGTGGCTCACAACTATCTGTAATGCAGTCTGGTACCCTCTTCTGGCCTGCAGGCAGAATAGTGTATACATAATAAAGAAATAAATCTTTCTTTAAAAACACCTAAGACTGCTAGGCAGTGGTGGTGCCCACCTTTAGTCCTAGCACTTGGGATGTTAGACCCCCGGAAAAACTCAGGTATCCGGGGTCCCAGGAACTCAGCGCTCAAGAAGACTTAGACCTGAGCCATCTAGAAAATTCCACTTCCCATCTGGAAGCCCAGTTAGACTCCTTAGTTGAGGTTGTTGCTCAGAGTCAATGAGGACTAGACTTCCTCTTTAGAGACACGGCGGTCTCTGTGTGACACTGATTCTCTGTCAGTCAGTCAGGGATAATTAGAGGAGGTTTAGCCATGGTCAGAAGTAACCTTCAGGACAGAGAAAGGAGTTGTTAAGAATCCAACAACTGGTACCAGTCTTTGTTTTCCTGGTCTCCTTAGTTGACTATTCTACTTATGGTCATGGTTGGAACATTAATCCTTTGGCTCCTAGCCCTCACTATAGGACTCTGTTTGTTCAACTCAGTACTTAGCTATGTAAAACAGAGAATAAATTCTGTTAAACTAATAGTGCTAAGGAGACAATATAACCCCCTGTCCCCAGATTTGACTCATGGCCATAGAACTAGTAGAGAATGTAACATGCTCCTAGACCTTAGCACAACAGACGCCATGATGGAAGTACTACTCAGGCCTTAGAACCCAGCACATAGGCAGCAACACCTGCTAAAATGAGAACAAAGACCTAATCCATCAAAGTCCATAGTTCTGGGAAAGTCCTTAGATGTACTAACTTGCTTTTTTGCTTCTGTAATTCTACTTTTGGCTGACTATAATTGCTAACCAAGGTGTGTCAGCCCAAGACATGGTTTCTATGCTTTAAAGCTCATCCTGAGAAAGTGCCAGGACTGCACTCAGGTCCTGAACACCCAGTGTAGTCAGCCGCTGGCTAATAAAGACTTTCTGTTAGCTTGAATCTATGTCTGAGCAGTTTTCTCTGGTGGATGCCCCACAACAGGTCAAACAATACACAGTAAAGTCAGCTCAGCAATAGCACTTCCTGCTTCCCTTTGGCAACAGAACTGCCTTCACTTTCATTTATGCACTGTACATGGGTGAGGGTGATGTAGCTTTTGTTATCTAAGGTTCTGAACAAGAGTCAACAAGATGGCTGGGAGGATAAAGGCCACTGCTGCCAAGCCTGTTGACCTGAGTTCCACCCCTGGTACCCACATGATGGAAGAAGAGAATCAATTCCCACAAGTTGTACTCTGATTTCCATATGCACCCCTGCCCTCCCCCATGTACACACAAAACAGATACATTTTTTTAATGTTTTGAGGAAGATAATTGGTGTAGATACCGTTAGGGAAGATTTTAGATGAGAGTTTCTCAACTTTGCCTACTACAGTTTTTCAGAAATACCAATAACTGCGCACTTCCTCAGAGATCTCGATTTAATTGTTCCAAGTCGTGCTCAGGTATTGGATTATTAATTTTCCTGTCTCCCCTGGTGATGCCAATGTTAAGCAATGATAGCAAGGTTAAGAAGTACTGTTTGGGGCCGGAGAGATGGCTCAGGGGTTAAGAGCACTGACTGTTCTTCCAGAGATCCTGAGTTCAATTCCCAGCAACCACATTGTGGCTCACAACCATCTGTAATGTGATCTGGTGCCCTCTTCTGGCACGAACTGTATACATGATAAATAAATAAATCTTAAAAAAAAAAAAAATAGAAGAAGAAGTACTATTTGGCTGGGCAGTGGATCTCTGTGAGTTCAAGGCCTTAATCCCATCACTCAGGAAGCAGAGGCAAGTGGATCTCTGTGAGTTCAAGGCCAGCCTGGTCTACAGAGTAAGTTCTGGGACAGCCAGCCCTATGTCGAGAGTCCCTGTCTCAAAAAAAAGATATTGCACATGGTCCCATGATGCATGGGCATCAACGAACGCCTGTCTGGCTCTGATCTGCTACACAACTATAATTTTTCAGCCCAAATCTTTTAATTTTACATGCCAGCACATGCTAGCAAGTTATGTCATATGGCAGATGTGGATAAATGAATCATCATAGCAGGTGTGCATATTGTTATCAAAATGCTGAGTTACTCAAGTCTTATTCCATTGGAGTAATGTCCTACAACTGCAGAATTGAGTAGGAAAACAGGAATGGTGCCCAAAATTCTTGATTCATATTTAAGTCATGTTTAACATTTCCACAATGCCTTTGAGTCACTCTTTTGTTTTCAACAAAAATCAATGTTACAGCCCACATGTACATAATAAATAGCTAGTCCTGTTGCCCACTCCTGAGCAAACCAAATACCTTGCCTCAAAAGCAGGAAGACAAAACTGTGTGGAAAAAGCTCAGTAAATGAGGAATCAGATTTCTGTGGCCAAGCAGTTGGAGGACACTTTCATTACGAGCTGACAGGCCTCTCCTACTGTAGGTAGCATGTAACTGACTATGGACAAGGACAAGCTTTAGGGCATCATAGACCTGTCTCAAAATACCATTTAGACCCAAGGAGAGTGGAGCTTCTGATTATCATTGCCACCCCGTGGCGGCAACTTACATGACCCAATCATTTACTCCATGAGTCCTGGCTGGCCTCCAATTCCAGATGATCTTTATTCAGCGCTCTGGAGGAAGTAAACAGAAGCCCGAGGTGGTGAAACAAACACCTGCTTGCTTTCAACATGCTTGATTGAGTCCATATCCTGGGCTCCTCCACATTCACTCTGCTCCACAATGGGAAGGTTTTTATGAGAACTGCTACACGGAATGGAGCAACCAACTACTTCATGGTTGTCTGAGTTAGGGTTTCTATTGCTGTGAAGAGACACCATGACCACGGCAATTCCTTTCTTTAAAAATAAATATTCTGCAAGATTATTTATTTATTTATTTATTTTATGTGCATAGGTGTGAAGAAGGTGTCAGATCCCCCAGAACTGGAGTTAGAGACAATTGTGAACTGACATGTAGATGCTGGGAATTGAACTCAGGCCTCTGGAAGAGCAGCCAGCGCTCTTAACTTCTGAGCTATCTCTCCAGACCCCTCGCAGCAACTCTTCTAAAGGAAAATATTTAATTGGGTGTCTTATAGTTTCAGAGATTTAGTCCATCATCATCATGATGGGATATGGCGGTGTGCAGGTGCTGGAGGAGCTAAGAGTTCTACATCTTGATCCACGGCAGCAGGAAGTGTATGGTGTCACTATGTGTGGCGTGAGCATAGGAGACCTCAAAGCCCACTCCCACAGCGAAACACTTCCTCCGACAAGGCCACACCTACTCCAACAAAGCCACAGCTCCTAAAAGTGCTACTCCCCATGAGTTTATGGGGGTCAATTACATTCAAACCATCACAATATCTGTAGTAACATTATTTTTTTTATATATTTTTTTTATTAATTCAAGTTAGGGAACAGGCTTGTTTCACATGTAAGTCCCTTCTCCCTCTCCCTCCCCTCACCCTTATCCCTCCTCCCCCACCCCCAACCATCCACCCACCACTCCCCAGGCAGGGTAGGGCCCTCAACAGGAGCTCTGCAAAGTCCACCAAATCTTCCTGTGCTGGGCCTAGGCCCTTCCCCATGTGTCCAGGCCCAGAGTGTATCCCTTCACGTGGCATGGGCTCTCAAAGTCCCTTCTTACACCAGGGAAAATGCTAATCCACTTCCAGAGAACATTTAAGGAGATGCTCCACAAACAAGCTTCGAAGACCCCACAAGGCTATCATATTCCCATTTCAGCAGGAAGTAACTTGGAGGATGCTACTCCCCTTGCCCCCATTGTTGTCACTAAGGAGAGTGTATTCCTGGTTAGGGATAGCTTCCTATTGTTTTTTGTTGTTTTTTTGTTTTGTTTTGTTTTTCTCTTTTTTTTATTATTATTATTATTATTAATTCAAATTAGGGAACAGGCTTGTTTCACATGTAATTCCCCTCTCCCTCTCCCTCCCCTCACCCCCATTCCTTCTCCCCCACCTCCAACCTACCCCCCACCCCATCCACCCACCACTCCCCAGGCAGGGTAGGGCCCCCAACCGGGGCTCCACCAAGTCCATCAAATCTTCCTGTGCTGGGCCTAGGCCCCTCCCCATGTGTTCAGAGCCAGAGCGCATCCCTTCAAGTGGGATGGGCTCTGGAAGTCCCACACACACACCAGGGCAAAACGCCAGTCCACCTCCGGAGGCTCCCAGGAGTGCAGGGGCCTCCCCATTGGCATCCATGGTCAGGGTAACATTATTTTCTTATAAAGACCTACAACTATTATCTATTGGCACCTTGAAAATAAATAAAATAAGATGACAAGGTACTAATGTGTATGAATGAGCACACTTAATACATTCAGGCTCACAACAGAGACAGTCCCCAGCCACACGGCCAAGGATTAGATAGTCTAATATCCAAGATAAACACTCTGGCATCAATTTGTGTGCTGTATTCTCTGTTCTCTTTGCGGTTGTCCACCAAATGCAGGCCTGGCTTCTCTTTCAAACACCTCCTGGTACTGAGTGCCTTACTGTTTCTACCTCCCAGCGGAATATGTGAACTCTGCTTCAATCAAGATGATTCTCCTGGGCCGGCACGATGGTGCAGTGGGTAAAAGTGCCTGCTGCCAAGCCTGACAACCTGAGTTTGATCCCAGTACCAGATAGTGCAAGGAGAGAACCAGTTCCTGCAAGTTGTCCTCTCCCCTACAAACTTGTGCATGTACACACACACAGAGAAATTTTTTCTGAAATCTCTTTAACAATCACCCTCCTACTGAACTACAATGTCTCCTTGTTCATAATGACTTTCTCCATCCTTGACACTCCCACGCCATCAATATAGCCACTCCCATATCCTGGAGAAGCAAAGGCAGCAGGGGACAGTGGTGGAATAGGGAAACCACACCTTCCTAGATCAGTTCTGTGTCTCTGTACTCCTCACAGGCCTGAAGGAACCAGAAGAGTTCGTGCAGAATGGGTCAGCCAGGTCTCAGAGAGGAAAACCAAGAGAGTACCCTGAGTCAGCATGGGCCCAGAAGGAGCTACGGGCCCAGAAGTGGCCCTTGGTGGAGCTGCAGGTACAGTTCAGCCACCTGAGAGACACTGTTCTTCCTGGCCTCCTCTTTCATCACCTTCACAGTCCTCTGGAGCACACAGGCAGAGTCTGCCTGCTCCTCTGGAGCCCACCCCATAGCTGCTTCTTGTTGTTTTATTGTCGACAAAACAGCTGCACCTGAATCTACTGTGGCTCCGAGGCCCAACAGGATTTCTGCATCCCGCCGGAAGTGCCTCTGCCTCTGTAGCCAAATGTAGTTTTTACCTACGTCTCTATTATTCTGTTTAACAATAAAGACTCGGGAGTCAAATACTGGGGTGAAAACCTGCTAACTCTGAGAGACCGAGAAAGCAGCCAGCTGACCTTCCTCCTTAACGGCAACCCAGCAAGAGACAGTTCCTCCCCAAAATCAAAAGGACTGCCAAACACGAAGTCCCTCCCTACTACTTCCTGTATATTTCTCTATTCATTTTCTGGACTCCTTTTAACTCTCAATGGCTATTTCCTGTCAACTAGTTGCTAGCTCCACCTTCTGACCCGAGGTTTTATTTAACAAAAACACAGGGTTCACAGTGTGATCAAATAGCCCACAACAGCTTCTGGCCTTCACCAGCTATCCAGGTCTTTGCCCTTTCTGGAGCACTAATTGTCACACCCTCAAACATTATGAAATGGCTGTGGCATTCCCATATGCTAACCCAGCCCAGCCGCTCAATCTCATTCCATCTCAGATATGTTTCCTTGTTCCCACATTATGAAATTTCCCTCAGTCCTGCCACATGGTTCTAGGTCCTGTTACATCTTCCATGTAACGGGTTCTGCTTCCTTACTGCTAATTTGCAATAATAAATCACTTTGCAGAGATCTCTGGCTTTGCCATGTAGGGTAGATAGTTCATGCAGAACTAGAAGTCTCGGAGTAATGCTGCATTCTTCCTCCTGTCTTCAATCTTGGGTGCCTTTAAGAAATGACCCCATCATCTTAAGTCTGATGTTTGCAACTGTTGCGATGGAGTCTCCGTCCCCTGAGAGATTCTCAAATGAATGTTTCCTTATGATGATGTTTGAAATGCAGCTCTCACCTCAGAGGAGCCAAATATGAGTAACCATGGCCCAGGAGCAAATGCTGTCACTACAAACAGTGTCTCCAACAAGGTAACCATTTCACAAAAATTTATAGTAACAGAACAAAGAAAGACATAAATCAAAAGTACTTTTCAGAAGCAGCAGCATTACTCTGGTGAAGACGGGAGTTCCTGCTGATCACCAGGGGTTTATCAGTGTAGGCCTGGCTGTTCTGTAAGTCTAGTCTCAGTGATGGAGCCAGGTGGAGCTGGTGAAGCAGCTTTATGGAAGAATACCTGTTCTACCATGGGGCCAGCTGTACCCCTGGAGGTTCCTCTCTGCAAAGGTGCTGGTGATATGGTTGCTGCAGGACCAAATGAAAGTTCCTGGGAGAAACCTACTGATGACAGCCTTGAGAATTCTGGTGCCCAGAACAGTCCCGAGACGTCCATGATTGAAGTTCCCAGTCCTGACTTCAGTTTCCATAAGGATGAGTACCTAGACATCTTCATTTCTGCTTATGAACACCCTAACCACTTCTGAATCCAAATCATTGGCTCACACAGCCTCCAGTTGGATCAACTTATCATTGAGATGACCTAGCACTATGAAAATACTCTGCCTGAAGACTTGACTGTGCACGTAGGAGACATTGTAGCAGTACCATATTCTGCAGATGGTTCCTGGTATCGAGACCAGATTGGTGGTACCCTGGAAAATGGGAACTTGGATGTCTATTTTGTGGACTTTGGAAATAATGGAGATTGCCTACTGAAGGATCTCAGGGCTCTCAGGAGTGACTTCCTGAGCCTTCCCTTTCAAGCAATAGAAAGCAGTCTGGCACAAATCGCCCCCTGCGGTGAACGGTAAGAAGAGGAAGCTCTAAATGAGTTTGAGAGACTCACTTTCCTGACTTGAAGCCATTGGTGGCCAAGATCTTTGGCTATGTCCAGACTGGAAACTCAACTTGGCCAAAAATACATTTATATGAAACCAGTAATGGGCAGAAACCTGATATTGGGCTAGAATTAGTTTGCAAAGGATATGCAGTAGAACTTCCTGAAGCTATGGAAGAAGATGGAACTGTCCCAGATGTGTTGAAGGACATGGCCACTGAAACAGATGCTTCTCTGGCAAGCATCCTCAATGAGACCAAAAAGAGCCCTGAAAAGATACCACATACCCTATCCTGCCTCAGCTTATCAGAAGAAACTAGATAGTGTTTTCTTATGTAGCCCAGGCTTCAACTGTGAAGTTTTCAGAACTAATTTCTCATCAGTTATCATTTTCATTAAATAAAATGATTTTGAGTAAGAAAAAAAATACTTTTCAAATGTGTTGGTGTTTACTTTGGGTAGGAGGGCTACAGCAAATTGGGAAACATCTGCTATAGGCCTCAGATGCTGTCTGATGACATCCTTAACTTTTCGGTTGGTGGGAATTAGGAATCCGTTCACATGTTTCAAAGGATTCACTTAATAGTAACACAATAAATTACTATTCAAGGAGCCAAGAAAACATTCTAACCTCTTCACAGTCATAGAAGTTCTAATCAGTCAGCCATTGTAAGACCAATGTGAGGGTACATGCCTTTAATCCCAGAATTTGTGATTCAGAGGCAGGGATTTCAAGACCAGCCTGGCCTACATAGCAAGTTCCAGGACACCTGGGACTCCATAGAGAGACCCTGTCTCAAAAAGCAAAAAGAACTAAAACAAACAAACCAGCTTTAGTGGAGTGCTTGTGATGGCACAGTTTTCTTTTCTTTCTTTCTTTCTTTTTTCTTTTCTTTTCTTTTTTTTTTTTTTTTTTTTGTGTGTGTGTGTGTTTGTGTATGGTTTCAACTGTCAGGGTTTCTCTGTAATGCTTTGGAGCCTATCCTGGAACTTGCTCTGTAGACCAAGCTGACTTCAAACTTACAGAGATCCACCTGCCTCTGCCTCCCGAGTGCTGGCTTTCCAGGGACATTAGTCCACACTTACTAGCAGATTGTTTTTACTCATATTTTCTCCTGTGTTGCTCTGACTTTGTCTCTAGTTTCATTTTATTTTATTCTTTTTCTAATTTTCTAAGCTGAGTTATCAAAGTTCATTAGGCTAAGGTATATTTGGGCTGGAGGTAAAACTAAGGATAGCGTGCTGGTATGGCTCCTGAGCCTTTTGACTAGGTCAAGTATAAAATAGAGCATTTGCATAGTGTGCTCGAGATACTAGGTTTCATCCCCAGCACTGAAAATAAAACAAGCAAACGGGGACGCCATCCTGCTACCACCCATATTTAGGTGCGTACCACCTCTGTCTAATCTAAATCCCTCACAGGCATGCCCATAGACACCTGTCTCTTAGGTGATTCCAGATCCTGTAGAGTTGGCAATTTTAATCATCACACCAACCATAATTCAACATTTATTTTCTCTCTAAAAGCAAGAACTTTCTTTTCTTGCCTTTTAAAACATTTTATTTTTTGAGGCAAGGTTTCTCTGTGTAGCTTTGGAGCCTATCCTGGCACTCGCTCTGGAGACCAGGCTGGCCTCAAACTTACAGCGATCTGCCTGCCTCTGCCTCCCGAGTGCTGGAATGAAAGGTGTGGGCCACCAACACCCGGCAAAATATTTTGTTTTTAACCTGGAATGATAACTCAGTGGTTAAGAGTACTTGAAGAGAACCTGAGTTGCATTCCCAGCACCAACATTAGTAGGCTCACAACCATCTGTAACTCCAACTCAAGGGAATCTGACACCCTTTTCTGAACTCCTGGAGCAACCACACACACACAAGAAACATTTATCTAAATTTTTCTATTATTAACGAAAACTCAGGTGTCAGACATTGGGGTAACAACCTGACTCTCTCCACACTTCCCAGATCAAAAAACCCTCAAATCCTTCTAAGCCCCTCCCTACCTCCTGTTCTTTCAATCATATTCTGAGTCCTCCAAAATCTCTGTAGCTAATTCGGGTCAGCCAGTCACTGACTCCACCCCCTGATTCAAAGTCAACATTATTAACAGTCTCAGAATGTTCCAGTGCAATCAAATACCACACAACATTACCTCCCTTTTGCCTAAATAAAAAGGAAAGGTTTTTAACTCTAAATTAGTAAAACTATATACAATAAGAACAATTATCAGGTAAGTATTACATTTACAATGTCCAGTCCATTTGTAGTTTTGCAAATTCAGAAAAAAATTACTCTATTATCTTGCTTTTTGTTTTTGTTTTGTTTGCTTGTTGTTTTGTTTTTGAGACAGGATTTTTCTATGTAATAGCCCTAGCTCTCCTGGAACAAGCTCTGTAGACCAGACTGGCCTCAAACTCAGAGATCCACCTGCCTCTGCCTCCCAAGTGCTGGTATTAAAGGCTTGTACCACCAACACCCAGCCATATTGTGATTTGACACACTTTTGGACAGCATACTGTCAGCAGTTGAGGCAAGGGCAGTTTCTTGCCCAGTGACTAACTTTATCACAAATGAAAGCAAACTCCATTTGGAAGTTCTTCAATGCCTATCATCTTCTCTAAAGCAGACACAGCTCACAGTTAAGAAAAGTCTTATGTTACTACACATCTTATGTGCCATATTCTGTAGATCTCTGAAGTGTTGAAGACCACCTATCTACCTAAAGTATAACTCTGTTTTGACCTTGAAAACATACCTAACATGACTACAAGTTTGATTACTATACATGACTAAATACTAACCTGCATTTCTTAATTATCCTAAACAGTTTATAATAATAGCTTTCAAGGGCCAGAACTTTACATTTTTAAATGAAAACATAGGTACAATATCTTAAACAGGAGTAGAAACATATATACAGTATTTTGTAATAAAAATAACCTTAAATTTGTATCAACATACAAAAATCCATACCAATATAAAATATTTGAGATTAATAATTGTTTTTTAGTTTAAAAATAGATTCAATAATCTCTCCTTTTATCCTATCATTCTTCCTATATCCCCGCCTTTATCTTTTTAGAACTAGAACCCTGAATCTAACTAATCCTTTGCTTAGTTTCCTTCCTGACCATGACCAATAATAGCTTGCAACCCCATAAATAATGATAAACACCCATAATCCACTGAATAAACAAAAACTGCACACCTCACCTCTTATGAATGTGGGCATCATGTTGCTTCTGGGGGTGTCTAACCCTAACCCTAACCCTAACCCTAACCCTAACCCTAACCCTAACCCTTAGCATCTTTATTGCTGTGAAGAGATACCATGACCACAGCGACTCTTATACAGAAAACATTTAATTGGGATGGCTCACTTACAGTTCAGAGGTTCAGTCCATTATCATCATTATGGGGAACATAGTGTCATGCAGGTAGACATGGTGCTGGAGCTGAGAATCGTTACATCTTGATAGGTAGGCAACAGGAAATCAACTGATTGTCACACTGAGTGAAGCTTGAGAAAAAGACCTCAAAACCCACCCCCACAGTGACACACTTCCTCCAATAAGGCCACACCTCCTAATAGTGCCTCTCCCTTTAGGGGCCATTTTCCTTCAAACTACCACAGGGACAACAGCATCTTTAAGGAACCCCAAGAAAATTGAGTAATGGTTTAATCTAGTTGTTTTCCAGTCTTGGTGTGATGGCAAAGTGTGCTGTTTATCTGAAGCTTGGCTGGAGTAGTCTATGAGGCTGGACCATCTTAGCTTACCACTTTGGAGTTGTCCTGAGCAGTGTAGAGTCCAAAGCTGATCTTGGGATTATGTTTGTCAGCTTAGTGGCATTACCACAATTCAGGTGGCTTCATAGTTGCCAGGCCCCATCATCTTCTTGGAGACCTCAAAGGTCACTGCCAGGAATGATCATAGTTTACTACAGAAAACTTCAACACTTTAAATTGTCATATGCGGCAGATCTCAAAGAGGTTAAAGGACCACAATCTGTTAAATATATCTAGGGTATATAAACTTAGTTCCTAGTCACCTGTTTCAGACTCAAGCCTGAAATCACATACAGGAAGCTAGATAAAGCTTATTTCTAGAATTAGTTAGTACTCGATATGACCATTAATATCACGATAGAAGTTTATAGATAAATGACTGATAGGTAGATAGATAGATAGATAGATAGATAGATAATCTTAGAAGTTTTGAGATATTTATACCTTAAGAAAAGTTTTAAGGGGCTGGAGAAATGGCTCAGAGGTTAAGAGCACTGACTGCTCTTCCAGAGGTCCTGTGTTCAATTCCTAGCAACTGCATGGTGGCTCACAGCCATCTGTAATGGGATCTGGTGCCCTCTGCTGGCCTGCAGGCATACATGCAGGCAGAATACTGTATGCATAATAAATCTTTAAAAAAAAAGTTTTAAAGAGTCAAAATAAAACCAAAGGATTATGAGATCAGCGACAATAAAATAGTTACTTAATTTTGGTTTTCTTCTGTCCCATACAATGTGGCTTGTCTGAAAAGAGACAGAAATTTTGGATCTTACTTTAACAAGCATGCTTGGGTTTAGAGAAGGAAAGAGCCACACTCCAACTCCAAAGCCAGCTTTACTTTTTAATTGAATTGGGACTACAAAAAGATCATTTGACTTATCTGTCTGTAGAGAACAGCAAAAATAGATGTTTGGGAAGATTTATGAAATTCTATCCTGTTGAAAGTGTGCTATACCATTAGGCCAATTTATTCTTTTTGTTGGGACATTTTCTCTTGATGCACCATCTTTTTCTTCCAATTTCTCATTTGTGCAGTGGTCTTCAGATTCCTCAGTTGAATTCTCCTGGAAAGACAAAAGCAAAACCCTGCCCCAACCCTAACTTTGGGGAATTCCTTTGGGGGGAGGCAGGTTATATCTGATAAAATGAGAGGCATTTATTAGTCTTGCAAGTTAGTTTAGATTGAATGGCCACACTGTTTGATGAACTATTGCCTTTTCTAATCAAGAGGTCTCTCCTGTTAGAATTGTTAGAATCTAATCTTTATCAATCTTGATGGTATCCATAGCTTGATCTATCGGGTTTTTAACCCTGATATCTTTCTCTCAAGTTTTATTAATAATAGAACAATCCAGATAAATACTTCATCTGCTGCTCAGTGCAGGTCACAAGATCACAAGGTAGCTTCTGAAGCGGCTGGCTCTGCAGCTGCCTGAGTCACAGCTGCTTACTGCCAGCTACATAGCTGCAGGAGTCACAGCCATCAACCACTGGCTCTCTTGTTCAGGTGGTGCCTTTGCTCTCGCCTCCTGCCTCCTGACTATCCTCCTGTGTCTGCTTCTCAGGCAATTAGCCTCAGTGGCCTAGACACCTGCTTGCACTTGCTTGGGCTTCTCCCGTGGCAACTGCTGCTGCCGCTGCCACGCCACACATCAGTGCCTGCGTCCTCAACCCCCGACTGTGCATGAACAGCTGCAGGTGCCATTGACCCAGCCTGTGCAGCAGAGGCAGCCTGCTGCACCACGCTAGCCTGCTGCCTGGGCATACACAGCTCTGCCATTACTACTGTTACTGCTATGGACAAAATGAAAAATCAGTAGATCTGGTGAGATACTTGGGAATTCTTTTTTTTTAAGATTTTATTTATTTACTATGTATACAACATTCTGCTTTCATATATATCTGCACACTAGAAGAGGGCACCAGATCTCATTACAGATGGTTGTGAGCCACAATGTGGTTGCTGGGAATTGAACTCAGGACCTCTGGAAGAGCAGTCAGTGCTATTAACCTCTGAGTCATCTCTCCAGCCCCGACACTTGGGAATTCTTAAAGAGGGTATCAGGCTTTAATAAAAAAAAAAATCTTTCCTACTTTAAGAATGGGGAATATTATTACACTGCAGGGAGTTAGGACTGTTATAGTTCTACGATGGATGGCTTGAAAATGAAAAAAATAAATGAAGGAATAATCAACTTAGCTGGGATTGACATAATGTCAATTATAATTATTATCAGTTTTGGTGATTCATATTTTACCCTTAAAAAAGTGGCTTGATAACTGTGGCAAATATGAAAAAATTGACTAATAACATGCAATCTTTAGAAAGACCTACCTAATGGAACTAAGGAAAATGTTCACACAGAGACAGAGGAATTTAGAACAGAAATCCTGCACCCTTGCATTATGAAACTGAAGAGGAGTGCCCCAAGGTTATTAGAATATCAGCCTTAGCTTACCCAGTTACCATACAAGAACAACCACCAGATGATAGGCACCCCAAACTATGCAGATGTTAACTGAAATCCTTTAGAAATGTTAGATTGGAGGTTATGTGATGAAGCAGTCATTTCATATGGTATGCATTCGTCCTCTGTGAAGGAGATGCTAAATTCATGGGCAACTTGGAACAGAATTATCCCCCAAACTTGGAAGATTTAGCTAAAGCAATATTGTAAGCTTGTCCTCAGTTATAATGGAAAACATGGTAAAAGGAGGAAGCTAGGTTATAGAACAATGAGGTAGGGCTAGAGGTATTGATACTTCCTAAGACCACTTATTGGTGAAGTCCAGTATGCTGATTTGCAAAGGCAGTTTGGATTTGATGATCACACCTTGGCCCTTTGTCATCTAGCAGCTTTGAATGCTTGGGACTGGGTTGAAGAATCAGGAAAGATGGCTGAGTGACTTACTAAGATTATACAAGGCCCAAAAGAGCCTTCACTGATTTTTTGCAAAGGTTGACTTAAGCTATAAATAGAATAATATCAGATCCAGAAGTGAGACAAATATTTGAATCTTTGTCTTTTGAAAATGCTAATTCAGAATGCAAAAAGGTGATGTAATACCCTTCTTTTTATTTAGACAGAAAAGAAGATGGGGGAGGTCCTTCTGTGTATATGATTGTCTTATTGGTTGATAAATAAAGTACTGTTGGCCAATAGAAAAACAAGATAGATGGGATTAGGAGTCAAGGAGGATTCTGGGAAAAGTAGGAGAAAGCGCTGAGTCACCATGTGGGCCCGGGGAAGACAGGACGCTTGCCTCTGTTGTCTGATAAGTCTTATAAAATATTTAGATTTATGATAATTAAGACTGAGCCAGCAGATGAGAAATCCTAGTCATTGACCAATCAGCATTTGTACCTAATATAAGTCTCTGTGTGTTACTTGGGACCATAACATGGCGGTGGGCAGAATTTGGGCGGCACAGCAGAAAGCGCCCCGGTGGCAGCAGTGCTTGAGTGGCTTGGCAGAAAGACTTATTGCTACCAAAGGGTGATTAGGCCTTTAAAGGCAAGATCAACACCTATAGATGAATGGATTGGAAATATAGCTGATATTGGATCTCACACTTATGATGATACTTGGATAGGAGAAGTGATTTCTAAAATTTTAAAGAAAAATCAAAATGTTAAATGTTTTAATTGTGGTTATCAGAAAAGGGATTGTAGGCAAGGTGTTCCTAGAAACATTTTTTTTTTCTAGAGATAATACAAATACAAGGCTGCAGCCTTCTGGAGTACACAGAAGGTATGGTAAAGGCCATTTGGACAAATGAATGAAGACCAACAAGGGACAGGCAAGGTAGCCCTTTGCCATCAGAAAATGCCTTAGGGAGCCTCCTAGCCATGAAGTTTAGCAGATTAAAGACTCATGTGGGCAGAAAAAGATAGAGATATACAGTAAAGACAGATTCAGAGAGAAAAAAAAAAACCTCTAAACGGTTTACAGTGTTTTAAAAAATATATGTAGGGGGTTGGAGAGATCGCTCAGAGGTTAAGAGCACTCACTGCTCTTCCAGAGGTCCTGAGTTCAATTCCCAGCAACCACATGGTGGCTCACAACCATCCGTTTTGAGATCTGGTGCCCTCTTCTGGTGTGCAGATATACATGGAAGCAGAATGTTGTATACATAATAAATAAATAAAATCTTTTTTAAAAATTAAAAATATATGTAGGCTTGGGGGAGAAAAGAAAAAGGATAAAGAAAGTCCTCAAAGAAGAAATAGAGTAGCTTGGCATGGTGGTACACACCTTTAATCCCAGCACTCAGGAGGCAGAGGCAGGTGCATCTCTGTAATTTCAAAACCAGTCTGGTCTACAGAATGAATTCCAAGGCAACCAAAGATACACAGAGAAACCCTGTCTCGCAAAACCAATAAACAAATAAATAAATAAATATAAAAAATAGAGTCATAAAAAAGCCATGTAAAAATGGAAAATACACAGAGACTCTAGGTACTGCATGTTATTTGTTGTTTTTGAATTGTTTGATTGCTGAGGAAGAAGCAACAGCTGCTAAAAGACATGTGATTACAAATGATGCTGGATTAATCTAACCTATATATTTTGAAAATGCCTTAACTTCAAATTTTAAGTCTAAGGACAGGTTACTTTGGAAAAGAGGTTCTGCTTTTGTTTCCAAAGATGATGAAAAGCTATGGATTCCTTCCAGACAAATACGGTTTGATCAAACAAGACCCCCTGCAGCAGTGGCCCAGGTGATCCAACATCCAAAAAAGCTGAGACCATACAGCCTCACAGATCACTACAGCCAGGATTTGGCCAGGGTTCTGGGTTTTCTCAGGATCCCCTTGGGATTGACAGTGCCCCCAAACAGTAGGAAGCAGTTTGGAAAGAGCTATGCCCAAATTCCCAAATATTTATATGTTTGTTTCCCTTTAAATGGGGTTGGTTATAAATGGTTAATGATCACAGTCAATCTCTCTCCCCTCCAAAAAAGGGAAAATGATATAGAAATGAATACTTTTCACTGGTATGGATTTTGCTTTATTAATAGAAATTTAAGGTTAATTTTACTATATGTATATTGCTACTCTTGTTTAGATATTGTGTTTACACAGCTCATTTTAAAATGTAATGTATAATTAAAAAGTACAAATTAATAGTTATCTATAATAGTCAAAACTTGTATTGGTTAGATTTTCTAGATATACAGAGATACATTTAAGATGGATAGGTATTCTTCAAAAGCTGGGCATTGGTGGTGCATGCCCTTTATTCCAGCACTCAGGAGGCAGAGGCAGGTGGATCTCTGTGAGTTCTAGGCCAGTCTGGTCTACAGAGTGAGTTCCAGGACAACCACCAAAGCAATACAGATTAACTGTCTCCAGGAAACACACACACACACACACACACACACACACACACACACACACACACACACAAAACTTTCAAAGACCTACAGAATATGGCATTTAAAAATGGTTTACTAGGGTTTTTCATGACAGTGAGACACAACTGCTCCTGACAACACCAATTATGCCAGAGAGGAAGATGGGCATTGAAGAAACTCATTATGGAGTTTGCCTTCAACCTGGCAGAGGATAGCCATTTGGACAAGTAACTGCTCTTGCCTGGACTGCTTGACAGCATGCTGCTCAAACTGGACAAGCAGGTTACAAAGAAAAGTGACTGCTGAACTTGCCAAGGGACAGGATGGTCCTTCAAGGTTCCGATTCATCAAAAAGTCTGCCAGACATTCTGGGCCTATCGGCTGAGAGGGATGCCCCACCATTACAGAGGAACTTTGGGTAACTGTCCAGGCAGCAAGATGTACTGTCAATTCTAGAGCTTATATAGTATTCTTCTGGGGGTCTTTGATGGAGTTAAAGACAATTATGGCTATGGTTTTCCTTAGTTATGATAAAAAATAAGTTACACATAAAGCTTTAGATTCACAAAGATAAGATATATGATAGAATACTTTCTTTAAATCTTGTCAAATGTTAGTAGACTAAATATAGTCAACTATGGTTCTTGCTTGATAACTGTTTTTGTATATATAATTTTACTATGTTAAAGTTAAAACCTTTTTATTTAGACAGAAAAGAGGAGATGATGGGAGATGTCCTTCTGTATGCTGTGAATATATGTTTCTCTTATTGATTGATGAATAAAGCTGTTTCAGCCAATGGACAGGCAGGATTTAGTCAGGTGGGAAATCCAAACAGGGATAGATAAAGGTAGTAGGCAGAGTAAAAGAGAAGGCATGTAGCTGCCAAAGAAGCAAGAAGTATGGGCATCACCAGTAAGCCAAGACTACATGGAGATACACAGATTAATAGAAATGGATTACTAAAGCCAACAAGACAAAATGGCAGCTTACAGAATGGGAAAAGATCTTCATCAACCCCACATCAGACAGGGTGTTGATCTCCAAAATATACAAAGAACTCAAGAAGCTAGTCACCAAAACATCAAATAATCCTATTAAAATATTGGGTGCAGATCTAAATAGAGAATTCTCAACAGAGGAATGTTCAAAAGGCACTGAAGGAATTGCTCAACATCTTTAGCCTTCAGGGGAATGCAAATCAAAACAACTCTCAGATACCATCTTACACCTGTCAGAATGGCTAAAATCAAAAACACCAATGGCAGATTATACTGGGGAGAATGTAGAGAAAGGGGAACACTCCTCCATTGCTGGTGGGAGTGCAAACTTGTACAGTCACTCTGGAAATCGGATGGCAGTTTCTCAGGAAAATGGGAATCAGTCTACCTCAAGACCCAGGTATTCTACTCCTTACGCATATTCCCAAAGGATGCACATTCACATGCACCACAAGGACATCTGTTCAGCTATGTTCATAGCGACATTATTTGTAATAGCCAGATCCTGGAAGCAACCTAGATGCCTCTTAACTGAAGAATGGACAAAGAAAATATGGTAAATTTACACAATGGAGTACTACTCCGTGGGAAAAAAAAATGACATCTTGAAATGCACAAGCAAATGAATAGAACTTAGAAGAAACGATCCTGAGTGAGGTAACACAGACACAGAAAAACAAACATGGTATGTACTCACTCATAAGTAGATATTAAATATAGAGCAAAGGATAACCAACCTATAACCCACAACCCCACAGAAACTGTACTAGGAAACAAAGAGGACCCTAAGAGAGACATAAATGGACCCCCCCAAGAAGGAAAAAGGGCCAAGATCTCCTGAGTAAATTGGGAGCATGGGAGGAGGGAGAGGGAAGTAGGAAAAAAGAGAAGGGGAGAAGGGGAAGGAGAAGGAGAACATGAGGGATTAGGAAAGTCGAGTTGGGGGAAGAACAGAGGAGAGCAAGGAAAGAGATACCTTGATACAGGGAACCATTATAGCATTAACGAGAAACCTGGCATGAAGGAAATTCCCAGGAATCCACAAGAATGACCCCAACTAAGAATCTAAGCAATAGTGGAGAAGCTACCTTAAATGCCCTTCCCTTATAATGAGATTGATGACTACCTTAAATGCCACCATAGAGCCTTCATGCAATAGCTGATGGAAGCACCGAGCTTCACAACTAAGCACCGAGCAGAACTTTTGGAATTCAGTTGTAGAGAGGAGGAATGATGAGCAAAGGGGTAAAGACCATGGTGGGGAAACCCACAGAAATGGCTGACCTGAGAAAGTGTGAGCTTAGAAACTCCAGACTGACAATTGGGGAACCTGCATAAGACCAGACTAGGCCCCAGAACGTGGGTGTCAGTTGTGGGGCTTGGCGTAGCCTATGGGGCCACTGGCAGTGGAACAAGTATTTATCCCTAGTGCATGAATGGACTTTTGATTCCCATTCCCTATGGAGGCTCTTTCAGCCTAGATACATGGGGGAGGGCCTCGGTCCTGCCCCTAATGATGTGACAAACTTTGATGATCCCCCATGGGAGGCCTCAGTCTTTCTGAGGCATGGATGGGGAGATGGTGGGGGGATGGGAAGACAGAAGGGAGAGGAAACTGGGATTGGTATGTAAAATAAGATTATTTTAACTTAAATTAAAAATTAATCTTAAAAAAGGAATGGGTTAATAATTAAGAGAAAGCTAGCCAATGTTTGGCCTGAGCCATCGGTCAAACAGTTTATAATTTCTATAAGCCTCTGTCAACAGGTTTTACAATGTATCTGAACATGACTTTGAACTTCTGATCCTCCTACCAACACCTTTACATGTGTGCACCATGTTGTACAATGCTGGAGATAGAATCCACAGTGTTGAGCGTGCTGGGTAAGCATTTTACCAACTGTGCTCAGCCACAGCCTCTCTTGTTTTTTTTTTTATTTGGAATACCTATCCAGAAATGACATCCAGTTATTAAAATCACCCACCATTATTGTATCAATATTTTGACCTCTTATGTTCAATAGTGGGTTCTTTTCATATAAAATTGGAAGCCCCAGTATGTAGTACAAAAATATGTGCAACTGTTACATCTTTCTGACACACTGTTCCCTTTATTCTATGTAGTGGCTTTTCTTTATCTCTTCTAATTTTGGTTTGAAAACGACTTTATCGGATATAAGAGTAGCTACACTATCTTGTTTTCAGTTTCTGCTCAGTTAATAGATTGTTTTCCATCCTTTGATACTCTGTCTCTTTACTGGTAAAGTTTCTGGGAGACAACAGAAAATTGTGTCTAATTTTTTAATCCAGTCCATGTCTCTTTATTGCTGAATTGAGGCCATTTATATTTAAGATGTTTTACATTGAGGTATGCTTACAGTTTCAGAGGATGAGTCCATGACCAATACCACGGTGGGTAGCAGGCATGCATGGTCCTGGAGCAGTAGCTAGGAGTTGACATCTTAGTCCACAGGCACAAGGCAGAGAAAGCTACTGGAAACTTCAAAGCTTGCCCCCAGTGACACACTTCCTCCACCAAACCCACACCTCTTATTCCTTCCCAAACAGTTCTCCCAACTGGGAACCAAGAATTCAAACATAGGAGCCTATGAAGACCATTCTCATTCAAACGACCACAGGAAATTCCTATAACTTTATTGGTTTCCTGGTTTGTTTGATTACGGTTTGTTCTTTGCTTTCTCTTTAGTATAAGGAATTTAATGGTTCACTCTGTTGGAAACACTGGGTTCCTTCCTAGTTCTTTCTTCAGCTATTCCTCCTATAAAATTTGATATTAACTGTGCTCTAACCATTAAGACTGTCTATCTTAGTCCTAATAGTATAGTACTCCCTTAAATATCTTCTACAAAGCTGGCTTGATGGTCATGAACTACTTTAGTCTGTACTGGTCTTGAAGTGTCCTGTTTCTCTGTAAAAATCAAAGGTAGCTTTGCCTGATATCCTGTTCTGGGTTGGCAGTTAGCTGCTTGGGTGCTGAGAATGTAACACTCTGTGCTTTCCTGACTTTGAGGGTTTCTGACAAGCAATTCTGTTATTCTGATGCTTCTGCTCTTATGAGCTGGCTTTTGCTTACAGCATTAAGTTTTGTTTCTTAGCTTTGTGTTCTTGACATCTTGAGTATGGTGTGTTGTGTTCTCTGGTCTCATCTGCTTGGGGTTCTAATGTGTCTTGTGTTTGGATGTCTATTTCTCTACACTTGGAAACTTTTCTGCTATAGTTTCATGGAATAGATTTTTTTTTTTGGTTTTTAGAGACAGGGTTTCTCTGTGGTTTTGGAGGCTGTCCTGGAACTAGCTCTTGTAGACCAGGCTGGTCTCGAACTCACAGAGATCCACCTGCCTCTGCCTCCGGAGTGCTGGGATTAAAGGTGTGTGCCACCACCGCCCAGCAAGATTTTCTTCTTTTTTTAAGTTGCCAGTTATATATTTATAGAAAGATAATTCCCTGGCTTTAAATAGATATATACATACAAATATGAACAAACTTTAAAAAAAATACAAACCCGCTGGCGGTAATGGCGCACACCTTTAATCCCAGCACTCAGGAGGCAGAGGCAGACGGATCCCTGTGAGTTCGAGACCAGCCTGGTGTACAAGAGCTAGTTCCAGGACAGCCTCCAAAGCCACAGGGAAACCCTGTCTCCAAAAACAAAACAAACAAACAAAAAAATACAAACCCTTGGCTCACAAGGGGCCTCTGGGAACCCCTCTATGCTTCTCCCTCACCCAAGGGTACAGGGCATTAAGTCTTCTTTTTAAAAATTAATTAATTTTGGCCATCCTTGCAAAAACAAGCCTGAAGTCAAGTGGTTTCCCATAAAGTGAAAGTCAGAGGAAAAATTCAGTTTCCACTCTGAATTCTATATCTCCAAAATTAGGGCTACATGTTTTTTCTTTTAACTAGTACATCAGAGTAAAGAGGGAGGAACCCCTGAAATGGGAAATAAGATACACTCATTTAAAAAGGGTGAGTTTCATTTGCTCTGAAAGCAAATGATAAGATAAAGGCATACAGAACCCAGAAAATGCCCAGTTCCCACACCTCAGGAACACACTGACTGGACTAGGTCCAGACCCCTATGTTGTTTGCTCTAGCCATCTCTTATTTCTTTGGTATTGTCAGAAGACAAGATACAGTTCCTAGGTGTTGGGGAAGAGGGAGTATAGGTCACGGACTTCCTCTAAGTACTGAGTGAACAATTTAATCTTTTCCCCTTTTAAAGTATTTAAAAATAAATCAAATTCCATCCTGTGCTGTACACAGCCCTTTTGATTCCCTGACATTGATTTGAGGAAAGAAGAGAAGGGTGTCAGCGTTGGAAGGGCCGCCTCATTTTCTTCCGCCGTTTAGGTTTGGCTTCTCCCTTGGGTACTGTACTGTTGGGCTTGGAGGTCGCAGTGGCCCCAGGTCCAGGGTGAGGTGCTGCAAACAAGTTCCCATTGGACATCTGCTCCAGAGGGGTACTTGAAAGATCCGGCTCAAGAAATCCTGCAGGTCAGCAGGCGGGGTCTCTCGCGTGGCTCTCTGCCGACCACTAGTGCCCGGTACCCGAGAACCAAATGAGATATGGTAAGGAACTCTGTGGGTGGGTATCTGGAGAGATTCCCACACGCTGGCATCCAGCCCACTCTGATATGTAGACCTTTCCATTCATCAGGGCAAAGTAGGTGATCTTGAGGCCCAACATGCTTGACTCTGCCCAAAAGTCTCCCTCCTCAGCAGGATGCAGCCTGTTACACTCCGCACAATATCTGGCACTCTTAGGTTCCCGGTCCACTTCAAACCTCCTATGCTTTCCTTGGCATCGGCTGCACATCAGAGTATTCATTGCCTCCTTGAGGTCATCTTGTAGCGTCCACAGAAACTCATTCACTGACCGGATTAGCTCATTCTCTGCCATTCTCATACTCCTTCCACCTCTCTGGGCTCCTGACAATGTCCCAAGCTGCCCGCAAAACTTTGAAGGCCTCCTCAGCCCTGGGATGATGATTTTTATCAGGATGAACCATCGCTGCTAGCTGCCTATAGGCCTTCTTTAGCTCCATATCTGATGCTGTAGCTTCAACCCCCAGCACATGAAAAGGATTCAGTTCATCCTCAGGGACCCCGGCCATGGTCAAAAGTCGGGCCACTTCCTCTTCTGGCTGGCAGTAGCGCCCACTAGCGGCAGGTCCATTACCTTGCTTATCAGTCCTCGGCTTGACCCAAGGAAACTCCAGCCTAAGCAGAGTCAAGCAACGGTGCACAGTTGGAGAATCCAGCCAAGAGACCAGCCTGGTGGTTCTATCCCTCCAGCCTAACCTGTCACCCAGTCCCACCAAAAACTGCCAGCCCAGCTGTAGACAACCCAAAAGGAGGGCAAGAGCCAGGAGCAGGAAAGCACCCACTGGCCTAAGAAGATGGGTGAATAGCCCTGCTGCACAGGAAAAGCTCTGGCTTAGGAACTGGACCATCACCTGGGTCCAGCCCCCCAATCTCCCTGCCCAAGCTCCCACCCAAACTCTAAAGAGGTCCAGGTCACTGCCTTTCAGCTGCCTGTATGCATAAATGAGATGGCCACATGTTTCTACATACTCTCCCACCAATGCTAGAAGTTCAATTGAAAGACTTAAAAATTAGCAAAGAAATATAGCCCAGATAAGGAAACTCTCCAAACTGAATGTAGGGCAGCCTAACCCAGAAACTAAGGCCACTACTATGACTTAGTGCCTGGAATTTACCAGCTTACAAGGCCATAAGATAACTGGGTACCAAGAATTCCCAGATGGCCACCCTCCCTGAGGGGCTCATGGAGGAAACAGATTTCCCCACTGGCCAATGTGTCAATAATTAACAATTAAAGGTCCCTATGAAACAAAGAGATAGCTACCATTTGCTCAGGCAAGATAAGCATATCCTGAGGTCTGCAGGTTTTACAACTGGTGGGTCAGGAGGCCATCTGATTCCCAGCCCTCTCCTCAAGACAAAGGGCCTCCTAGGAACCCATGACTCTGGTCACATACTCAACGAACAGAGAGTCTAGGTCCCTCCCTAAACTTGTGGGGTTTGCCTTAAAAACGCCTGTGCCTGGGGGACAGGGCTGCTCTCTAGCCTGCTTGCTGAGAGAGTCCGTTTGTACAAACATCCACCTTTCATTAAAGCCTCTTGCTGTTTGCATCAAGTTTTTGCCTCCGTATGGTGATTGGGGTGGCCGAGGTCCTGGGAAAAGATTCTGGAGGCCTGAGTTTCCTGGGGTCTTACAAATCAGCTACCAGAAGCCTGCCTGTCCAAGCTGACATAGCTCCTCCACACCCCACAGTCCCAGGCCTCTGTGCTTATCTGCCTGATTTCGTTTTCGGCACAGCTGATGACGACCTGGGGACCTGGGATGTCTGCGTCCACTATCCCAAGTATCCTTCTTGGTCAAAAAACTGTGCCTCTGCCTCTGGGATGTCGGGGGGGGGGGTTCTTTCCACTGAACACACGTGAAAAATCAGTGGGAAATTTAAGAGATTCCTTGTCATCATATTCTTCTAACTCTTCGTCTTTCTCTAAGGATGGGGAGGTGCAATGGTGGCAAAAGTTGCTAGAAGAGCCATCTCCTTCCTCAGAGTGAGTTCCTTCGGGAATTCCAGGGCTTCCCTGGCAGTTACAAGCAGACCAAATGGGAAAAAAAAAGAAGGGCTCCCGTCCTCCTGGTGCCCAGTCTCGTTCTCTCTTGAGAGTTCCTGGTCCGCTCCTGACTCTTCTGAGGGTGCCTCACTCTCATCAAGGTAGCCTCCTTCTCTAGGTGGTCCTGAACCCCCTTGGAGGTCCATGGCTTGGATCCTTCCAGGGGGCTGGGTTTGGGGGCTGTGTGTACTTAGAACCAGAGGGTTCTGTGAGGCAGCGTGTAGCTTTAGGAGCAGTGTCTGTTGAGTCCCTGAGTCCTGAGAATGCAAGTATTTCAGGGTCCACAGAGGGTCCTGATGTCCTGAGGGAGGCACCACCACTGTGATGGGCTCCACAAAACCCTTCTTCTGGGTGCTACTGGGCCATGACCCCGGGGCTTCCTAAGGAGTTTAGGTCACAGCCATTAGGGTAAATTCTATTGCCAAAGAGCGGCGGTAACTCCTTCCCCTCGAGCAGCTGCGCCTGAGGCCAGGGGGAGCTACCGGAATAGGTTTTCTACACAACGGTGTTTATTGCAGCTACTTCTTCCGACCTATGTAACTCCATCTGGCCTGGAACTCACTATGCAGACCAGGATGGCTTCAGACTCACAGAGATCTGCCTACCTCTACTTCTCAAATGCTGTGCACTGGTGGTATTCCCAGCTCTACTATTATGTGACAACTACATCAACAAAAAGCAACCAAAAAACTGGACCCCTGGAGCTCACTGCATGACTTTCAGACAACTCAACAGGTTGGAGAATGCCTCTTGCAGACAGCTAGGCTGGTATGAGCTTCTTCTAGGCAGCTCAGCTTATCCGAAACTTCTAGGCATCTGGGTTGGTCTGAGGGTGTTTCTCAGTTGTCCTCACTGCTTATCTAAATTTACAGAGTAAAAGACATAGAGAATCTGGTAAGCTCTAGGGACTTCCTGAAGCTATTGAGTTGATTATGTCCTGAGGAGTTTTCTTTGTTTTTTTGTTTGTTTGGTTTGGTTTTTCGAGACAGGGTTTCTCTGTGCAGCTTTGGAGCCTATCCTGGCTCTAGCTCTGTAGACTAGGCTGGCCTAGAACTCACAGAGATCCACCTGCCTCTGCCTCCCGAGTGCTGGGATTAAAGGCATGCGCCACCAACGCCCGGCTGTTTTTATTATTTTAGTGTGTGTGTGTGTGTGTGTGTGTGTGTGTGTGTGTGTGAGAGAGAGAGAGAGAGAGAGAGAGAGAGAGAGAGAGAGAGAGTGTTCACAGAGGCTAGAGGAGTCAGAGCTCCTCCATCTGGAATTATGGAAAATTGTGAGCCAGGTCCTGAATTTTAACATGCTCCCCTCCAATTGGAAGGTTTTTAATCTTGGAGTACACTATTACATAACATCATTTATTTATCTGTTGAATGCATGCGTGCACACATGAAGGTCAGAGGTCAATTTGCAGGAGTCAGTGCTCTCCTTCCACCATGTCAGTCCAGGGACTAATCTCAGGGCATCAGGCTTGGCAAACAGCACATCTATCCAATCAGCCACCTCACTGGTCCCAGTATATCAATTTTTAATAATCTGTCTCTATAGATAACATCTGTAGATTTCCAAGTGGAAAATTGGATTTCTTTTCAACAGTGACCTATCTACATGATGAATAGCTGTGCCATCAAAACCTACAACTGAATTTGAGGTTCTTGGGGACAGTGGGTTTATCCTGAGTGCAGGACTTCCAGGCTAGGACTGTTGCTTGAGTTACCCTCTGGAAATAGCTTCTGAGTTTGTCTGTGTTGGGTTTGCTTCTCTGCATTGTACACCTTTGTTGCTGCTCCTTTTTGGCCTCTTTTCGCTTCCTTCATGAATTTTATAACCTTTTCCTCTATTTCTCTCTTTGGGATAAAGCTTTTTTTGTTTATTTTGTTTTGTTTTGCTTGTTTTTCAAGACAGGGTTTCTCTATGTAGCCTTGGCTGTTCTGGAACTCACTCTGCAGACCAGGATGGCCTTTGACTCACAGAGATCCACATGCCTCTGCCTCCCGAGAGCTGGGATTAAAGGCATGTACCACCCATCCCACCCCAGCCCCCAGCAAAAGCCTGTTTCTTTCTTCTGACTCTTTCCTTTGCCAGCTCTCACAGAGGCAGCCTCTAGTCTACCATCTTACTGAGTCAGGATACCAGACACAGAAAATTGTGGAGCCATGAGAAGGGAAAGGAGCCCCTCACTCTGAGTTCTGGTTCATGCCATTCTCCATCTGAGGAAAAAAATAATTCTATCACAATTAACATTTACTAGTAAGTCTGCTACAACAGGGTCAATATTTCACATACAGATATTTTATGTTAAATTAGGAATGACCCAGGCAGAAGGCTTTTAAATGTATGATACATATAATGTTGAGTAGGGCCTTATTTCTTTCCCCACACATTTTTGTGAATCTCAAACAAACTTAACTTTGAAGCTGGACATGGAGGCACATGCATGCCTTTAACCCCAGAGACAGGCAGATCTCTGAGTCCAGGCTAACCTTGTTGTGCCAGGTTCGCAGAGCCCCAGAGACTAACCCAAGGAGCCGACAACTCTGATGCAAAAGCAAAGGTTTCTTTTTATTGTTCAAGCTTGTCAGCTTGGATCTCACTCCATGGCAGGAAAATGAGATCCCAACCAGCCAAAAAGAGAGGCTTTTAAAGGGGCAGACCATAAGGTTGAAGGCCACAAATTTCAGAGTTTCCACAGTTACTTAAGGTCATACAAAGTACAGAGTAAAGCAGTAACTATATATTTTAAGCAAGATACATTTGAGTAAGATAAGACAGGGCAATGGGATTGCAGGGTTACAGGGTCACAGGGTCTGTCAGTCATCCCCTGGTCCAAGGGATCTTTACAACCTTATGACCAGCAATTAGCGACATAGGAATTTTGACCCAAGTGGTGGAGGGTCACCTTCCCTTCTCTGAGAGCGGGACTCAGGTACCAGCCACAGCATTCCCAGTTATTAGAAGTTCCCTTTTTGTTAGACCACCGGAAAACTCAGGTATCCAGGGTCCCAGGCCACGACCATGGTCACCCCCAATCACCAGGCAGATTCGAGAGCTCGCTGCAAACCGCATGAGGCTTTATTGTAATTTAACGAGCTAACCCCATGTTAGCTCGGGTCTTTCACCCACCCACCATGGTGAATGGCTCGAAAAAGACAGCTCCTAGGGCTTCCCGAGAGATCTTGTAGGGCAGCGTAAGGGGAGTGTCTGGGGGTATGCACAGGCTCACGATTGGTGTGCCTCCAGGCTTAGAGGGTTTGTCCTGTGTTGATTGGTCAACTGGTTGTTATGGCCCATAGGCCCTCCCAGGGTGGTTGCTATGCTCTGTGCGTCATTGCTGTGCGCTTGTCCCTAAAGTACACCCAGGGTTGTAAAGCATAGCGCCACCAGCTAACTTCTGATTGGTTCTTTGTCACGAGGCAGGTGTCTGACTTTCTAGTGTCTCGGACAAGGTCATAGAAGCACGTGTTTGGCCGTTATGGCTGTCAAAAGGGGAGCTGGTCCCTTCATTGTCAGGGCCTAAGTTTTTAAACTTTTATTAATTTTAATTTTTGGTCCTTCAATCTAGTCTATAGAGAGAATTCCAGGACAGCCAGGACTACTCAGAAACCCTGTCTCAAAAACAAATAAATAAATATGTATCAGGTATTTCTTTGGACAGACAGCTCCCAAATGATGACTCAGGAACTTTAATTAATTATGAAAGTTTGGCCTTAGTTTGGACTTGTTCCCAACTAGCTCTTGAAACTTAACTTGTTTTTATTAATCTACATTCTGCCATGTGGCTGGTTACCTCTCAGTACTGTATGTCCAATTTCCTGGAAAATTTTTGTCACCTCCTGAGGATTTTTTTCCCCACAACATTGTCTACAATGACTCTCTTGAGGTTCTTGCTTTTTTGTTTTTAAACAGTGTTTTACTGTGTAGCCCTGACTCACTTGTAGACCAAATTGACCTCGAACTCACTGAGATCTCCCTGCCTCTGCATCCCAAGTGTTGGAATTAAAGGTGTGTGCCACCACAGCCTGGCTCTTGAGGTTAAGTGTCCTTAATTAAGGGCTTTAAGAATTGACTCAAAGCCAAGCAGTGGTGGTCCACACCTATAATCCGAACACTCAGGAGGCACAGGCAGTCAGATTTCTGAGTTAGAGGCCAGCCTGGTCTACAGAATGAGTTCCACGACAGCCAGGGATATACAGAGAAACCCTGTCTAGAAAAAAGCAAAACAACAACAAAAATAATAATAGACTCAAACAGAAGCTTAAGGACAATTTTATTAACATTTAAAAGAAAAGCCCCAGGGAAGGCAAAATGTAAAACTCAGCAGCTGCCTGCAGGAGAATGAAGGTAAGGAGAAAAGCCATGCCCTTTGAGATAGACAAGCAGCCATGCAGTTGAGAGGGAGGCTTGAGAGAGACAGAGAAACAGAGAGATAGAGAGACAGAGAGACAGGTGTGAGAGAGGCAGGTGTGAGAGAGACAGGTGTGAGAGAGAGACAGGTGTGAGAGAGAGACAGGTGTGAGAGACAAGTGTGAGAGAGACAGTGTGAGAGAGAGACAGGTGTGAGAGAGAGACAGGTGTGAGAGAGACAGGTGTGAGAGAGACAGGTGAGAGAGAGGTGAGAGAGAGGTGAGAGAGAGACAGGTGTAAGAGAGAGACAGGTGAAAAAGAGAGAGAGACAGGTGTGTGAGAGAAAGGTGTGAGAGAGAGACAGGTAAAAAAGAGAGACAGGTGAGAGAGACAGGTGTGAGAGAGAGACAGGTGAGAGACAAAGACGGGTGAGAGAGAGGTGAGAAAGAGACAGGTGTGAGAGAGAGACAGGTGAGAGAGAGACAGGTGTGAGAGAGAGACAGGTGAAAAAGAGAGACAGGTGAGAGAGAGACAGGTGAGAGACAAAGACAGGTGAGAGAGAGGTGAGAAAGAGACAGGTGTGAGAGAGAGACAGGTGAGAGAGAGACAGGTGTGAGAGACAGGTGAGAGAGAGAGGGAGAGAGGAGGGAGGGAGAGGGGGAGAGAAACAGGTGAGAGAGGGGGGGAGGAAGGAGAGAGAGGAGGAGGGAGGTAGAGGGAGGGAGAGAGGGGAGGAGAGAGACAGGGAGAGAGAGAGGGAGAAAGGGAGGAGGGAGGGAGGGAGGGAGGGAGAGGGACAGAAGGAGGGAGAAAAGAAGCCCAACATAATATAGAAAGTACACTTAAATTTTGGCCAGTTGGGGGCTGGAGAGATGGCTCAGATGTTAAGAGCACAAGACTGCTCTTCCAGAGGTCCTGAGTTCAATTCCCAGAAACCACATGGTGGCTCACAGCCATCCGTTATGAGATCTGGTGCCCTCTTCTGGTGTGCAGATATACATGGAAGCAGAATGTTGTATACATAATAAATAAAATCTTTAAAAAAAAATTGGCCAGTATCTGAAAGAGACAGAAAATCTGAGTCCTAACTCAGATCCAACAAATATGACTGCTTGGCTTGTAGGGACTGAGTGGGAGCCAAAAATTGGGGGAGAAAAAAGTATCTCATCAAGGGGAAAATTGTTTTACCTATCTCTTTAGCATGGCCCAAGGTAAGCCCAAATTTCCTAGGGGTGGTCCCTTGGCCAGGTAATTGAACTAGCCTAAAAGGAATGTGAGGTTTCCCCCCAGGGTAGAGATTCTGCCATCTTGACCCGAAGGAGCTTTTCCTTAGGGGGCCTTTATTGTCAGTGTAACCTTGCATACCATTACCTTCTGGCTTTGCTTTCCTGAGAACAATCTAAGTTTTTTTCCCTTTGGTAACATACTTTCTCTCTTCTGTCGGGCTATTTTAAGACCTTTTCTTCTGTCACTGACATATCCCAGTAAGCATCACAGCGTTGCTTTCCTGCGGCCCACATCTTGGGCATAGGGAAGCGCTGGCCATTTCTGCTAATTACGTCTGTAGGAGGGAGTTCCCACACCAAATTACTGATGCTGAGTGGCAAGCAACACCCCAGTGTGCCAGGGACTCCGGATTTCCTCAATCCAGGACGCAGGGTGTTCAAAGATAAAGTTGAGACAGTACTGAACAAGCCAGGGCGGTCTCCTTCCCTCCTTCACATCACAGCCTTCCCCTCCCACGGCACACACACTGATGGGGGAGGCTGGGTAACTAGCAAGCCAGGCACAACTTCACACCATATCTGTAACTCCTGCCCCCTCTAGGCTGGAGACCCTGACACTCGGGCTGGCTCACTTGGTCATCGTTTCTTTCTCTGGGCAACACTGCCTCTGGAACTTTGTCTCTATGCACATTAATCTCTCCAAGAAGTTCAACTTCTCTTTGAGTCTCCATCCCAGAATAAAAAAAAAAAAAAATCCTTTACCACAGGGCCTCGGGCCTCAATATACATCATAAATGTGGCTAGTTCCTACTCCATAGTCCTGGAACCACCGCATTAAAAAAAAAAAAAAAAAAATTACTTCATAGGCCTGGCAAGGTGGTGCATGTCTTTAATCCCAGCACTCTGGAGGCAGAGTCAGGTGGTTCTTTGTGAGTTCGAGGCCAGCCTGGTCTATATAACGAATACCAGAGCAGCCAGAGTTATGTAACGAGATCCTGTCTCAAACAAAACAAAACAAAACAAACCTTGATTTGTCGTTTGGTGAAGGAGCATTGCATCACACTGACCTGTAGGGGGCAGTGCTACCCGACTTCACAAGCCACCGTCTAGCTAGCATTTCCTGTGTGTGAGCACGAGGAGTTCCCACAGGCACACATTTTCTTTCTCTTTTCCATGTAGATCTGCAGCGCAACCAAACAGTCCTCCAGAACGTTATCTCATTTTGGTCGTGTTTGCCAACTTGTTCGGTTGTTGCCGTGCGGTTTCACTCCAGAGCCCATGCTGGCTTCCCACTTGTTAGAAGCATACGGCCTATCCGTGCCCTGTAATACACGGATTTAATTGAAATTTTTTTACTAAGCTGTCCTGCTTTTCCCTCTCAGTGCTAACGTTTCCAAAAGCAAATGCTGTTCTCATAGGACCGTCATTAACTGGGCGAATAAAGAAATGACAGACTCAAAGTGTTGCAACACATTGGAAACAAAGATAACAACTCTCTGAGAGAGAACATCTACGGGAGGATTAGCAGGGGTTCTGGTGCTTACTGTAAACCTTGGCTTGACGGGCTGCCTGCCATTGCTCCCTCCACTTTACGCTTACTTTATACACTTTATACACTGCGGCCACAGCTTCTTTCCCCAAAACCTGCTGCTCCGCTTCAGCGTCCAGCGTGATTCCTCCGTCTGACTTAAGAGTTTAAGAAATGCCTGTTGCTCTTTGCTCCAGGTTGTATTTCCAGCACTGCGGAGTGGGAGTGGATGAAGAATCTAGCCATAAGCCATACTCAGTAAAAATTTGCCGCTTGCCTCCACTTACGGGATTTGTGCAGATCGTGGATTCCCACCTAAAGGCGCCAGATCCCTTTCGATTACTAGAGTGCAAATGGGGAGCTACGCGTTATTTTCAGGTTTCTGTGTATCAATGTATGTCTACCCCAAGCATTCAGCGCCCCGGGAGGTTGGAGGGCTGTCAGATACCCTGGAACTGCAGTTGTGGGCGGTTGTTAGCATCCTCTGTAAGAGCAATAAGTGCTCTTACACGATAAATCACCTCTCCAGCCCCCGAGAACTACAAATTTTAACATGCTTTGGGCAGGGAAGCTGCAGTGTCCTTCCTGGTCCCCTCGGTGCGAACCCATCTTAGCTAGCCCACCCCCACCCAGTGAAGCACTCGCTGACCGGACTGACTGCCGCGGAACCCCGCCCCTCCGCTGCGCACGCACCACCCAATAGGCCGGTACTACAGTAAGCCACGCCCCGGCTCCCGCCTTGCGCCGGGGGGGGGGCGGCGAGGAGGCCTCCTGGATAGACGCATGCGCACTCACTCCTCTCCCGCTCCCTTCAGTCCCACCTCCTTCGCGTTTTGACTGCTAGCCCTTTTTGTCCCCTACTGCGTACGGTGTCAGTGTCCCCGCGGAAGCGCCGGCTGCAAGGGAAGAAGATGGCAGCCACTGCGGCGCTACCTGGGCCTGCGGCCGGCCGAGTGAACAAGCGCGGCGGCGGCCCGGGCGGCGGAGGAACCCAAGGTGCGGAGGAGGAGCCGCCGCCGCCTCTCCAGGCCGTTCTGGTGGCGGATAGCTTCAATCGCCGCTTCTTCCCCATCTCCAAGGACCAGCCTCGGGTGAGCGCCCGACACGCGAGCTGCCCGAGGGCCTGGAGGGTGGCGGGGCTGCAGGAGGCGTGCTCTGGAAGTTACCCTAAGCGTTTATCTGGTTGGGGGAAGGTGGAGGGATTGACTGAAACCCCGATGACAGTCCGACCAGGTGAGTAGCCTGCAAACATGCGTTCCCGCAGGGCTGTCCACCCAGCCTTGGGAGAAATGGAGAAGACTGCGTGTAGGAGCCGTGCCTGACAGAGCCTTCCCAGGGGGATTTGGTAGCGCAAGAGGGCCCTCCGTTGCCTTTAACCTTGCAAGAGAGAAATGGGCAGTTAAAGAAATAGCATCGGAAAAGGAGATGGAATTATACCTAAAAGAGAAAAGACTGGATCTCGGGCTGGTGCGAGCTTTTCCCGTTTATCTTCTGAAAGGAGGACCGAAGGGGTTGCTGTCACCCTCAGAATTACCTAGACCTACGAAATTGGTCTTGCTTGGGCTTGCAGACTGCTGGGTCACTCAGCAACCCACTCAAGCAGAGATTTGCCTTTGACTTAAGAAAAATTCCTGAAGCTGTTCATTTTTGACAAGTGTTTGATTAATTGCTTATGACTCTTAGTGGTAAGAGAAGGAAATTTTGTAGGGAGAAGACCTAGAGTTCTGAAGCAATGACTTAGGGCCAACATTTATCCTTTGCCAGCACTGGTTTATTATAACATGTTTGTGTCTTGATAACCATGCCTACTAAGCCGGAATCTCTGTACCTTAGACTGAACCTCAGCACATTTCATAAATACCCCTAGCAGGAACCTGTTTGCTTTTGAATTAAAAGATAAAGTGGCCTGGTGGTGGTGGCTCACGGCTTTAATCCCAGCACTCAGGAGGCAGAGGCAGGCAGATCTCTGTGAGTTCGAGGACAGGTCTACAGAGTGAGTTCCAGGACAAGCTCCAAAGCTACACAGAGAAGCCCTGTCTTGAAAAACAAAACAGAAGATAAAGCAAACTGTAGTATCTGGAAACTGATAGAAGGAACAATGTTGCAGTGGGGTACCCAACGTATAATCATGAATTGAAGACCTCAGACTTTCATATCTTGCCCTGTAGGTCCTCCTGCCCCTGGCCAATGTGGCGCTAATTGACTACACTCTGGAATTCTTGACGGCCTCGGGTGTGCAAGAAACATTCGTCTTTTGCTGCTGGAAGGCCGCTCAGATCAAGGAACACTTACTGTAAGGCTCCACGCCTTTTCCTTTGCATGTTACACCATCTTTTCCCAGTTTTGTTTTTTTCAGGATGGTTATGACAAAGTTAAGATGTGCAAGGAGATTAAAAAAAAAAAAAAAAACTACATCTGTCCAGATCTCATGTTAGGTTTAGTGTTTCCCTCGCTTTTCCTGAGGCAGGCTGCCAGAGTGCCCTCTGCCTCCATGTTCCAGTGATGGAAAGTAAAGGTTGACGTGGTTTTCTGAGTCTTGCAAAGTTTGGTCTCATGAGTTTTGCTTTTTACTTGATGGCTCCAGTGTGTAGGTTACTAGAAGAGTATCTTTATTTTTCCACCGAATTTCCAAATATTGTTTGTTCTGACCCCAACGACAAGAACAAGCTCTTCATCCTTGTTTCCACACTGCCTACCTTAGTTTCAAGCCAGCAGAAAGTTCTTAACATGTTTGTTAAAATCCTGAGAGAGTGAGTCATGGAATTTATGAGTTTGGGAAATAAAGACTAATATGTTAACAGGTATTCCATGATACAAGAAAGATGTCGTTAAAAAAATATATTCCCAGGATACTCTCATACCCTAGATTTCAGCAAGATTTTGAATCCAAACTAACGTTTGAAGACAGGAGTTGAAGTATATAGAAAAGAAATAGCCATATTTCTCTAACACATAAAACTAATGACACTGGGTGCTGAAACCATTCATTATAGTTCATAAGTCTCTTTGAAGCCAAGGACGCTGGCAGGGACCCAGAAAAGCCATAGAGAAGTTTGAATGCCAAAGGGTGGTTGAAAATCAGGTCTGTGATCATTTGCTTAATTTACCATTCCTCTCAACACCTTTCCTATAGGAAATCCAAGTGGTGCCATCCTACGTCCCTCAATGTTGTCCGAATAATTACCTCAGAGCTATACCGATCACTGGGAGATGTCCTCCGTGACGTTGATGCCAAGGCCTTGGTGCGCTCTGACTTTCTGCTGATATATGGAGATGTCGTCTCAAATATAAATATTACCAGAGCCCTAGAGGAGCACAGGTCAGGGTGGGGGAAATGGCAGGGACAAGACTTAGGGACCAGCAGAGTGCTTAGACTACTTACTCTGCCTCATGTTCTTTTAGGTTAAGACGGAAGCTACAAAAAAATGTGTCTGTGATGACAATGATCTTCAAAGAGTCATCCCCTAGCCACCCTACACGCTGCCATGAGGACAATGTGGTGGTAGCTGTGGATAGTGCCACAAACCGAATTCTGCATTTCCAGAAGACCCAAGGCCTCCGGCGGTTTTCCTTTCCTTTGGTAAGTGGGTATCTGTGGAACCCCAGGTAGGAGTGGGCTGAGCTTCTAGAAGGGGTTAAATTAGAGCTTGTGACCTTTCCCACAGAACCTGTTCCAGGGCAGTAGAGATGGAGTGGAGATTCGATATGACTTACTGGATTGCCACATCAGCATCTGTTCTCCTCAGGTGAGCTCTCCAGAACAGGGCTGCACATCCAAAGACTAGAGCTGGGGGGTGGGGGGCACTAGGGGTTGTCCATTATTACCCCCTTTCTAGGCCAGGGATTATGTCTTCTCCTTCTTTCTCTTATCTGTTATTTAGTAAAAAGGCACTATTACGCCATTCCCAGGATATTGGGAACCAAGTCTAGGGTTTTGTTCATAGCCAGTTATGGGTGTGGTGGCTCTGGAACTCAGTCTTTGTTTCCTGGGAAAGTATTTAACCTTAGCACACCCTGTCTTCCCCCTACAGGTAGCTCAACTCTTCACAGACAATTTTGACTACCAAACTCGAGATGATTTTGTTCGAGGCCTATTAGTGAATGAGGAGGTGAGAAGAAACTTCCTCTAGAGAAAAGGGCTTGTCTTACTCTGAACTTTTGATTCCCTTTTATGTTTCATTAAGCCTTCAGAGGGAGAAAGATAGCTAGAAAGCTGAGAGAAACAGTCTCTAAAGAATATGGGGCGGGGGGCGGGGGGGGGGGGGGGCCTGGAGAGATGGCTCAGAGGTTAAGAGCACTGACTGCTCTTCCAGAGGTCCTGAGTTCAATTCCCAGCAACCATATGATGGCTCACAACCATCTGGTGCCCTCTTCTGGTGTGCAGATATACATGGAAGCAGAATGTTGTATACACAATAAATATTTAAAATCTTTAAAAAAAAGAAAAGAAAACTTGGTCCATCACTGAGTAGCAAAGAGGCCCTGAAAAGGTTTAGAAAAATGTTCTACTTTGAAACTGTCTTCCTGTCCTGCTTGGCTATGTGATCTCCCTTTCTCTTCTTTTAGATCCTAGGAAACCAGATCCACTTGCACGTAACAACTAAGGAATATGGTGCCCGGGTCTCCAACCTACACATGTACTCAGCTGTCTGTGCTGACATCATCCGCCGATGGGTCTACCCTCTCACTCCAGAAGTAAACTTCACTGACAGCACCGCACAGAGCTACACTCATTCCCGACATAACATCTACCGAGGGCCTCAAGTCAGCCTGGGCCACGGCAGTGTCCTGGAGGAGAATGTGCTCCTGGGAGCTGGCACTGTCATTGGTAGCAATTGCTCCATCACCAACAGCGTCATTGGCCCTAACTGCCACATTGGTGAGCACAGGTGGGGAATCCAGTAGTAGGCCCACAGATATGGAGCTGAAGGATGTCTCCAGAAGCTAGGAAGGGTACCAAGGGATAATCCTTATAAATAAGGAACTAGAGTGACTGTCTTTTTTTTTTTAATTAGAAACAAGCCTGCTTTACATGTTAATCACAGCTCCCTCCCCTCCTCCCCCATCCCCCACCAACTCCCCACCCCAATGGAGGGTGAGGCCCTCCATTGGGGACTCCCAAAGTCTATCAGATCATCCGGGGCAGGGCCTAGGCCCTCCCCTATGTGTCTAGGCTGAAAGAGCATTCCTCCACGTGGAATGGGTTCCCAAAGTCCATTCATACGCCAGGGATAAATACTGATCTACTACCAGAGGCCCCATAGATTGTCGAGGCCTCCTCCCCGACACCCACTTTCAAGGGGTCTGGATCAGTCCCATGCTGGCCTCCCAGCCATCAGTCTGTGTCCATGAGCTCCTCATTGTTCAGGTCAGCTGTTTTTGTGGGTTCTACCAGCCAGGTCTTTAGAGTGGAGGAGTCTGGGGAGATGGCTCTGTGGTTAAGAGCACTTGTTGCTCTTGCAGAGGACCCAAGTTTGGTTTCCAGTATTCATGGTAGTTCACAACCATCCTTAACTCCAGGTCGGGAATCCAGTGACCTCTTCTGACCTCCTCAGGTACCAAACACACACATGATACACATACATACATGCAGGCAAAACACTCTAAATTAATAGATCCTCTGGGTGGAGAAACAAAGAAGAGTCCCTCTGCTTGTTGGCACACACTTTTTTGTTTGTTTTTCAAGACTGTTGGCCTCGAATTTACAGAGCCCCACCTGCTTCTACCTCCCAAATACTGGAATTAAAGTCATGAGCAACCACACACACATAATTTTGGCCCACACTAATAATCCCCACACCTGGAAGATGGAGGCAGGAGGATTACAAGTTTGAGGCCAGCCTGGAACTATATATTGAAAACTGTGTTAAACAAAAAAGTCAGGAGGAAGGAAGTTAGTTGGCTACAGTTGTGTATAATCCCATCTACTCTGGACGATAACAAGAGTCAGGGCTCTGAGGCCAACTTTGACAATAACATGACCCGTCTTAAAAGCAAGCAAACAAACAAACAAACAAAAAAAAAAACAGAAAAAGGCACACAGGAGAGATTTGACAGCTGATATGTGGTCTGTGACTCTTTTTGTGGGGTGGGATCATTGAGATAGGATTTCTGTATGTAGCCCTGGCTGTCCTGTAACTCTGTAAACCAGACCTGTCTCTGCCTCCTGAGTGCTGGAATTAAAGGCATGCATCACCATCATCCAGCCTAGTAAGACTCTTAAGATGATTCTTCATGCTCTGGAATGTCCTCTACTATGTTCACATTTGGAGCCAAGTGGAGAGTGAGCTTGTATTCTAACCTCTGTTTAACCATTACAGTTTACAAAGGACTTTTGCATGTGTCAGTTCATTTAACCCTCAAAGAGGTGGTCTTGCCTGGGTAACATCTAATATGAGGCAATGCTGGCTATTCTGGTGTGGGCTCCAGGTGTGTTTGTTTGTTTGTTTGTTTGTTTTCCTCTTTTGGTTTTTTGAGACAAGGTTTCCCTATAGCTTTGGAGCCTGACCAGGCTGGCCTCTAACTCACAGAGATCCACCTGTGTCTGCCTCCTGAGTACTGGGATTAAAAGCGTGCAGCACCACTGCCATGCTTATCGGTGTTGTTTTTGCTCTCCTGTTATGGTGGCTTTTCTCTTGACAACTCACTTTGGTTGAAGGATGTGAGACTGGTAATGGTGCCAACCCCTTGAATCTAATAGTAGGATTCAAGATCTATGATGCACAGAGAGATGGAGTAATTTGGTTGTCCTTGCAGGTGAAACATGACTGTAATAAGGTTATAGTTCATTTTGGGAAATCTTGAAGACTCTCAGGTTAAGCCATGTGTATAGTTTAAATTACTGTGATCTTAGACAATGATCAGTTTACTCTTGGGCCTGACCTGGGAAGGGACTGGATGTTTCTAATGTTGGCAGGTAAATGTCAGAGCTAGGTGGGAGTTGGGGCTAGTGTCAACCTGCCTCCATGAAGGACTCTATTTCGGAGGTGAGCCCTGAGTGACAGAAGTCCTCCTCATTCTGAGCCAGGTGACAATGTGGTACTAGACCGGGCCTACCTGTGGCAGGGAGTTCGAGTGGCTTCTGGATCACAAATACACCAATCTCTGCTCTGTGACAAAGCTGAGGTCAAGGAACGAGTTACCCTGAAGCCACACTGTGTCCTCACTTCCCAGGTAAGGCCTGTTCCAGACTATGCTTGATCCCTGAATTGAATAGTGATTATGCCAAGTCAAAGGGACCACATTTCCCTATAATTAAGCCTGCAATGAGGACCCAAGTTCCTTTGACCGTCTACTTAGCTTACTATAAAACCAGAACAAAACAAAAAGCATTGTTCCGATTGCCAAGAGAGAGTTCTCTTCAGTGCATTATTAAGTCTGGGCCACTTGGTCCTTTTTCTCTCTTAGGTGGTAGTGGGCCCAGATATCACGCTGCCCGAGGGCTCGGTGATCTCTTTACACCCTCCAGATGCAGAGGAAGATGAAGATGATGGCCAGTTTAGTGATGATTCTGGGGCCGACCAAGAAAAGGAGAAAGTGAAGCTGAAAGGTGTGAGGCTCAACAGGTGTGGGGCATCTGCGCGTGTCTCTGCCCCAAAGAAAAGCCTGTTTCTTTCCAGAGAAATCGGTGCTGCTGCTGGGCCTTCTCAAAAGGTCAATGCCTTTTCCAGGTTACAATCCAGCAGAAGTAGGCTTTGAAGGCCAGGGATACCTCTGGAAAGCTGCAGATGTGAACATGGAGGAAGAGGAGGAGCTACGGCAGAGTCTGTGGGGTGAGATAGGCCTTACACCTGCCTGCCTTCTACTTAATATGAATAGTTTTAAGAACTTTGAATGTGATTATTATTGGGCCTTCGATTCATATTGACAGGACACATATTGCTATCTGTCAGTGTCTGGGTCTGGTTTGTTTTTGTTAACGTTGTGTGCGTGTGCCTTGTCAGGAGAGTAGAGGTCAGGATCCACATGTGGGTCCTGAGGATTGACAAAGTGTGCCTTTACATGCTGAGCTATCTCATTACTCCCATCCTACACCTCCCCCTTTTGAAAAATAGGCTCTCTGTAACCCCGGCTAGCCCTGTGCTTGCTGTGTAGCTGAGAATGACCTTGAGCTTCCTGGCCCTTCTGCATTTCCTCAGCGCTGTATTACAGCGTGCATAGCACACGTGACGCTGTGTGGTGCCAGCCTCTGTACATGGGAGCCAAGCGCTCCCCAACTGAGCTGCATCACTGGCTCCTCCTGTCTTTGTTCTTAGGACTCACGATCAATATGGAAGATGAGAGTGAGACTGAAAGTGAGCGGAGCATGGATTCTGAGGAACTGGACAGCAGAGCAGTGTCCCCTCAATTGGATGACATTAAAGGTGTGAACACAGTGAGAAATCTTACTTATTGCTTGCATCCGCTAGCCAAAGGCTCGAGTTTCTCCCGTCAAGGCTTTGCTATAAAGTCAGAACTAGATGACAAAGCATTCTGGAAAGGTGAATTTCTTTCCTTTCAGTATTCCAGAATGAGGTCCTGGGAACACTGCAGCGAGGCAAAGAGGAGAATATTTCTTGTGACAATCTAGTCCTGGAGATCAACTCTCTCAAGTAAGAGTAACTCCTTCCTGTTTTCTTCTCTGGGCTGTTCTCTCAAAGTGTTTCTTCCTGGAGGAGGAAACTGGATAGGAGAAGGCCAGGAGTATTTGGAGCAAGAACATTGGCATTTAGCCTTGGAGTAGATTTCCTCCCCTACAGTGTGCTGTCACAACCCTCCTGCTCTTAGAGCTGAAAGACAGTGAACCCTGGAGCCATGCTGTGTTAGTTACTTCTTTTGTTTTGTTTTGTTTTGTTTTGTTTTTTGAGACAGGGTTTCTCTGTGGCTTTTGGAGGCTGTCCTGGAACTAGCTCTTGTAGACCAGGCTGGTCTTGAATTCACAGAGATCCACCTGCCTCTGCCTCTGCCTCCCGAGTGCTGGGATTAAAGGCGTGCGCCACCACCGCCTGGCCGGTGTGTTAGTTACTTCTGCTTCAACAAAATACCCAGAGAAAGCAACCTAGGGAAAGAGGCTATGGTTCATGATGGCAGGAGCTGGGAGCCACTGGTCACATGGCATCTGCAGTGAAGCAACAGAAGTGAATGCTGGTCTCAGCCCGAGTCTTCCCACGTGTCCAGAGATTTGTCTGCTAGGATGATTCCATCACTGTTAACCATAACACAAGCCAATCTCCCCACAGGTATGCCTACAACATTAGCCTAAAGGAAGTGATGCAGGTCCTGAGCCATGTGGTCCTGGAGTTCCCCCTACAACAAATGGATTCCCTGCTTGACCCAAACCGCTACTGTGCCATGCTGCTTCCTGTAAGCAAAGACTGAAGCCAGGTGCAAGGGATTGAGTGGTGGCAGCTAAACATCTTTGCAGTGCTTGTCTTAAAAGGAATTAGGAGTTGGTGGGGTTGCTATGGGGTATAAGTTTGCTTCCGGGTCCATTCGCCTCGCCTTTGGAAGGTCATTGGTTTCTAGAGCAGCAGTAGAGATCCAGGGTCTGGTAATATTTAATACTGAATGGCCTTTGAGACTCCAATATTGAGAGCATTCAGAGCCCCTAAAAGGACATTCAGAAATAGTTCTGGAAATCAGGTATTATGAGACATATCTGTAGTTTAACACTTCCAGGAAGTTAAGGCCAAAGGATCACTGGAGTCCAGCCAGGATAACAGCAAAATTCCATCTCAAAGACCAAACCAAGTCTAAAACAACATGAAGAATAGACCCGGTGTTTCAGAGCCCACAATGATTTGACCCAGAACAAGATTAATACCTGGCTGGGAATAGGGATTTTGAGACAGCCAACAGCATCTATTCTGACACACTTTTCCCTGCCCTGGGAAATCTCGTTCTTTTCCCCCAGCCTCTTGTTGGAGCAGTTCCTAAATACCTCTTACATGACTCCATACCACCTATGTCATCTCCCTCTTGTCTTTCCGTGTCATCAATATCGATTGTCTTTGCTGTTCAGCTTCAGGAGCATGCTAGGGAATAATCAGAGTTCCATTTCCCCCTTCCCCTCCTTTTCTCTTAGCTGCTCAAAGCCTGGAGCCCTGTTTTTAGGAACTACATAAAGCGTGCAGCTGACCATTTGGAAGCATTGGCAGCCATTGAGGACTTCTTCTTGGAGCATGAAACTCTTGTTACTTCCATGGCCAAGGTGAACACCATCTCACACTTCGTGTCCTACGTGTGTGTTGAAGCAGGCCTTTGTGACCCCCCACAGAAACATGAAACTGAGGCTAACTTTGACCTGGCTTGAAGTTTGTTCACCACACCATCTCGGATCATGTTTAATGTTAGAGTAACGTGGTGTAGAGCCAGGCTTGTGCTGGTGAGGCAGCCATTGAGGGCTGCCTGAACTAACCAGGCCATTCAGCAGGGGGGTCCATGGGCCATACCTATCTCAGGACTGAAAGATTGGTTTACGCTTGTCTTTCTTTTGAGTGGGTGGTGGTGGTGATGATTTGACTTGGTGTGTGTTTGTTTTCCTCAAACTGGCCTTAAACTTGTGATACAGGTGAGTTTGGATTCCTTATCCTCCTGCCTCCCTCCACCCCCAGGTGTTGGCATTACAGGCACAGACCACTCTACCCTCTGTCTTGCCTATTTTGAAGAGACTGCTTGGTATGTGGGAGGAAGCTGAGAGCCTAGAGATGCTAAGGTCTCCTGGGTGTTAGCCATTATTGCTAGATCAGAGGGACCTGAGATTTCCCTTTGCTGACTTTCTGTAGGTTCTGATGGCCTTCTACCAACTGGAAATCTTGGCTGAGGAAACAATCTTGAGCTGGTTCAGTCAAAGAGATATAACTGACAAAGGCCAGCAGTTGCGCAAGAATGGACAGGTATGGAGGGCTGCCCTCTGCTCCCCGGACGCCCTAGTCCTCCACCTTAACTCCGGGCTTTGTGGTCAGAGCAGTTTATCCAGCAGCTTTCCCCTCTGCTTCCTTACAGCTGCAGAGGTTCATCCAGTGGCTAAAAGAGGCAGAAGAGGAGTCATCTGAAGATGACTGATGGGGACTGCTGGTTCCCAAGGTGTGTTACTGGTTGTCCACCCAACCGATTGGCGGAACAAGAAAGCTAGCTACAGAAGCATGAGCGGCCACTACAGAATGAGACTTCACAGAACAGAAGTTTCAACTTCAGTGTTCTTCCTACTGCTGGCAACCATGTGCTTCTCATCCTGACTGAAGTTGGGATGTGGGAGGTTAGAGTGAAACAAAATTCTAGGGAAAATCTAGACAGATTGGAGGTAGGCCAGAGGAAGTGCTCTGTGCTCCATATTTCCCTCAGGGAACAGTAAAGAGCAGCTGGCCCTCTCTGTTGTTTGTATTTGTTAATATTAAAAAGAGGGGTGCATTGGGCTTCTCGCCAACTCTGCCTCATCAGCCAGGAGAGAAAGTAAGTATATGATCTGACTTAGCTGCTTTTAGCCAACACCTAGAGGGAAGGAAAAAGGGTTGCAGTGGCCACAAGGTGGTGCTGTGATACCTGATTAATTCCATTCCCCTGGCACACGGGAAATGAATGATTGAGCTCCCTTCCCATGCTCCATAGACCAGTCTGTGGTCTGGGGTGGTGTGGCAGAGCCTATTTTCATAGGCTTTCCTGGTCTGAACACCCTCTACCCGAGCGTGATGGTGACACCCATATATGAAGCCATCTGCCACTCTAGCCTTTTCCAGTTAACCCAGTACTGGTTCTGTCAGAGATACTGGGCTACGTCCTTCTTAAAAGATAAAGAAATCCACTTGCCTTTCATCCCAGATCCCTGGAGGCAGAGGCATGAAAGATCTCTGTGAGTTCAAGGCCAGCTTGGTCTACAGAGTAAGTTCAGGACAGCCAGAGCTGTTATACACTGGGGGCAGTGGGAGAGTAAGGAAACCCACCTAAGATGTTATGAATCTTAGAGGGCATAACTAAGGACTTTAACCTTATAGTCCAGAACTCTGCTTCAGTGAACTGGAAACTGTCCCAGAAGCAAATGAAACCGAAAGCCAGGAAAGGACATGCTAAAAACATAGAAATTCCTGTGAAGTATGCTTTCACTTATAATTCTGCTAAGCATCCATGTGTTCTTTCATTTGACCTATGCCATCAACCCTATGAAGTGTTCTTGTCATTTCTAACGAGATGTCTGCAGCTCAGAGAGGCCATGTGACTATTCACTCATAGAAGCCAAGTTTGCCAGTGACCCTAGAACTGGAGTTTGTAACTGTGCTGTGCAGCCCCTTGTAACCTCAACACTCTCCTTTTGTGAGGTCTTCCTCACCTTCATACAGAGTGAATCAGTTAGTTTCTCTTTTGACAATCGCCTGTAGTAAATGTCATCCCACACACACTTGGCATCATAGACAAAATAGGTACCTTTGTTTCAGCTGAGTGGAAAGGAATAAGCTAAAGAAGAGGCCATTCAACTCTACTGGAGGGTACAAAGGCATTTTTTGAAAAGGGGAAAAAAATCTTGACATGGTAGCAACACTTGTCAGCACTTGGAAAGTCAAGAGTTCCAGGCTAGCCTGGGCTAAAGGAGACCTGGCCAGGTCCAGGGTCTAATGCCTGTGGAACATACAGAGATGATGGCCTGTACCTACAGGACATCTTGATCAGTTCAGATGTTGATGCAGATTAGAAGTGACAAAACTTTTTGTTATTGTTGGTGTTGTTGTTGTTTTTTGGTTTTCGAGACAGGGTTTCTCTGTGGCTTTGGAGGCTGTCCTGGAACTAACTCTTGTAGACCAGGCTGGTCTTGAACTCACAGAGATCCTTCTCTCTGCCTCTCAAGTGTTGGGATTAAAGGCGTGGGCCACCACCGCCCGGCAAAAGTGACAAAACTTTAAGAAGTGACCCTTCCAGTTAGGGTAATAGAGAAAGAAGGTTTCATCGAACTGTGACGTTAAGTTGGCTTAGGAAGAAAGGAAAGTTAAAGCACATCCAAAGCGGAGATCACCAGCTTTGGAAAAGTGCCTGTGAAGGAGTCATAGGAAGGCATGTGACTCCATGAGGAGAACAGGAGATGGCAGTGAATTAGATGTGGCCCCTTTTACAAAACCTTGAAAATGGAATAGTAAGGGCTAGGGAGATGGCTCAGCAGTTAAGAGCACTTGTTCTTACAGAGGATCCAAGTTCAATTCCCATTGCCCACTGGGCATAACTCCAGTTCCAGGATGCATGTGATGCACAGACACACATGTGAGCAGAACACTCATTCACGTGAAATAAATCTAAAGAAAAAATTTTAATGGAATAGTAAAAGGTGACTTAGAACAGATGATTCTTCCTGCTGGAGTAGAGTATTATTAACAAGTCAGTGTATGTAAGGTCTAGCACAGTGGTTCCTATGCCACCACCCTTTAATACAGTTGCTCATGTGGTGACCCCCAGGCAAAGAATTATGTTTGTTTCTACTTCATGGCTATAATTTTGCTACTGTTACAAACTGTAGATAATCTGTTTTCTTATGATCTTAGGTGAACCCTGTGAAAGGGTTGTTCGATTCTCCCAAAAATGGGTCTCAACCCACAGGTTGAGAATCACTGGTCTAGATAGAGCCTTAGAGGAAGGTAAAGAGCTGGAGATGAAAGAGGAGCTCACACAGAGATCCGCTTGCTTATAAAGAAGTGCCTGGACACACACCATTGCCGCTTACAGATCTAGCCAAGTGACAAGCCTCTCCTCTGCACGATAAGGACAGTTAAGTCTGTGAGCAGTGGTAGGGAGGAAATCACCAAAGCAAAATGTTTAAGAAAGTCATGAGAACGCTGGGCGGTACATGCCTTTAGTCCCAGCACTCAGGAGGCAGAAGCAGGTGGGTCTGTATGAGTTCGAGACCAGCCTGGTCTATAAGAGCTAGTTCCAGGATAGGCTCCAAAGCCACAGAGAAACCCTGTCTCAAAAAAGTCATGAGAAATCAGCATGGAGCAAGACTGTAATCCCAAGATTTGTGTATAAGGGTTACTACTAAGTTACACTGTGATAATGGAGCACTTGGGAGGTCATGGTCATCCTCAGCCATGCAGAGGTCAGAAAAAGTCAAGTTTCCAGACTTAGAGAGCCTATGAGTTCCCAGCATGAAAGTCCCCTGGGATTTCAAGATGTCAGAGAAATCTTTCCTCTCCTTGACCTTCCCAAAGAAACACTCTCCAGTTTATGGCCATACAGTGAAACTTATTTATTAGTAACCCTTTACCTAGAGTTTCTGACCTGCATCTTAGTGCCTTCCATGCAGTGAAAGCCAAAGCACAAACATTTGAAGAGTCTCCAACACGAGATGCAGAAACAAAACACAAAGGGAAACAGGAAGTTCTGGTAAAGTAGAATACTCTGAAAGTCTAAGAGCAAAAAGCTACAATTAGGACTGTGAAAACTCAAAAGAGAAAATACTGTGTCCATAAAGAAAGATGTCACAAAGGGAGAGAAAGAAAAAAGAGTTCTTAGACCTCAGACCGGAAAGATGACTGAGCTTGCCACACAAGCCTGCTAAACTGAGTTCAAAGGGAAAGTTCAGTTTCCAGAACCCATAGTGGACGGCTAGAACTGACTCCTGAAAGTTGTCTGGCCTCTGCATACTTGTGCAAATGCAGTGATAATAGTAACAGCCTTAAGCAACTATAAGAGCTGGAGGACTGGATAGGATGGGGATGATTCATTGAATTCTCAGCCTTAAATATGCCCGGCTTGGTCTGGCCTTGGTGGCGCACGCCTTTAATCCCAGCACTCAGGAGGCAGAGGCAGGAGGATCTTTCTGAGTTGGAGACCAGCCTGGTCTACAAGAGGTAGTTCCAGGACAGCCTCCAAAGCTACAGAGAAACCCTGTCTCAAAAAACCAAAAAAAAAAAAAAAAAAAAGTAAAAGGTGGAACATCACTAGGCAATGTTTTGAATGTATAAATCAAGAAATAGACGGGCATCATGTTACAATCATGTTACATGCCTGTAACCCCAGCCACTCCAGAGGCAGAGGCAGGATAGTAGAAAATTCAAGGCCATCCTGGCTTTTTTAATACTGGGGCTGGAGAAATGGCTCAACTGTTAAGAGGGCTTGCTGCTCTTAACAAAGGACCTGAGTTCAATTCCTAGCATCTACATCATCAGCAGATGGCCCACAGCTTCCTGTAACTAACTCCAAGGGGTTGACACCGTCTGACCACCTCAGATAGCTATAATGTGTGCACATACATACATATAAAAAAAAAAGTCTTGCTGGGGATGGTGGCTTACACCTTTAATCCCAGCATTTGGGAAGCGAGACACAGGCGGATCTCTGAGTTCAAGACCAGCCTGGTCTACAGAGAGACTTCCAGGACAGCCAGGGCTACACAGCGAAACCCTGTCTTGAAAATTTAAATAGATACATTGTAGCAGGCTTTTTTGAACCAGCTGCCCCCAAATCGCAACATAGAGACATATTAGTTAAGAATGTTTGGTCGTATCTTATGCTTGTCCCACTAGCTCTTATAACTTAATTTAACCTGTTTCTTTTCATCTATGTTTTGCCTTGGGGCTTTTTACTTTTCTTTCATTCTTTATGTCCTAGTCCATGTCTGTTTATCTTGCAGCTGACTGGCCCCAGATGTCTCCCTCTCTTTCTCCTTGTTTTATCCTCTTTCCTTCTAATTCTTTCTGCTGGCCTGCCCTGCCAATCTCTTCTACTGCTTGGCTACTGGCCATTCAGCCTTTTATTAGATCAGTCAGGTGCCTTAGGCAGGCAAAACAACACAACTTTACATTGTTAAACAAATGCAGCATAAACAAATGTAACACATAAGCCAATAGTGGTGGTGCACGCATTTAATCCCAGCACTTGGGAAGCAGAGGCAGGTGGATCTCTGAGTTCGAGGCCAGCCTGGTCTACAGAGCGAATCCAAAGCTACAGAGAAATTCTGTCTCAAAAAGCCCAAACAAAACAACAAAAACCAAATGCAACACATCTTTGCCTAGTTAAAGTAATATTCCACAACAATGCATCTTGAAAAGTTTTAATATTGTTTAGCTATGCATACACATTACTTGGAGAAAAAGATTAAATGAAGGCTATGAACTTAAAACAGATGTATATAACTGCTACTGATTATGTTCTTTTGCCTATAATAACAAATTGGTTATGTAATGAGAAAAACTATACAGGGAGATTGATATTAGATTATGAAGGTCCTGTATATCCTGTTAAGGGTATTTGAAAGGCATATATGAAGAGGTCTCTGAGCAGAGGAGATCCTAACATTTCAGGTGACTGAAATTTTAAGTCCTGAAATGCAGGTATGATAGCACACAGCAATCCCATTGCTCAGAAGCCTGAGTTAGGAGAATTCCCAGGAGTTTCAAAGCCACCACTGGTATACGTTGTTACCACAGACTGGCTATACCTAGTTCTGGTTTGACTCCTGCTGTCCCAATCATACACATGCATGTTTGCACCCACCTTTTTTCTTTCTTAATTTTTTTGTTTTTGTTTTTTGTTTTTTGCTTATTTGGGTAGAGGGGTTCAAGACAGGGTTTCTCTGTGTAGTCCTGACTGACCTGGAACTCATTCCATAGACCAGGCTGGCTTTGAACTCAGAGATCTGCCTGCCTCTGCCTCCCGAATGCAAGTACTAAAGTAAAGGCATGTGCCACCAAGCCAGGCTGCTTGTACTGTTTGCGCTCGCGGTCTCTCTCTCTCTCTCTCTCTCTCTCTCTCTCTCTCTCTCTCTCCTTTTTTTTGTGGTGGGTGGGGGGTTCGAGAGAGGGTTTCTTTGTGTAGCCTTGGCTGCCCTGGAACTCAAGAGATCCACCTGCCCCTCTCTCTCCTGCGTGCTGAGATTAAACACATGCGCCACCATACCTGGGTAATCCATTCCTCAAACTACTTGCGCATAGGCGCTGAGGTTATAAGGATAAGAACTTGAACTTGCTCAACCCTCAAGGAGCTCAGTTTAGTACCGTCCTGTGACAGCAACTGTGTTGTCAGCAGAACCCAAAGACCCACGCCGAAGCCATCCTCCTCCGGTCTTCAAATCCATCCTCTTCCGCAGAAAGTGGCACCTGTGTCCCACCCTTCCCCGACTACACAGGAGCCAGCAAACTGTTCAGTTGGGACCACCCGGTCGAGACTTCCATCTGTCTCGGCCTGAACCAGGAGCGCCAAGAACCGAACGCCGCCCGGCGGGTGGGCGGGCAGTCCGGCAGTCGGCAGCCAGCAGCCAGCGCGGCTAGAGGACACGGCGGGGCGGGGCGGGGCGGGGCGGGGCCGCGCTGGGCTCAGCCAGAGCCGGAGGGCCGAGGCCACCCGAAGAGTCGCGGTCGCCAGCCGAGCGCCGAGAGTGGGAGCGGAAGCGGCGGCGGGCGGCGCTGGGACCCCGGGAGCGGCCGGAGAACAAGGGAGCTGGCGCCCCGGTCGGTGGCTGAGCGGGGCTGAGCAGCGGGCCGCGCCGAGCGCCGCCGCAGAGAGAGGGCCCGGCCCCGCTGCCCGAGCAGGCCGCGCGCCGCGGGGCCGAGGCCGGAGCCATGGGCGAGACCAAGATCATCTACCACCTGGACGGCCAGGAGACGCCGTACCTGGTGAAGCTGCCCCTGCCCGCCGAGCGCGTCACCTTGGCGGACTTTAAGGGCGTTCTGCAGCGGCCCAGCTATAAGTTCTTCTTCAAGTCTATGGACGACGATTTTGGGTGAGGATGGCCCCCGCCCCGCCTCCAGGGAGCCTCTGCTGGGGCCAACGCGGCCAGTTCGGACTTCCCTTGCTGCACTGGTTTCTAGTCCCGCTTGCAGCAAGGGAGCGACTTGGTCACTTGGGACCCAATAGACACCCGATCACCTCTTGGAGGCCTTGCCCGCCCCTAGTCCAGCGGGACCCTAAAAAAAATCGGTCCCTGCCATCCAAGCCGCCTCACTCGCCGCGGATCAGCGGCCCCCATAGACGTACATCCTTTCCACGCCAATCCAAAGTCAGAGAGCCCTCAGCCCTCCTTCCAGGTGCCACCTTTTAAACATAGAGTTGGGGTATATTGACACCCAGCCTGCCTTCCCCATCCTCTGAGCTCTGCAAGTCAGAGCCTTATTTGGAGTGTGCTGTATCCACGGCCGCAGCCGGTGGGACTTTGAACTGGAGGAGTTGGGGGGTGGGGGGTGGGGGTTCTGCCAGGCTAGATGCTGGACATGATGTTTATTGAGCTGTCTCCCCTCTTCCCTGGTCTGACCTGGTGTTGTCTGACCCGGAGGAGGAGTCCTCACTAACCAGGTGCTGGGGCATTTTCTCGCCAGATGGTGATCCCAGAGGAGATGTTGCATAGGGCTTCAGAGCCTGGCTGGGAAGGCCAGGAAGGGCCTATTTGTGTTCTCTTGTCTTCCCCTCCCTACCCTGCTGCAGTTTGGAAGCAGGGACTGCCCCTTTAAGAGAGGTTGGAATGTTGGAGCCTGAGGGTTCTGTAGCAGCTGGCCTGAGAGGACACACACACACACACACACACACACACACACACACACACACACACACACACACGCTGGCCTGAGAGGGGACACACACACACACACACACACACACACACACACACACACACACCCTCTCCCAGGGGCTGAGGCTTGACCACATTAACTGGACAGTGGGCCTAGAGGCCATGGAGAACACACACACACACACACACACACACTCACACTCCTCTTCTGGGCCCTCCAGGTCTGAAGGTCCCTCTGATGCTCTTGCCTGAGGCCTGCACTGTGCTTGCAGCTGAGGCCCCAGAGCTGGGTGAGGGGAGACATTCTTCTCCCCAGTGTTCATTAGTCTGGCTTCTCTCCCAAGGCCCGCCCTCCAAGCCCCAGGAGGCAAGCACCTTCTGTCTCCTGCCTGGCTTATTTGCCATCTTCTGCACTGGAACTCAGCATTTGATGGGCTCTTGAAATATTGTGTGTGGCAGTGTTTTGTACAGTGAAGAATAGATCTGACTATTCCTGATTCCATTCTTGGCCTGGGATGAGGACTCCAGTGTGGTATGACTGTCTGTCTTTAGAGTAGGCATACCTGTTTGAAAGATCTTTTGGGATCTGTCTGGAAGAGTTGGGGATAGGGGGTGGATGTCTCAACCTGGCTTGAGAGAAACAAGGAGAGCAGGGCCTGAAGGAACTGGGATAATATTTCAGGGTATGCTGGGCCAGATGCCTTGAGAGATTAGAATAGTCCTGTATCTCCACCCCCACTTGCCTCTGCCTCCCAAGCAGACCACTGTGGGCTGCTTCCTGCCTTCCCAAGGTTGTGCGAGCAGGCCTAACTACAATTATAAAAGGCCTCCCATTGCATCTGCTCACTGTTCACAGAATATTTTTCTTTAAATCAACTGTCCACTCTTTTTTCTTAGCTGACTAAACTAATAATGTGATATCAACTACAGGCCTGATTATCTGTTTCTATTTATTTCTAAATCATGTTACAAATAAATATTAAACTATTCAACTAAGCAACGTTTATCATGTGCCACCAGAAGCCATCTTATCCATCCATGTTCCTTTGCAAAATATCAGTTGGCTGTTCTAGCAGGGTTGAGAACAATGCTAAGAATGAAGTGGATGTGATTAATTGGTTTGTTCATCTCCTCCCCCCCCCAACACACACACCCCAATGATAAATGAGCAAAAGACCCAGTAGGGCTCTCCTATTACAGAGGACTAATAGCAAGGATCCTGTTCACAGTTTATTTCATTTTTTTTTTTTTTAATTTTACAAGCTCATCTTCTGGTACTTACCGTCTGCCTGAGAGTGATGTCATTCTTTTATTCTTTTTTTCTTTTCTTTTTTTTTTTTTTTTTTTTTTGGTTTTTTCGAGACAGGGTTTCTCTGTGTAGCTTTGGAGCCTATCCTGGCACTCGCTCTGGAGACCAGGCTGGCCTCGAACTCACAGAGATCTGCCTGCCTCTGCCTCCCGAGGGCTGGGATTAAAGGCCTGCGCCACCAACACCTGGCGAGTGATGTCATTCTTTGCGCATCTTTCATCTCTGAATCCTCATACCAGCCTGTGAAACAGGCACTAATACCCCCCACTTTGCAAATGTGGAAACAAGAATGCAAAAAGCCTAGTTTGCTCTATGTCACAACTGGTAAATAACAGAGATTGGCTAGTATGGGGGAAATCTCACTCCAAAATCTAAAGTCTTGATCCTACCACTGTGGGGGCATGTGTGTGGGTGTGTGTATCAGAGAGAAACAGCCAGAGAGAGGAGGGAGACATAATAGTGAGGAATACTATGTAAATGACCATTTTGTAACTTTTCCTCTTCAAAAAGATACTACATTGGCATGCTGGGAAAGTAACAGGGTGTCCCAGCCAGCCCAGGCCAGTGACCCCTGTTGAGAAGAAAGCATGTCAGAGGAGGAAGCTTGCTATACCTTAGCTTCAGAGGTTCTGAACTGGAGTCCCCACTCCCATCTGATCTCCAAAAATATTTCTCAAGCTCCAGGCGGACTTAACTCTCTTAAATTACTTGGGAGATCCAGTCAAGGCCTTGCCTTGGTGAAGCCTGATGATCTGGGCTCTAGCCCCAGGACACATGGTGGAAGGAAAAATCCAACTTCCACAAGTTGTCCTCTGACCTCCATACACCTGTGTGTGCGCGCACACACACACACCACACACACACGTAATAAAAATCTTAAAGGGGGGCTTACATTTAATGAGAGAGTGTGGATCTTACTAAAACTAGAGATAATCTTACTAAAACTAGAATATAATTTTTGTTATATTCTAAGGATCTTGTTTAACAGGATAAGGCAAAGGTTTGGATAAGCTAAAAGATATCTCTAAGCTGGGAGAACTACTAAGGACAGTTGGTATCTAACTCCTGGCCCTATCACATTCCCAAAGCCAAACTGCATGTCATGACCACTTTCTGTGGTCCCTCATGCCCCAAATTATTTTCCCCCACCCCTCACAGACCCATTACATCTATCATCAAATGGGAAAAAAAATGTGACAAGATCGAAAAGAGAATAGAAGTCAGAAATAGCCTGGGGTTCAATTGTAGCCATGAATGTCAGTTTCTTAATTCTTGAAATGAAAATTATATTGTCTACCTAATTATATATTTTTACATATGCATACACACTTCTTTTTGAGGCAGGGTCTCTCTGTGTATCCCTGGCTGTCCTGGAACTTACTCTGTAGACCAGGCTGGCCTTGAACTCAGAGATCTTCCTGCTCTGCCTTTCAAGCGCTGGGATTAAAGGTGTGTGCCACAACCATCCAGCTTTTTTGGGAGCGAGGTAAAATTATATGTTCTATAGTAATAGACGACATAATAGATAAAAATGCAGAGTCACATAGTTTGGGATTCAAACACCAGCTTTCTACTTGTTTGTGGAGTGTTTCTTCATTGGAGGGGGTGGGTGTTGAGGGTCCTCATGTGTCCCAAGCTGGCCTCAAACTCACTCTGAAGCTAAGGATGACCTTAAACTGATCCTCCTGCCTCCGCCTCTCTAGTTCTGGATTACAGGCACGCACAGCCATACCCAGTCGAATGGCATTGTGAATGCTACGCAAGCATTCTGCTGTCTGAGCTACATCTTCGGCCTCTTTTCTTCCTTATTGTGACAGAATCTCATGTTACCCAGGCTCACCTCATAATCTGCCTGCCTCCGCCTCCTAAGTGTTGACTGGGATTATAGATATGTACCACATAGATGCTTATGAAGGCCTTCTCTCCTCTTTCCTACTTCCTTAAACTCCTTGCCCACGGCTGTCAGAACAAAGTCAGGATTCCTAGCTGAGAAGTGAAGAACAGTAAGAGTTGCGGTGCCTTTTCCCAGTCAAAGGTCAGAGGGATGCTGGGAACAGCACAAGTGCTCTGGAGGTTCTGAGGTGTGGTGTGGGGCCGTTATAGTTTCCAGTCTCCTGATGGCCAAGTCGGTGCTCTAGCAAGTCAGTTGGCCCAGATATGGCCCTGCGAGAGGGGTGGCCCAGAGAGCAGTGTGTGTTCCCGACTTGTGACTCCTCCCCGAAGCTCCTTCTTCTCTGTCCTACTTCTTGGAGGTGCTAAGGATATGTCCCTAGCCCCTCCTCACAGCTGAACAGTCAGTCTTGTGTTGATGGCTTGATCTCACACTTAGGACTACTCAGGTTATGGAGATCCTGCATTTCTACTTCAGAAAGTTCTCACTGACATCCCCCTTTCCCTGCAGAGTGGTGAAGGAAGAGATCTCAGACGACAATGCCAAGCTGCCCTGCTTCAATGGTCGGGTGGTGTCCTGGGTAAGGAGCCATCAGCCTCCAGCTGTATTCCTGTGCTGGCTAGAGGGAGGGACAGCTTAGTTAAGGTTGTAGCTAGTGATTTTATGCCTCTGTATCTGAATCTGCCTTTAGTTTTCTAATGATTTCCTAGAGTTTGCAGTCTTTAATGATATGTGAGAGAATAGTGGGAGGAAGAGAGGGGAGAAACAGGAGCACAGGATAGAAATTCAGAGGTCTTCTATGTCCATCCAGACACCTACTGCCAGTGGGCATCCTCTGTGCTGTGCCCGGACTCTGCTGCCCATGCCTGCCAGCCCGTCTCCCTCATGCACCTGGCCAACTGCCCTTGCATGGGCCAGTCTTCTCAGCCTCACTCTCCAGGCTTTCACGTCCTGCTGCTGAAAGCAACATCTTGCTTTTCCTTGGCACCCCTGTGATCACTCATTTTCTTGGCAGCTGGTATCTGCTGAGGGTTCCCACCCAGAGCCAGCCCCATTCTGTGCCGACAACCCATCAGAGCTGCCACCTTCAATGGAGCGCACAGGAGGCATTGGGGACTCTCGACCCCCATCCTTTCAGTAAGTGTGACTTAAAGGTGGAATGGCCTGGGGAAGGGGGACCTCAGCTCAACCCAGAGCTGGGGAAGGGAGCCCCCACAGCCTGTTCTCATCTCCACCAATTCTTCTCTACCCTTTAGCCCTCATGCTAGTGGAGGCAGCCAAGAAAACCTGGACAATGACACGGAGACTGACTCCTTGGTGTCTGCCCAACGAGAGCGTCCCCGTCGGAGGGATGGCCCAGAGCACGGTGTGTATTTTCCACCTACAACCCCCTCCTGCAGCTTGCAGCCAGCTCCCTGCCTCTTTACCCTATTTCCTTAGTTACGGATATGCCTGGCCCCTGATCAGCCCCTGGCCTGCCCGCCTCATACCCTTTCTCCCCTACTTTGGGCCTTGCAGCAGCCCGGCTCAATGGAACTGCGAAGGGGGAGCGGAGGCGAGAGCCAGGTGGCTATGACAGTTCATCTACCCTTATGAGCAGTGAGCTGGAGACTACCAGCTTCTTTGACTCAGATGAGGACGACTCCACCAGCAGGTGGGGCTTGACTTCCATAGGTCCTGGGGTGGGAGTGAAAGGGACAAGTGACCCATGAGGAAGCCTGATTCTGCTGATGCTTCACCTCTGGGGGGGAGGGACGGGACGTGGGCATTGTGTTGGGACCAGGGCTGTGCAGTGCCTCTTTCGGGGCCAGGATGGGCCAGCCTGGTGGGGAACGACTTTGGGCCCCACAGGTTCAGCAGCTCCACAGAACAGAGCAGTGCCTCGCGCCTAATGAGGAGACACAAGCGGCGGCGGCGGAAGCAGAAGGTCTCTCGGATTGAGCGGGTATGGACTCTCGAGCTGAGCAGGGCAGATAATGAGTCCTTTCTGGGCAGGACCAGAGCTCTTCCTCAGAGCCCTCTGTTTGGTTTAGTGTTTGAAATCTTAGTGGGTGAGGGTAGTGGGTTGAGCAAGAACCAGATGGGCACGCCCACCCCTGCCTGCTGCTCACAGCTACTGTCTCTTCCAGTCTTCGTCCTTCAGCAGCATCACAGACTCCACTATGTCTCTCAATATCATCACAGTTACTCTCAACATGGGTGAGTCTGCTGAACACATTGAAGAGCCTCTGCTGGGAAGGCAGAAGGGGTTTCTGGGAAGCACAACATACATTTTCTGGGGTCCAGGGTGGGATCTCAGTGGCAGAGTATAAGGCCCAGGGTCCTGTATCCAATACAGGAAGAAAAATATGTGTTTCTTGCTCTCCTGTTGCTTTTTTATAAATACTGACATAATCATTTCGGTATTTCATTGTCAGGGCTATAACAGAGAAACACAGAGAACTGTGTGACCTGGGAGGTTTTCTGGGGGAGGTGATTTCTGAGAGCCTTGGCCCTGCTCATCTTGTCATTGCATCCTTAACTCTCTGACTTCTGACCCTTTACAAGACAGCTGGTGCCTGGTGGCTCAGCAGGTGGTCCCGCCACTGAGCCTGATAACAGACTTCAGTCCCCAGAACCCACATGGTAGAAGGAGAAAACTGACTCCCACAAGCTGACCTCTGACTTGCACACACACAAATACAAAAGAGTGAACTCCATAACAAAACAGATAAAAATGTTAAAGGCAGTTTAAAAAAAAAAGAGCTTAACAAGTCTGAGTTTTAACTCCCGCCACCTACTGCTTAGGAAGGGCACTTAGGTCTTGCTGATCTGTAAAATAAGTCTGGAGTCCCTGCCTCATAACCAGTAGGAAGGCATGTTTAAATGTACACTGTACGGTAATATTTACACAGTTAGTATGTCAGTTATGGCCTCTTTGTACCCCATACGAATAAGGGGCTGGAAATCTGCCTTGTACTAATGGGTAGGGGCCCTGCCCTTCTCAAGATGTTAAATCATTCCCTGCAGAAAAGTATAACTTCTTGGGCATCTCCATTGTGGGCCAAAGCAACGAGCGAGGTGATGGAGGCATCTACATTGGCTCCATCATGAAGGGTGGGGCTGTGGCAGCCGATGGACGCATTGAACCAGGAGATATGCTGTTACAGGTATTGTCTACCTGGGTGGTAGGATAGTGAGAAGTCCCTGCTCTCTGGAAGAAGACCCTAAACCCAGCTCCCCTATCCATCTCCTGAGCGCCTACCTATTATCTCATTCCCTGCCCTCTTTCTCAGGTGAATGAGATCAACTTTGAGAACATGAGTAATGACGATGCCGTCCGAGTACTTCGGGAGATTGTACACAAACCAGGGTATGAGTGGAATGGGATTTTGGGGAAGATGGGGAGGCATTTCTGGAAGGAGGCTTGGTCTGGCTTTCATACATCCTGCCTTTACTAGGACAACCTTGTTTTCAGGCCCATCACTCTGACTGTAGCCAAGTGCTGGGACCCAAGTCCACGTGGCTGCTTCACATTACCGCGGAGTAAGTAGACAAGGGATTCAGCCTTAAAGTTGATGTTGGTATATGTCAACTCTGTTGAGCACCATAGTAGGCAGGGTGGGCAGCCTGTGACTCCTCATCCTCCTTGCAGGTGAGCCCATCCGGCCCATCGACCCAGCAGCCTGGGTCTCTCACACTGCAGCCATGACAGGCACCTTCCCTGCCTATGGCATGAGCCCCTCCCTGAGTACCATCACCTCCACTAGCTCCTCCATCACCAGCTCCATCCCTGACACAGAACGTGAGTATTCAAGCCTGTCCCTGGGGCCCAGCAGACAAGGCCAGGCAGGATGACTGATGACCCACTGTGCACCACGGAGGGCCTTTGAGGGGCTCTACTCATTCCAAACACCTCCCACTGCAGCCCTTCCCCAATGGGCACTTAGAGCTGCCCTGAATGTTGTTTGCTTCCTCAAGTATGGTGAGTGCCCACAGAGCCTGAGCTTCCTCTCCTACAATGGGACTACCAGTATGTACTTCACCAGGTTCTTGTGGCATTTAATACGAGGGTTTAAGTAGAATGCTATTACTGTGTGGCATGAAGCAAACACTCATTTTTATTGTCATAGCATGTACATCTATACCGTGCTAAGGGCCTCCATGAAATCATTGAATTATTCTTTCACATAGCCTTGTGTAGACATTAAAACATTTCCAGAAGGGAAAACTGTCCGAGAAGTCAACATTGGGCTTGTCATTGTTGAGTGGGAGAGCTGGGACACCTTTCTTATCTTCTAACTCCATGGCTCCTCTTTGCCTCATCACTGCTCTGCCTCTTCCCCCCAGGCCTAGATGACTTCCACCTCTCCATCCACAGTGACATGGCAGCCATCGTAAAAGCCATGGCCTCCCCTGAATCAGGGTTGGAGGTTCGAGACCGCATGTGGCTCAAGATTACCATTCCCAATGCTTTCATTGGTGAGAGAGCCTGGGGTGGGGAGTCATGGAGCAGGGCAGGGGTCGGGGACCCAACCTCCCCCTTGGGCTACTCCTTTGAGCTGTTAATTGCCCCAGCCTCCAAGCTTCTGTGAAGCCAGAGGAACCCAAATCAACTAATGGCCTTATCCCCAGGCTCAGATGTGGTGGACTGGCTGTACCACAACGTGGAAGGATTCACGGACCGGCGGGAGGCCCGGAAGTACGCCAGCAACCTGCTGAAAGCTGGTTTCATCCGCCATACTGTCAACAAAATCACCTTCTCTGAACAGTGCTACTATATCTTTGGTGACCTCTGTGGCAGTACGTGCCTCCCTACCACCTTTGGGGTCCCCCCCCTTTTTAGAGACAGGGCCTTGCTATGTAGATTATACTAACCTAATACTGCTGTGTAGCCAGCTGGACTTTGAACTTGCAGAAATCCTCCTGCCTCAGCCTCCTGAGTGTTGGATTACAAGTGCATGCCACTACCACACACAGCATCCTCCACCTTCTTGTCTCCTAGATGAGAGTAAGGATGTGATATGTGATATGATAGCTGACCCCAGGAAACCTAGGGAGGCTCAACAGTGCTGGGGTCTGGTTCAAAGCTGGAAGGCCTTCTAATATAAGCAGCCCAGTCTAGCCTCCTCCTTGGTCTTCTCTCTGTTGAGCCTGTTTGGTGCTTGACAGGTGCCAGTGGTTTCTAAATTGTCATCCTACCATCCCACTCAGTCTTCACTTCTAGGTGGGGTGGGGGGTGGGTACTGTCCATGTTATCAAATGAGGAAATAGAAATATTGGTGTAAAATAGGCTACCCTAGCCCAGTGGTGGTGGTGCACACCTTTAATCCTAGTACTCGGGAGGCAGAGGCAGGCAGATCTCTGTGAGTTCAAGGCCAGCCTGGTCTACAGAGTGAGTTCCAATACAACAAGGCTACACAGAGAAACCCTGTCTTGAAAAACCAAAAACAAAGTTGCCTACTGTATGTATGCACGTGTGCGCGCGTGCCTGTGTATGTATGTATGTATGTATGTATGTATGTATGTATGTATGTATGTACATATATTTGTTGTTTTTGTTTTTCGAGACAGGGTTTCTCTATAGCTTTGGAGGCTGTCCTATAACTCACTCTGTAGACCAGGCTGGACTCAAACTCACAGAGATCTAATTGTCTCTGCCTCCCGAGCGCTAGGATTAAAGGCATGCTGTTCATATATTTAATTGATTATAAGGAACACTTTTTTTCTCATCCCATTATCTGAAATTGGGTCTTTCTTCCATCAATTGTTTAGTAAACTCAAAGAAACTGGTTATTATTGATATTGTTAGCAGACAGGGCCCCAGATCTCTTGGGACATACAAAGCTTCCAAGACAGCTATGGCAGTTTTGCTCAAAAGATGTTTTCTTCCTGGGCCCAACTGGGTCTTCTACCAAGGCCACCCAAGGCTCAGCCCAGGCTGTGCTGACAGAAAAGCCTTTGTCCATCCTCAGAGGTCACAGTCTGCTGAGCTGGGAATGTGTTAGACTCAAAGAGGAACTGTGTGCTCACCCTGCCTGGAGTATACTGTTGGTCCTTAGGACAGCACCCTACAGGCTAAAGACATCAAGAGCTTTTTGCATTTGAGCCAGTACAGGCCACTGCTCTCTTTTGCCTGCACTGCTGCCATTGGCCTCTGGACAAGTTAGTGGCTCAGCTGTCAGGCTCCATAAGTGATTCAGAGCCCCATAGCCTGGCTTCTTCCTGAAGACCCAGCTGGATTACCTTGGGCCTTGAAAGAAGATGTAATGATATAGATATAGCCCCTATATTACAGCTTTCTTAGAATTCAGGTGCACATGAGCAAAGGATGCCCTAGGCTGGTAATCAGCCCTAGTTGCCCTTTCTAGTCCCTTCAAGGAAGTTCTAGCTCTTGAGAGCACAGCTTACCTTTAGGAAGTGCACAATTTCAAGGATAGAAGAAAGTCAGGAAGTAGTGATGATCAGCTGGTGCCCTTTTTGGCTGCAAGCTGGGTGGGGAGTTTTTGTTTTTGTTTTTTTGTTTCTTTTTTAAAGATTTTATTATGTATACAGTCTTCTGCCTGCATACCAGCAGAGGGCACCAGATCTCATTCAAGGTGGTTGTGAGCCACCATGTGGTTGCTGGCAATTGAACTCAGGACCTCTGGAAGAACAGTCAGTGCTCTTAACCGCTGAGCCATCTCTCCAGCCCCGGGTAGGGAGTTCTTTTTAACCCTTCCTTTGCATCCCACTCTCTACAACAGCACCAGGAAAATGTGATCAGGGCAAGAGCCTTCTACAAAAGAGGCCCTAAAAACCATTGTGTTCATTTAGGATTCTGCCACCTCTTCTTTCTCATTTAATTTACCTCCTCCTATTTCTGTGTATTGGGTTGGCTGACCTCTCAATCCTGCTGGAATGATACCGGTGCACCCCTCCCACACAACCAATTCTGAACTCCTCCTCCTCTTTTGAGACAGGGTCTTACTACATAGCTCTGGCTGTCCTGGAACTTACTGTGTACACCAAGCTAGTCTTGAAGTCTCAGAGATCTGCCTGCCTCTGCCTCCACAGAGTGCTGGGATTAAAGAAGTGGGCTACCACACCCATTTTGAACTTTTATTTATTTATTTTTAAAGGTTTTATTTATTATGTATACAGCATTCTGCTTCCATGTATATCTGCACACCAGAAGAGGGTACCTAATCTCATAAGAGATTGCTGTGAGCCACCATGTGGTTGCTGGGAATTGAACTCAGGACCTCTGGAAGAGCAGTCGGGGCTCTTAACCTCTGAGCCATCTCTCCAGCCCCCTGAACTTTTATTTTTAAGAATTATTTTTATTTTGTTGTGTATGAGAGTCCTTTGCCTACATGTATGTCTATGCACCATGTGCATGCAATGCCCAGGAAGATCAGAAGTTGCTGAACTGTAGTTACAGATGGTTGTGAACCACCATACGTGTGCTGGGAATCAAACCCAGATCTGCCAGAGCAGCAAGTGCTCTTAACTACTGAGCTATCTTTCCAGCCTCATTCTGGACTTATTATTATTATTACCATTATTACTATTATTATTATTATTATTGGAGGGCATTGACCTCACTTTTCCAAATATCCCCCTCCTGATTTATCTGGGAAGGTGAGTGTACAATAGCTCTTTGTTTCTGTTCTGTCTAGTTTAGGTTAACTCAGGCTGCTCATTTAACCTCTGGACTTTTGTTTCCTCACCTAGAGAAGTGATGATTACCCCTTTGTGATTTGCTGAATAGTGTGTTTGGTTCAGTTTGTTCTTGTTTTTGTTTTTGTTTTGTTTTGTTTTGATGTGAATTGGATTGGTGTTTTGTCTGCGTGAGGGTGCCAGTTTCATTTTGGAGTTTTCATTTTTTACTTTTTTTTTGTCATTTTTTTATTTGAATTAGAAACAAGATTGATTTACATGACAATCCCAGTTCCCTTCTCCTTCCCTTTCATTTTTCACTTTTTTTTTAAACTGTCTGATAATGGAGCCCAGGCTAGCTTCAAACTTACCATTTAGCCCAGGTTGGGCTTGAATTTATATCAGGTCTCTTGGCTCAGCCTTCCTGGAACTTAGTGGGACCGTGAGGCATTGGGAATTAGATGTGGGGATTGGCTGTAGAGCTATTGGGAGTGGCCAAAGAGATCTGCAGGCCTTCCATTCTGGCCATAAACTTAACACTCTTGCCTGCAGTCTATCTTTGGCTGGACACCTCCTGATTGTGGGCGTGGGACACAAAATAGACTAGTTTACCAAGTACTCTTCCCACAGACATGGCCAACCTGTCACTTCACGACCATGATGGCTCCAGCGGCGCCTCTGACCAGGACACCCTGGCTCCTTTGCCGCACCCAGGGGCTGCCCCTTGGCCTATGGCTTTCCCTTACCAGTACCCACCACCTCCGCATCCCTACAATCCACACCCAGGCTTCCCAGAACTGGGCTACAGCTACGGTGGGGGTAGCGCCAGCAGTCAACACAGTGAAGGTAAGTCAGAGAATCAGCCAGAAGGCATCTGCAGGGAACCCAAGCCACCTCTGTGTCTCCACCCTGGCCCTGTTTGTTCCCTACAGGCAGTCGAAGCAGTGGCTCCAACAGAAGTGGCAGCGACCGGCGCAAGGAGAAGGACCCAAAAGCTGGGGACTCCAAATCAGGTGGTAGTGGCAGCGAGTCAGACCACACTACACGCAGCAGTCTGAGAGGTCCACGGGAGCGGGCGCCAAGTGAGCGCTCAGGCCCAGCAGCCAGCGAGCACAGTCACCGCAGCCACCATTCGCTGACCAGCAGCCTGCGCAGCCACCACACACACCCGAGCTATGGCCCGCCCGGAGTGCCCCCTCTATATGGTCCCCCGATGCTTATGATGACCCCACCACCTGCAGCCATGGGGCCCCCAGGAGCCCCTCCAGGCCGTGACCTGGCCTCGGTGCCCCCGGAACTGACGGCCAGCAGACAGTCCTTCCGCATGGCAATGGGAAACCCCAGTGAGTTCTTTGTGGATGTGATGTGATCAGGGCCCCTCTCCCGCTCCCACCCCCTGAGCCGGCTGCATCCCTTTCTCCATCAGTCGGTCTTTTTTTACTTTGGTACCTAAAAGGGAAATAAATGGAACTAACTGCTACTGCTTGCTGGTAGCAGCAAGGATGAGGGGTCTCTACTCATCCATGCTACAGCCCCCTAACCTGCCTCTGTCCCAGCTGGTGCTTCTGCCCACTAACCAACACCTATTCCACCCGGTTCCGGCTTCCCAGGATTTTTCATATCCCTTGCTCTGCACTGCTGGTCTTACTTCCTGGTGTTCCACCCTCATATTTAGGAGCCGACCCCAGTGGTGTCAAACCTTATTCCCACTCCCCGTCCAAACCCTTTTGCCTACCTCCTCAAGCATGTATACAGAGATCTTGATTTTACCCCACTATACTGACACCAAAAAACGGCCTTTCCCTTCCTAACTGCCCCGTCCATGGCTTTAGTCCTTCACCCTACAGCTGTAGCCACCTCTAGTAGGCATCCATGCTGTCTGTCCCTTCTTGGACCCAGCCCCAATCAGAAGCCCAGAGAGCCACCCCCCTGGTGCCAGGGAATATCTGCTGGGTCTGAACCCCCATCCATGCCTGTCCTGTGTGCTGGTTCCCGCAGATTTAACCCTACTAACCAACAGGCTCATCTAATTTCTAGGCCTGAAACATTTTTTCTTCTTTTTCTTCCTTCAAATTTCCCTGGGCCTGGAGCAGCCAAGAATTTCGGGCTCTTTGACTTTCTGTGAGTCCCCAGGAAAGGGAGGCCCAGCCTCCAAGGAGACCAGAAACTCTGCTTCAGCAGCCCCTCAAGGCTTCCCAAGGATATCCAGCCCCCACACCCACACTGCAAGGTCACTAAGCTTCTGGGAAGGACCACAGCTTCACCCAAGCATGACAGACCATGTTCTTTCCAGAGAGAAGTAGAGAAGTTTTCTTTCCATCCCTCAGACAGACAGACATACGGACACACACACACACACACACACACACACACACACACACACACACGTCTATGCAAGTTTACTTGAGCCTCAGGGCTGGTCCCTGCCCAGAGGGCTGGACCCTTTCTCCAAGTCATCTCCTAGATAGTGGGGCTGGTCCCTAACTGCCCTCTCCCCTGCCTGCTTGCCCTGGAGCCTCCCATACACGTTCTCAATACATTGGTACTTGGATAAAGCCCAAGTTGGGGCTCCACAGAGGGCTCTCCAGTAACTGACAGGTTCTCTACTTCGCTCCTGCCCCCACATGTCCTTATCTGCTGCCCTGCCTTCATCTTCACCATGATTCCTGAGAGCAGAGGCAGGAAGCACAGACCGTTGAAGTCACACAAGAGGACCACTGAGACTTCCAGACGGTTCCAGTTCTTTTTAAAATTGTTTTCCACCTTACATCACAATTTTCTCTTTAAAACTCCACTACAAACTGTACTGACTTACCCAGACTCATTTTCAGGGCAAGGGTGTCAGAGCCGGAGATGTAGCTCTGTAGTAGAGTGCTTGCCTAGTGTGCCCTGGGGTTCAGTCCCCAGAAAATGCCTCCCCCATCAAGATATCCTTAGCCCACGCTTGAGGGCAAACTAAGGTAGGGATATTTTGACATTCATTCATTTAACAAATATCTCCTAGGATTTTAATGAACAAAGGGCTATGTTAGAAGCATGACTCAGTCTTACCTGTCTCCAATACCCTGACTCTGCCATATTCTCAAGAACCCCGCTACAGTGCTCACGCATTGGATGCCAGCATTCCATGATCCCATCTTTGATTCACTGCTCTTTCTTTGCCAAAATAGTGTCATCCATTCTCTTTTCAATTGCTTTTGATATGCTGGCCATTTCTAAACATGAATTTCCAACCCCAGCTTCCCCCACTCTTTAGATCTCTTTATTACCCACTGGACATCTCCAGAGGCATGTCCATATGTCCCTAGACCAGTATTATTCCTCTTGAATCCCTGCCCTGGTGACTTTCACCACAATCTGCATAGGCCCACCAGCCAGGAACATTTATGGGCTTAAATTCCTTCTTCCTACATGGTATTAGTCAGCATATCACACCCTTCCACTCTGGCACTCTTTCTGAAGTTCAGCTGTTCCTCTCCTCCTTCTTAATTTACAGAGCACGGGATTTGGAGTCAGGTTGGTTTGGGTTTGAATTCCAGCTCTACCATTTTTGGTTGTGTAATAGTTATTTAACCTCTCTGGAGCCTCAGTCCTCCTGTATGTAAAATGATGATAATAATACCTACCTCACAGGGTTGTTGTGAGGATTTAAATTAGATATTGTACGAAAAGTGCCTAGCACAGTGCCTGGCACACAATAGAGTAGGTGCTCAATAAATGGTAGCTATTATTATTATTATTATTATCATTACTAATTTACTCTAAATTGGCAAACATTTAGAGTATGTTGGGAAGGGAAAGCTTTTGCAAAGATAGACTTGAAATCTTGAATGGTGGTTCAAGGGTTAGAAGTATCTGGTTTTGATCACTGAATAATGTCCCAAAGCCTTTTGATAGTCTTTTGAGAAATGTCATGTCTTCATCCTGTTATGTCCTGGCTTCTGGAAGGAGGTTGCTAGGAATAGTAAGATTAGCAACTAGATTTCCCCATTCCACCCCACCCCATTCCTTTCCACCATATAGAAGTCTTGGGCCTGCTCAGCAACAGGATGTCTCTGCCTACAGAGGGACAAGAACCACATTTTCTTGATTTGGCAAGAACCAGGCAGGCTTTTTGTGTCCAGGGTTAGCTCCACCTCATTCTCTCAGTTTGGATAACATGAGAGATGGAATTTCTTAATTCCATGCCCAACTAAATTGAGGTGGGGTTGAGGCAGGGTCTCTTATGTATCCCTGGCTGTCCTAGAACTCCCAATGTAGACCAGGCTGACCTCGAACTCACAGAGATTTTCCTGCCTCTGCTTCCCCAGTGCTGGGATTAAAGGAGTGCACCACCAGCACACATAGTCACAGGTTTAGCTGAGAAAAGCGTTACCTAGTTCTGCCAAGAATTAGCTTTGCCAAGATTTGCCCTCCCCACTCTTCTCTTTGGATAATTAGCCCTGGGAGAGGCCCAGTCATGATTGTAATCGACACCTACCTTGGGAGAATCAATCCTGGTGTTAAAAAGCAGAGAATTCAGCTCTAACAGGCTCATGCCAAGTTCTGTTTGTAAAGTGAAGATAGCCAGTCTTCGGAATCTGAAGACAATTACAGACTACAGTAATTCAAAATTTACAACTGGTTTGGACAAACAGCTTTGATCTCTCAAAGCCTACCGAAACAATCTAACTAGGAATTGGAAGGATTGCAGAGACTACACTTCCCATGATACTCAATGAAGCAAATGAATGGGAGGAGTGTACTATGACGCGTGTTGCCAGCAAGACGCACTAAGGCTCGCGTCGGTTCTCTCGAAGGCCGTCGGTAGTTGTAGTTTTGCTAAACCTAGGGCGCTCTGATTTAGCAGTTTGAAAGCTGCGGGGGCTGACGGGACTTGTAGTCGCCGCTGGAGGCAAGTGCGCAGGCGCAGCTGAGATCAGGGCGGGGCGGGGCGGGGCGGGAGCACTGCAGTGAAAGCCGAGGCAGCGGACAGGCGAGCAGGGGGCGGGCGGACATCTTGGGATCCGAGAGTGGCCCGCCGGCCTTGTGGAGGCTGCTGACTCCAGGTGAGCTGGGAAGCTGGACTTACCGATCCTTACCGGGCTGGCGAGGGCGCCGTGGACCCCGGCCGTGCCCTGCACTGCCCTGGGTGCAAAACTGCCCGCACCCGGGAGTGGCCTCAGCCTTCAGACCCGGGAGGGAGCGGACGACCGGGCGGAGGTGCCTCGGGCGCGATTGCAGCAAGGGCGGGGAGCGACGCCCTCCAGTGACCCGCCGGGCGTCTCTGGGGAGAGACAGGGGCCCGAATCCTAGAGCCAGGACGCCGCGCGGCGCCCCCACCCCTAGAATCCTGGCAGCGCTCAGCCCTGAGGCGTCCCATCTCCCCCATCCCCCAGGACAGTGACATCCCCTTGTGCCACTCCCTTGGACAGTGACAGGTCTCGAACCTTGGGATATTCCTTCCTCCTATTTAACCCCCACGGCTCTTTCTCCTCAGACCTGTGACAGCCCCCGCATGCCGCGGTGCCATCTCCCTGGCCTGGATATCTCCTCCCTTGGCTGAGAAAACCCCACCGGCTTCTCAAGCCTCACTAACCGCAGAGTAGGCCTTGTCTCTCAGCTTTCCCTTTTTCTACTGTCAGTATGTCTCCGCCGATTTTTGCTCCTCAAAAGCACCTATGACCTTTGCTATATGAGAACTAATTTAGGGCCTCGCACAGCCGTCTTAGCTGCTGTGGGGTCACCCTAGTATATTGCTAGCAATTACAGCTAACCATTCCCTTAACTAAATATTCCATGTCTGTCCAGGACACACACAAGTACAACCAACCCCCATCCGCGGTTCCAGTGCCCTGAGCTACCTTCTGCTTGTTACCTGTGGACTTAGTCCTTTGCTCAGGACTCAACCTCCATTTTACATTTTTTTTTTCTCAGCTTCTTTGGAACTGTGAGATGCAAATGAGTCCACCACCTTAAGAGACTTGTCATTGGTCTTGGATTTATTTTCCAGTTTCAGAAAGTCTGTTAAACTAACTCCTGTGAAATTAATACCTGGGCTAATCCAGAAAATCTAGAACCAGATAACCCCTTTTCTCCAATAGTCTAAATTAGTTTTGACCCAAATACTTTGGACAATTGAGGCATTCTATGATCCCTGCCCATTGTTTCTAAATACCAGGCCTGAAGTGAATTACTGGTAGATCATAATTTAGATGGGAGGGTTAATGCTACACACAGACCTTATTTTTAATGCACTTCAAAATTTTGAAAGGACAGTGACCAGAAATTACTGTAGGAGAGGCTCAGCGATTTAAGAGTACTTACTGCTCCTCCAGAAGACTTGAGTTCAGATCCCAGCACCCATGTCAGGTGGCTCATCACTGCTTCACATCCAGCTTCCATACACACAGCACACACACTGGCATGTACATACATGAAGGTAAAATAAAATCTTTTTTAGGAAGAACTATAATAAGCTACTTGGGTTATGAAGTGTGTTTTGTCAGCACTGGGGGCCTCTGCTCCTTTGCCTGCTTATCTCACTGCCTGGGAAAGATGTACCTGCTTCAGCCACTTTCCTGCCTCCATGGGCCTGCTTTCCCTCCCCTACCCCCTCCTGCACACCCTTTCCTGGAATGTGTAGACTTCTAGAGGTTCATGCTCTGCTGCCTTCCTGGAAGAGTTAGTGCTTGCTCTAAGGTTGTGCCTGGTGGAGGTCCCAGGCTCAAGCCAACTAGAGTAATTTCTACTGCCATTTCTGCAACCGCAGGCAGGCCTTCTCAGTGAGTCACTGGAAGGAGCCTGAATTGGAGCCTGCACAGCAGGGGGTTGGAAAGAATCCTTGCTGAGCTCAGCACTGTGAAGAAGGGGTGGGGGTTACCCTCTGGCCCAACCCTTGGGAAAGACTAGATGAATGTGACCTTAATCATGGGCCCCCACGCTCTGAAATTGCTTTCTCCTATCCAGTGTGGAATAAACAGGAACTGGAGCCTAGCTGAGGAGGTGGGGCTTCCCTAGGAAAGCTGCAGGGTCACTTGTTAGAGGACTGAGTCAGGAAAAAAGCCAAGCCTGTATAGCCCCACTGGGGGCTTGGGCAAGGGTTCTGAAGATTTCCCTTACCCTACCCCCACCTTTCCTTCATAGGTCTGTTCTCAGAGCAATGGGTCACAGAGACTGAGCTGCCACCATGATTGGAGGTTTATTCATCTATAATCACAAGGGGGAGGTGCTCATCTCCCGGGTGTACAGAGATGACATCGGGTAAGTTCCTTGGCTGAGCATGCTGTACCCCAACCTCCCTGTCACCTCAGCCTGAGCATGCAATATAGCCTGGTTTCCATTTAGCCATTGGCCTAGCATCGAGACTCGGGCCCTCGGAATGACACCCTCCCCCCAAGCTGCCAGGCTTAGGAATGAATCCCCGCCCTTCCTGTTCCTGTATCTCTGAGGGTTAGGTCTGGTTGCTAACGATGAGTGCTTTCCCAGTCAGGTTGATTCTTCCATTCAGGAGGGAGCGCTATCTATCTCCAGTGGGTGTAGTTAGTACCAGGGCGAGGCACTAATCCATCCAAATCTTGCTTTCAAAATGCTTCTCATATTGAGAGTCTTCCCTAGATCCCTGTAAAATCCTCTTTGGTGGGTTGACTTGGCTGTTTTCACTTCTGGGCCCTTTCTGATTGTGAACAGGCTTGAAGGGCTCTGTGGGTCATGCTGCCTTTGTAGTTCTCTCCATGTCCTAAGTCCCTTAGACCTTACAGAGAGCTCCCTGCAGCTTTGCTTCTCTGCCTTACACCGTGGCGCTTTGCTTACTAAGATCCTCCACTGCTCTAACCTGAGGCTAGGCTCCTCTGGTACTTCCTACCTTGTGTTTCTTTCTCAAAGAGCTTGAGAGAAATAGTCATGGAATAGCTCTGTCGTAGCTCTCCTCTCTTGTCTCCCTGGCTGATGGGCTCACTTGATGTGGCCTCTGTGGCTGCATTCATTGTTGTAAAGCTGAGGTAGGCTTTGTGGCAGTGCCTTGCCTAAGTGAGCCTGGCTGGTCCCACTCACCCCTTCCTCTTCCTCCTACCTCTCTGATGGTTCTGGTTGATGCTACAGCTAAGCCACATGACTCCCCGCATGTCTCGGTGTGCTCCCCACCTGCTGCCTGTCTGCTGCCCCCTCATGGTATGTGCTGCCCCCGCCCTTGGTGTGTTGTGCGTTGTCTAACCCTATCTCTCCTTGCTGTCACTCTCCTCCTCTTGATGGCGTCATTTCTCTCATCCCATCTCATTGGCTGATGTAGCAATAGGTAAGCAGCCTGTTATGCTGCCACTCAGGTACAGGCGGGTAGGGGGTCCTGCTCCCCATAATTGTTTTCCTTCATCGTTTTTTCATCCCCTTCTGGAGTTGGATCTTAGAAAAGAATTGGGTGGCACAGTCCATAGCTCCTTCTCACCCTATAGGATAGAATCTTCCCTGAGGTCATACTAGCTTTGTCCAACTTCCAGAGGAGTTGGCTTTCCCCATTGGTGGGGCCAATAGAGATCTTTCTCTTCAGGGCCTGGAACTTCCTGGAAAGCTAGAGAGGTGACAGCTGGGCTATATCTAGGAAGTTGAAGTCAGGCCTGGGAGTTACTTTAGTAAAGCTACATCTCCCTTCTGTTGTCATCATTTGACTCCCATACTTCTTATGGCCTGCAGAAAGCAGCCCAACGCAGGTCTTCTTCCCATGGCCTTACTGGCTACTATAAGAAGGGAGCCCTGGTGGTTTAAGCCTTGACTTTTGAATATATGCCGTTTTAGTAGTGTGGAGGGTATAGCTGCCTGCATCTGTAGGTGACCATCATGGGGTGAGGTTTGCCTAGATGCTGAGCAGCCTCTTGGAATCCTTTTCCCTCAGGAGGAATGCAGTGGATGCCTTTCGGGTCAATGTGATTCATGCACGGCAGCAGGTGCGCAGCCCTGTCACAAACATCGCTCGCACCAGCTTCTTCCATGTTAAGCGGTCCAACATCTGGCTTGCAGCAGTCACCAAGCAGAATGTCAATGCTGCCATGGTCTTCGAATTCCTCTATAAGATGTGTGATGTAATGGCTGCTTACTTTGGCAAGATCAGTGAGGAAAACATCAAGAACAATTTTGTGCTCATATACGAGCTGCTGGATGGTGAGGCATTCAGGGACTGATGGCCTTGGTGGGGATTAACCTAATTGGGAGGGATCTGTAGACTACAGCATACTGGAACTTTGTTTCCTGAGTCTCTGATCTCTTAGGTGATGATCTCTGTCCTTGATACAGCCAGTCCAGATTCACACCTAAAGACTGTCTTAAAGTAGAATACAAAAATAGGCCAGCAGGTGGAGTGGGGAAGTTTTGGTCTTCGATGGGGCTGACTATAAGGGGTTTGGCGGTTGAGCCTCTGTATTAGCCACACATTTGCAGTTTGAGCCTTAGTTCACAGACTGTCTTACCAGCTCTCAACACTACTGCAGAGCCTGGAGAAGAGGAAGTCTTAGAGGTCCCTTTGACTGTCCTCCCTTAGAGTCTGTGACTGCTTCCCCTTTAACAACATCTGTTTTCTGGAGAAAATGAGGACTCATGATTCTTTTAGCCTCTTACCCACTGGCCATGTGACTCTTCTGTGATTTTTTTTTTCATTAAAAAAGTTCTATTTTCTTACAAAGAGCAAATCGTAAACTGGGTGCTTTAAGCTGGAAGACCTTACTGCAGATGGTTATACATAGGTATCAGGACCTGTGCTGGCCAGGTATACCCAGGCTATAGGAAGCACTGGAATGAAGGAAGGAGCCTTTGGTTTTCTCTAGAGGCTAGTAATTCCCTTTTTTTTTTTTGTTTTGTTTTCTGTTTTTAAGACAGGCTTGGAGGGAGAGGGTCTGTCTGTCTGTCTGTCCTGGAACTGGCTCTGTAGACCAGGCTGGCCTTGAACTCTGAGATCCACCTGTCTCTGCTGTGGCGTGCTGAGATTAAAGGCATGTGCCACTGCCCGACTATAATTCCCTTCTTTTTGCAGAGATTCTGGACTTTGGCTACCCACAGAACTCAGAGACAGGTGCACTGAAAACCTTCATCACCCAGCAGGGCATCAAGAGTCAGGTACTTAAAGCATACAGAACACAGATAGGGTAAACCCCAAACTCCTTTCCTTCCAGTTGGTCCCCAGCTTTATCCTAGCTGACTCATGAGCCTGCCCTAGACAGGAAGTGCTGGCCTCAGCCTCCTGTCATGATTGCGGGCCTGCTTTGCCCTGGGTAGCTCTCTTACCCCAGAAGCTGCTAACTCAGCCTCTCTATTACCAGGAATACAGTTTAGTTGGTTTCTTCTGCACCAAAGGCAGGGGTGTGGCTGCTCTGGAGGCCTTGTGGCCTTCAGAAGAGCATGTGGGCTCTCCTCCGACTCAAGCCTCATAGCTTTCTCCTTTTATTTTTTTTATTTTTGCTTACTGTGCTGCTTCCTGTTGTAACCTCCTGGCTCCTCTGCCACCTCTAGCATCAGGTACGTTGTTCTTCACAGACCCTGCTGCCCTGTAAAGGTTGTGAGGGAGGGTGGGTTACAGAGTAATGAACAGAGAGGAGAGCGATGAGTTGAAGTGGGGAGTGGGTAATGGAAGGGGGAGAGGAGTGAGGTCATTGGCCACCTTTACTCCATATAGACAAAAGAAGAACAGTCCCAGATCACCAGCCAGGTGACTGGGCAGATTGGCTGGCGCCGGGAAGGCATCAAGTATCGCCGAAATGAACTCTTTTTAGATGTTCTGGAGAGTGTAAATCTGCTAATGTCCCCACAGGGTAAGTGCCTTCTCATGATGAAATGGGTGTGGGGGAGCAGGGGAGTGACAGAGCCTGGCCTTTCTGCTTGCCTTAGCTACTCCTGTCTCTCTGTCTGTCACCAGGACAGGTGCTGAGTGCCCATGTGTCAGGCCGGGTGGTGATGAAGAGTTACCTGAGTGGCATGCCTGAGTGCAAGTTTGGAATGAATGACAAGATTGTCATTGAAAAGCAGGGCAAAGGCACAGCCGATGAAACAGGCAAGAGGTACCTAAGTCTGGGAGCTCAAGGGAAACAAAGCTGGGTGGGCCTTTGAGAGTTCATTGAGGCCTAGTGACTCACAGATTCCTTTGGACTTCATCTGGAACTGCTAACTCTGTCATTGCAAGAGCATCAAGTGATAAGATAGATGAAGGGACTGTCATGTCCTCGGAGAACAAGCTCCTTTGTTCCCCAGCATCAGGGTTCTCAGGTGATAATGAACCTGAAGGCTCTCCCTCACCTCAAACTGTAGGGCAGGGATTCCCAAGTCAGAAAGCTGTTCCGATAGCTTCCCAGGGATTCCCAAGTCAGAAAGCTGTTCCGATAGCTTCCCATAACCAGAGTGGCTAGCCTACTGTGGCATGGCCTCTTAGTTCTACTTCTGTTTGCAGCGGTAAGCAATCAATTGCCATTGATGACTGCACCTTCCACCAGTGTGTGCGACTCAGCAAGTTTGACTCTGAACGAAGCATCAGCTTCATCCCACCTGATGGAGAGTTTGAACTCATGAGGTGCCACTGGGGTGTGAGGAGGCAGGGGGTGCACCTGGAAGAGGTGGGAGGAAGAGAGCGGGACCAGCCCTGTGGTATCCAATCTGTTCTCTCCTCCAAAGATATCGTACCACCAAGGACATCATCCTTCCTTTCCGGGTGATCCCATTAGTTCGGGAAGTGGGACGCACCAAACTGGAGGTCAAGGTGGTCATCAAGTCCAACTTCAAGCCCTCACTTCTGGCCCAGAAGATTGAGGTGAGGATAAGGAACTTGGGGAAGGTGGACTTGACTCGGGAGTAGGGACAGATAACATTAGGCCTTCACAGAGCTCACTGACGATTGTGTCACTTCTAGGTGAGGATCCCAACCCCACTGAACACAAGCGGGGTGCAGGTGATCTGCATGAAGGGGAAGGCCAAGTACAAGGCCAGCGAGAACGCCATTGTATGGAAGTGAGTCTTGAGGAGGCCACAGCCAGGCTCAAGATGCCATAGTGTACCTTCTCGTTAAGTTTCACCTTCTGTCCTCTTATGTGGATTATGGGGTGAGAGAAGTGTGCCTGCTTTTCTAGGAGCCTGTGTTTGTATTGTCAGCTGAGAGAGACACAAAGAGACAGTGTGTGTGTGTGTGTGTGTGTGTGTGTGTGAGAGAGAGAGAGAGAGAGAGAGAGAGAGAGAGAGAGAGAGAGAGAGAGAGAGAGCACACGCACACCGGCACTTGAGCTTGTATGTGTCTATTTTTCAAAAGTATTTCCCATTGACCCTTGTCTTGTGTCTGAAACATACAGTCTAGGTAAGGGAGATCTCACCCATACGTGTAAAAAGAAATTGAAGCCCCAAGTGCTTAAGGTGTAACAAGTAGTTCTCAGGGCCCTGAGCTCGCATCCTTACCCTGACACCACCCATAAGCCCATATGCCCTTATTCCCTCTCCATGCTTGAAATAAGCAATCCCTACTTTGAGAATTCTCCAAACTATCACAGGCCACTACTGCCCATTATCCCTGTGTTCCTAGGATCAAGCGCATGGCAGGCATGAAGGAATCACAGATCAGCGCAGAGATTGAACTTCTGCCCACTAATGACAAGAAGAAGTGGGCTCGACCCCCCATCTCCATGAACTTTGAGGTATGGCGGGCAAGCCTAGTGCCATGGCTGGGTGTGATAGGAAAGTCTTTCAGATCAGTCTCTGCTCCTTGGGGGTGAGGAAACTGGGAAGTGTCTTGAGTTGATAGACCCATCCTCTTTAAGCCTCTTAATAGAAGTCAAAATTTGATCTGACAGAAAGCTTGACTTCTTGACTTGTCACAAAACAGTTCCTGAGAAACATTTAGATTGTTTAAAAGACAGTTAAGAGAATTTTGTTAGAGACAAGACAAGCTGATGTTGCTTTGTGTGAATTAGACATCATATTCTCCCTTCATTTTTGCAGTCCATGGTGTTGACAAGGATAAGTATGTCAAAGGTAGTTCTCTGATTACCTCCTGACATTAGAGGAATGGTTATCATCACAGCTGGGGCCTTCTTCAGACATGAGATGATCATAGTAACTCTTCACTTGGTAACCTCCTAGTGAGCTCCCCCACCCCAGCAATTCAAAAACACCTGTGGTAGATAAGGGCAGTGAACCATGGAACTTGCCAGAGTAGATCCACTGTGATAGGAAGGCCATGTTCCTAACTGGAGCTGTCCTCTGCCCAGGTGCCATTCGCGCCTTCTGGCCTCAAGGTGCGCTACTTGAAGGTATTTGAACCGAAGCTGAACTACAGTGACCATGATGTCATCAAATGGGTGCGATACATTGGCCGAAGTGGCATTTATGAAACCCGCTGCTAGCTGCCTAGTGGCAGCTGGCCCACCTCCCCACCCACCCTTTTCCACAGGTTCAAGTACCCCAGTGACCACTCGTCAGTGTCTTTCCTCCCTCCTGCTTTGCTGCCTTTCCTTTACTCTAGCCCCTGAGTATAGGTCTGAACCAGCCACAGTGGGACTGCTGAGGCGGTCCCCAGCTTCCTGGGCAGGGTGGTTTTTGAGGCTTCTCTTCCATCTATCTGTCCTGGCTTAGTACCAGGCCCTGAGTTTTGTGACCAAAGTCAGGTGGCCCCCTCTCCTTTCTACCCTTGTGGCCACACCTCTGCAGTAGGATGGTTGACAACCCCTCACCTCAGAGCTCCCCTAAAGGCCAGTAACAGATCCCCAGCCCTTAACCCCTACTCTGCTTTGGGATAGTATGCTTTGTTTTGTACACATGTGACTTCGTCCAGTTATAAACCCAATAAACTGTAGAGTGGAGTTGTTGGCTAGTGTTAATGGGGCTGTCGGGGAGGGTCTGGTGGGCCTGTTAACTCTGTGTAGCCCTGGCTGTCGTGGAACTCTGTGTGTGGACCAGGCTGGCCTCAAACTCACAGGGGTCTGCCTGCCTCTGCCTTCTAAGTGCTGGGATTAAAAGTGTATACTGACATGCCAAGCTTTGTTTTGTTGAGTCTTGCCACATACTGCCCTGGCTGACCTAGAACTTACTATAGACCAGACTGGCCTTGAAGTTTTGGTGATCCCTTTGCCCCTGCCTCCCAAGTGCTGCTATTACACACATGTGCCTCCACTCCAGGCTTTGTTTGCTTTGAGCTGGGTTTTCATTGTGCAAGCCCAGTTGGCTGAATTCAGGATTCTCCTGCCTCCACCTCCCAAGTGCAGTGTTGCAGATGTGAAGTTTTCTAGTTAGCATATATCAAGTAAGATTTGTATTTGTGTCGGGCGTTGGTGGCACACGCCTTTAATCCCAGCACTTGGGAGGCAGAGGCAGGCAGATCTCTGTGAGTTCAAGGCCAGCCTGGTCTCCAGAGCGAGTGCCAGGATAGGCCCCAAAGCTACACAGAGAAACCCTGTCTCAAAAAAACCAGGAAGGAAGGAAGGAAGGAAGGAAGGAAGGAAGGAAGGAAGAAAGAAAGAAAGAAAGAAAGAAAGAAAGAAAGAAAGAAAGAAAGAAAGAAAGAAAGAAAAGGAGCAGTATGTGCTCTTAACTACTGAGCCATTTCTCTAGTCCCTAATTGTGTTTTAAGACCATGAGTATTTTGCCTGCATCACATGCATGCAGTACTCTTCAATGCCAGAAGAGGGGGCATTGGGTCCTCTGAAACTGGGGTTACAGAGCAATGTGAGCAGTCCTGTAGGTTCTAGGAAACAAACACTATCCTTTGAAAAAGCAGCAAGTATTCTTTACTTCTGAGCCTCTCTCCCAGCCTCTCGGTTTTAGTGTGGTGTGTGTGTGTGCATGGAGAGGCTCAGAGGTCAGTTAGGAGTGTGTTTCTCAATTGCCTTCCACCTTATTTTTCAAGTCAGTATCTCACTGAACCAGAACTCTGATTTGGCTCAGCTGACAGCTTCTAAGCCCTAGGGATCTTCTTGTCTCTGCCTGCCCAGCACGAGATTACAGGTGTGTGAGAAACGTATTCCTCACTTCATAATAAGGATAACAAAGCAAAGCAATTTATTTTTTGACCTTGAAGAATCTGTCATCAGCCTGGAGAAGAGGCAAACATGGCTGACTGGCACTCTGATTTGGCACTAAACAGTGGTTTTTGGAGTCCCTGATCTGAAAAACTAAAAATCAAAAAACCCCACCGCAAACCTCCATCTTCCTGGACTGGAGATCCCTCCCCATTTTCCTGATAACATAGGTTCAGTTATGTAGCTGACTGACTTCTCATCCCTGAGGAAAACTAAGGTGCTAGCTAGGGAAAGAAGGACTCCGTGCCTCCTGCTTATGTGTGACTCATTGATGAGCACTAAGTACACCTTATACTGAAAATAGACCACAGTGACATTATTTTAAAGATTTATGTATTTATTATAAACACAGTGTTTTACCCACAGGTCAGACAAGGGCACCAGATCACATTATGGATGGTCATGAGCCACTATGTGGTTGCTGGGAATTGAACTTAAGTCCTCTGGCAGAGCAGCCAGTGCTCTTAACCACTGAGCCATCTCTCCAGCCCCCATATCGACATTTCTTACTAGAGACTTTGTCTTGGATCAAACTCAGATCCCTATGCTTGCATACCTATCACTTTACTGAATCACTTCTCCAGCCCCTTATCTGTATTTACTGTGAAATGGTTATTAGATTAGATTTAGAGGCTCAGTTGCTGGCTTTGTAGCTGTGGGTGACCTTACCTCTCTCTCTCTCTCTCTCTCTCTCTCTCTCTCTCTCTCTCTCTGAGACAGGGTTTCTTTGTCTTGGAACTCTCTATAGACGGTGCTGGCCTTGAACTCACAAAGATCCACCTCTCTCTGCCTCCTGAGTGCCAGGACATTGAATTCTTGATCCTATCACTGCCTCCTGGATGTTGGGGTTACAAACATATGCCACTGTGCCCAGTTTTATGGGTACTGTGGATCAAACACAAAGTTTCAGGCATAGTAGACAGGCATTCCACCAACAAAGCTGTATCCTCAGACATACAGATAGCTTTCCTAAACTTTAGACACCAAGACTGGCTCCCCATTGCAGTAATGCTTGGTAAAGATGGATGAGTGGGCAGACAGGGCTTTTCTTGTCTCCCTCTTCTCTTCTGTCTCCGTCTGTATCTCTTTACCTCTTTTCTCTTTCCCCACCCCCTGCCCTTTCTAATAAATCTTGTCACTTTAAAAAAAAAAAAAATGGCTGGGCGTTGGTGGCGCCTGCCTTTAATCCCAGCACTCGGGAGGCAGAGGCAGGCAGATCTCTGTGAGTTCGAGTCCAGCCTGGTCTACAAGAACTAGTTCTAGGACAGCCTCCAAAGCCACAGAGAAACCCAGTCTCGAAAAAATCAAAAAAAAAAAAAAAAAAAAAAAAAAGATGAGTGGCCAGTCCAGTGTAGTGGCACACGCTTTTAATTCCAGCACTTGGGTGACAGGCAGGAGGATCAGGAGTTCTAGGTTAGCTTGGACTGTCTAGGGAGGTTCTCTTAAAAATTAATATGGGTGTAATTTGGGCGTATTAGGAAGAATTTTTGTTTTAAGAATAAAGCAGTAGTGTTACCACAACGTCTACTTGACAAAATCGATGGGGGGGCGTCCTTTTACAGACCCCAAGATTCAGGGTGTAAGAAAACCTGCTTTGTCTGTAGACCTAGTATAAAAATTTTATAAAGGGCTTCTTGTTGACCTGGCGGTGAAAGAACAGAATAACCTATTTCTCAATGACTTGGTTGAACAACCATGCACAGAACAAAGCGGCAGGAAGGCTAGGCATCACTAAGCTGATTCAACTAACTGAACGAAATGAAACTCAGACTCAGTCCTGAGTCTGCTCAGTCCTGAGCAGAAAGCCAAGCACTCGAGAGCTGGCGTGAGTCAGCAAAACGCCGTGGCCTAAAGGCTTGGGTGGGCGCACAGCGACACCGCCTGCGGGTAAGGCTCCGCGCTAGCAAAGCGGCCCACTTCAACGACAGTCTGTCTCTAGGTGGGGTCTCTCTCGCGGCACCTTCTGTGCTCCTCGCCCTGATAAACGTAGGGCGACTCCGCCACACCCCTCCACACCCCTCGATTCCATCTCCCCTTTCCAGAAGGCAGAGAAAACGGTACAGGTGAATACAGTCGTGAAACATGAATTGCGCAGGCGCAGAGGTCGCCGTGTCTGCCGGACTTCGCGGCGCTTGCGTGCAGTTCCGCTAGCCACGCCCTCTAGACTCCACGCAGGCTTCTACTTTCTTACGTCATTACTGCGCGTGCGCCCCTGGGAGGAAGGGGGGGTGCTATTCCAGGGGGGAAGGGCAAGAAGGCGGTCCTAGGCCTAGATCTCATCACGACTGCGCAGACCGGACCCCGGGTGAACATGGCGACTTGCGCCGATATCCTGCGGAGCGAGTTCCCAGAAATTGACGGGCAGGTCTTCGACTACGTGACCGGTGAGCGAAACGGAATTAACTGCCCGGGGAGGCCGAAGTGGAGATCTCGGGGGAAGACTGAGGGTGGACAGTGCAGCAGACTGCTACCTGGTCTCTCCTCTGCGTGACCTCTTATCTTGAGGGCCGGTGGGGTCTGGAGCCCCGAGTGGGCTGATCAGACACTGAGACTGCTTGTATATCCGCCCTACCCGGTGTCTTTCTTGTTCTGCGGTACGCGGCCCAGGCGTCTTGCATAGCGGCAGCGCGGACTTCGAGTCTGTGGATGACCTGGTGGAAGCTGTGGGGGAACTATTGCAAGAAGTGTCCGGGGACAGCAAAGATGACGCGGGCATCAGGGCTGTCTGTCAGCGCATGTACAACACTCTACGCCTGTAGGTGCCAAGGGAATGGAGTACAAACTAGTGGGAAGGTCTGAAGGCTGCAAATCTTTTCTCCCAACTGACTGCTTTCTATCCCTACCCACGCAGGGCTGAGCCACAGAACCAGGGAAACAGCCAGGTGCTACTGGACGCCCCCATCCAGTTGTCAAAGATAATGGAAAGCTACGGTGAGAGTGAGGGGATGTTGAACTAGCTGCCTTCTGCCTCCACCCCAGCCACCTGTTTCTTGCAGCTCAGGACGCCCTCCATCTTCTATAACAAGGCTTGTAGGAACTTGTGGTATTTTGTGAATAGAAAAACTTGTGATGAGCCGGGCAGTGCCTTTAGTCCCAGCATTCTAGAGGCAGAAGCCAGCCTGGTCTACAGAGCCAGTTCAAGACAGCCAGGGTATCACTGAGAAACCCTGTCTTGAAGAAAGAAGAAAAAGAAGAAGAAAAAAAAAAAAAAAAAACTCTTGTGATGAAGAGTAGGGTTGGAAGGTTCTCCAAGCTGTGGGCTATAGTAGGAGGTATAGGCCTTGGAGCTAAACATACTTGGTTTTGCCAGTTTTGTATTTTAACCAACAGCACTGTCTTGTAAGAGTACATCAGCCTCTGTATTTAAATGTGAGATCTTTTTCTTTTTTATTTCAAGGCTAATAACCATCTATTCCAGTGCCATAATAGTGTCTTAAAGTTCTATTCTTGGTTCTTGTTAGTCACTCAAAGTCTTCATTTCCCTTCCCTCATGGAGAAGGTGACTGCTTTTCTTATCACTTACAGACTGTGACACCAAACTTCCAGGACTGCTAAAGAGGGAACAGTCCTCGGTGAGGAGCAGGGAGGGGAAGGGGCTGTGTGTCTATGGTGGGTGACAGAGCTGACAGTCTAAACAGTGGGTAAATCTTTGGGGGAGATTTCTAATGTGTCTTTCCTTGAACCTTTGATTCTGTATCATCATGAGTAGGTTGTGAGGGTTTGTTTGAAGTAGTCCCTGGAGTCCTTTTTTGGATCTGTACCCTGGTATAAACTGGTTGTGTTTGGAATTCAATCAGACAGTGAATGCGAAGAAACTAGAGAAGGCTGAAGCTCGACTGAAGGCAAAGCAGGAAAAGCGTTCAGAGAAGGAAACCCTGAAGACCAGCAGCCCTCTGTGAGTTTAAGAAAAGGGCTCAGAAGGGAGCAGGGCAGGTTCTGGTATTGAAGGGTTGTCGGGAGCCCTAAAAACTGCCCCTATCTCCATTTGAAAGAGTCCTGGAGGAGGCCTCAGCTAGCCAGGCAGGCAGCAGAAAAGAGAGCCGTTTAGAGTCATCTGGCAAGAACAAGTCCTATGATGTGCGAATTGAGAACTTCGATGTGTCTTTTGGTGACAGGTGAGGGAATGGTATGATCTTTCTAATTAGAGGAGAATCTGGAGCTATCGAGTGGGACCAAAACAGTGCTAAAGTTCCTCTGCAGCTGTTTCTAGACCACTCTTCATCTCTTTCTACCACCCTTCAGGGTACTGTTGGCTGGAGCAGATGTGAACCTGGCCTGGGGCCGACGCTATGGACTGGTGGGACGCAATGGTCTGGGGAAGACGACGTTGCTAAAGATGCTGGCCACCCGGAGCCTGCGGGTTCCAGCCCATATTTCTCTGCTGCATGTGGAGCAGGAGGTTGCTGGAGATGATACCCCTGCTCTGCAGAGCGTGCTGGAGAGTGACACAGTCCGGGAGGACCTGCTACGGCAGGAGCGGGAGCTCAGTGTCAAGATTGCTGCTGGCAGGTGAAGGCTTCAGGCTAGAGGGTACAAGCAATAGCTGTCTGTCCTGGTTTACTAGTGTTAACTTGACCCAAGCTAGAGCTATTTGGGAAGAGGTACTTCAAATGAGAAAATGCCTTCATCAGATTGATTGATCAAGCCTGTGGTGTATTTTCTTAATTGATAATTAATGTGGGAGGACCCAGTTCAGTTGTGGGTGGTGGCACCCCTGGGCTGGTGGTCCTGGGTTAAATAAGAGAGCAGGCAGAGCAAACCATGAGAAACAAGCCAGTAAGCAGTGTTCCTCCATGGTTCTGCTTCAGCTGCTGCCTCCATGTCCCTGCCCTGACTTTTAGTGTGACCTGAGAGTTATAAGATAAAGTAAACCCTTCCTCCCCAAGTTGCTTTTAGTCTTGGTGTTTTCCCACAGCAATAGAAACCTGGACACTAAGACACTGTGCAGAGTAGCTCCATAATTCATGTGGCCTCCCTAGTGAGCAGCAGAGCTTGGAATTTGGCCTGTGGAACTGTAAAGCCCTCATTCTTCCCAGTGGCCTGCTTTTCAACTTAGAGGGTACAAGACTGCATCTTAGACTGTCTTTATACAAGCTGGTTGGGTCTTTTTCCGTCCCAGGGCAGAGGGCTCAGAAGCTGCACAGTTGGCAGAAATCTATACCAAACTGGAGGAGATTGAGGCTGATAAAGCACCTGCCAGGTACTTAAAATTCCCACTTCCTTTCCTGTCTATTTGCTGTCTTCATTTGAACTCTTCCAATTGGATTCTTGTAATTTCCCTTCACAGAGCATCAGTCATTCTCGCAGGGCTTGGTTTTACCCCTAAAATGCAGCAGCAGCCTACGAGGTGAGTAAACTTGGCCATTTTTGACTTTGAAGACTACTGGCTCTGGCCCTGCTTGTCCTGATGAACACCGAGCCCTAACGGGAGTCTGTTATCATTAGGGAGTTCTCTGGTGGCTGGAGGATGAGATTGGCCTTAGCCCGGGCTCTGTTTGCCAGGTGAGTCTCCTGATCCTGAGAATGTGTGACTGGAATGCAATGGACTGGAATGGCTCATGGGATATCATAACAAGTTTCTTGTCATGGCCTCATGCTGTGTATTTATTCTTTTTCATAGGCCAGATCTTCTGCTGTTAGATGGTGAGTTTGAATGAGCTACCCTGACTTTGGAGCTAGACAAGGATGCTAACATCCTTTTTTCTAGTTCTCCAGCCCTTCATTCCAAGTATGTGTTTCTTGCTTCCTCTCCAGAACCCACAAACATGCTGGATGTAAGGGCCATCCTGTGGTTGGAGAATTACCTGCAGGTGAGTTTTGGGAAGGCTTTACAGTGGGTCTAGAGAAAGTTTGCCTCCAAGACACTGGGGGCCAGTTACCCTTCCAAACAGCCTGCCATTCTGTTATTCCTCAGACGTGGCCCTCCACAATCCTAGTTGTCTCTCATGACCGCAACTTCCTGAATGCCATCGCCACAGACATCATCCACCTGCATAGCCAACGACTAGATGGTTACCGAGGGGACTTTGAAACCTTTATCAAGAGCAAGCAGGAGCGACTACTCAACCAACAGCGAGAGTATGAGGCCCAGCAGCAGTACCGCCAGCACATCCAGGTGTGGTAGGGGAGACAGGACACAGGTCCCATCCCATTGGTATCAGAGTTGGTGGCAGTGAGGGAGCTTGACAAGTGCCTGCTTCTCCTGTAGGTTTTCATAGACCGTTTTCGATACAATGCCAACAGAGCCTCTCAAGTGCAGAGTAAACTCAAGATGTTGGAGAAGCTGTGAGTACAAAGTCCTTGTCCAGAACCAACTCCTCTTCATTTCTTCCCTCGTTTTTTTGTTGTTGTTGGTTTTTGTTTTTGTTTTTCGAGACAGGGTTTCTCTGTGTAGCTTTGGAGCCTGTCCTGGCACTCGCTCTGTAGATCAGGCTGGCCTCGAACTCACAGAGATCCGCCTGCCTCTACCTCCCGAGTGCTGGGATTAAAGGCATGCGCCACCAATGCCCAGCTCTTCCTTTCATTTTATAAACTGCCCTTTATTTATCTTTCCGTTCTGGGCCTTCCTTCAGCTAGCAGCCAACTTTTATTCCAACATAGAAGTAGAGTACTTTCTACTAACCTTGCCTAGGCAGCCACAAATTCAGATTTATTGTCTGTCTCTATATATTTGGTTTGTCTAGCTTTTTTTCTCCCTGTACTGAAGATTAAACCTAGCACCTAGTCCTCACCTGTGTCTAGCTTATTATTCTAGTAGCATGTTTTCTAAGGTCATCTATGTTGTAATGTTAACACTTCGTTTCCTTTCATGGTGACATATGCTCCATTTCATGACTCTGATACTTTTGTTTATTGAGTCAGGTGATGAACTTTAGGTTATTCCTGTATGTTTTTAGGAATAATGAATGCTATATGAACTTTCTAGGAGATGTGGGGGATTGAGACCAGGTCTCAATCTGTAAGACTGACCGCCAGTTCACAGCAGTCCTCCTGCCTCGGCCTCCTGAGTGCTGAGATTACTAATATGAACCACCACAGCTGGCCTGCGATGAACATTTATGTACAAGTTTTTGCTTTTTCCTTTAAAGAATTTTTTTTTTATCTTATATGTGTGTTGCCTACATGTGTGTAAAGGCAGTGTGTGTGTGTGTGTGTGTGTGTGTGTGTGTGTGTGTGTGTGTGTGTGTGTGTGTGTCTAGTCAGGTGCCAGAGTGGGAGGTGAGTCCCTGGAACAAGTTAACAGATGAATTTAAGTGACTATGTGGGTGCTGGAAACCAAACCTGGTTTCTGCAAGTACAGTGTTGCTCTTAACCACTGAGCCGACTTTCCAACCCCCTGTGTTCAAATTCCTATGCAGACATTTGTGTTACTTAGGTTCATATCTAAGAGTGGATTTGCTGTTTCACATGGTAATTTAACTTTTGAGGGTTTTGCTGTTGATGATGATGATGATGATGATGATGATGATGATGATGTTATTGTTGAAATGGAGTTTCACTGTGCAGCCCTGGCTGGCCATGAACTTGCTTTGTAGACCAGGCTAGCCTGGAATTCACAGGGATCCCTCCTGTCTGTGCCTCCCAGGTGCTAGAATTAAAGCATTTGCCAACACAGTTGGTCCTAATGTTTAACTTTTTAAGGATCTGCCAAACTAGGTTTGTTTTGAGACAGTTTTGTAGCTCAAACTAGCCTTACTTTTTTGTTTGTTTTTGTTTTTGAGACAGGGTTTCTCTGTGTAACCATTCTGGCTGTCCTGGAACTCACTTTGTAGACCAGGCTGTCCTGGAACTCACAGAGATTCATCCACCTGCCTCTGTCTTCCAAGTGGCCTTGAAGTCTTACATAGCCAAGGATGACCTCGAACTCCTTCCTGGTCCTCCTACCTCTACCTCCCAGGTGCTGAGATTATGGGCATATGTCTCCATTCCTGGTTTGTGTAGTGCTGGAAATTGGATCTGAGACCTGTGCACACTGGGCAAGCAGTCTAGTGACTGAGTTGCATCCCTAGACCCCCTTCCAGACCAATTCAATAAAAGTTTATACGTTATTTTATATTGGATATACTTAATACAAATCTCACTAAAAATGAATATAAGACATATCAGACTTCTTTTTGTTACTTTTTTTTTCATGATTTTTTCTTTTTTAAAAAGAGATCATAATCAAATCATTTCTCCCTTCCCATTCCTCCCTCCAAACCCTCCCTTATACACCTCCTTGCTCTTTTTCCAATTCAGCCTCACTTTTCATTAATTGCTGTTACATGTGCATATGTATATGAATATATTCCTAAATATAACTATATGTCCTAAATATAATGTTACTGTATGTATGTTTTCAGGGCTGACCGTTCGGTATTGGATACCAACTGGTGTGCTCTTCCCTGGGGAAGACTATTCCTCCTTCTGTCGGCACTCCTTGGTTGCCTGTAGTTCTTGGTATAGGGTTTAGGCCTATACTCACTCACACTCACAATAACTCTCTCACACACACACACTGGTATGTCTGTTGGCGTCATTTTTGTTCAGCTCATGTTTGAGCAGTCATATTGTTGAGATTTTATGGGTGTACTTCTGACATTGCTAGGAAACAATCTCGAAGCAAACTCCCTGCTCCTCTGGCTCTTAGGATCTTTCCCCTTTCAAAAGGTTCCCTGAGCCTTAGATGCTGGAGTGCTTTGTGGATGTATCCATTGGGACTCAGTTCTACAGCTCTACATTTTGATTGGTTGTAGTTCCGTAATGGTCTCTTTCTGTTGTTGCAAAGAGAAGTTTCCTTGATGAGAGGTGAGGCTAGACCTTAGAGAAGGAATTGGAAAGTCTGGCTTGGTGAATATAGTTGGATGTGATGCAGAAGGGACCTGTAGGTGGTTTCAGGTCCAGACCAGTCTTGTTGTTTTTAGTTGGAGACAGTTTCTCACTTTGTAGCCCAGGCAAGCCTTGAACTCCAGGTGCATTTGCTTCCCATGAGCTGGAATCACTTCCACCACTCTTGGCTTGCCAGACTGTTTTAAAAACAGGTGCATTATTTTATATGCCTCCTCTAGGGTGTGGGAACTGTCATTGTCCCATGTCTTTGCCAGCACTTGCTCTTAACGCTTGCAGTCTCAGCTGCCCTGGTACATGAAAAGCAACATCTCATTGTGGTTTTGATGAGCAGTTCTATGACTAATGAAATTGCTCATTGAGGGTTTCATCTTGAAGGAGACTTTCTAGAAATCCTGGGAGAGAGAGTAAATTCATAAGGCTTAACAGCTCTGACATGGAAACATTTATTACTGTATATTAAGGGTAAAAGCTACCAAGACAGACTGGAGCTGGGGCTGGGGTTGGGGCAGGGCACAGACTCATAATATCAGAATGAGTGAAGGCTGAAGCAAGGACTTCAAGTTCAAGGCTGGCTCAATCAAGCTGGTGAGACCTTGCCTCACATGTACAACATAAGGGAATAACACAAATCTAAGTTTTTAAAAAGCTGTTGAAAGGTGGGGTTTTGCTGGGGGTTGTTGTTTAAATTGGGGAACCGCTCGACTGGGAGACAGTATCTGTGGCAAACCTGTTAGTCCTCATTTCATTCCCAGGACTCAGGGTGAAAGAGGGGAAGAGGCTCCAGACTTTTTCTGGGTTTTTGTTTTGTGTTTTAAGACAGAGTCTCACACAGGTCTCAGACAGGGCCGGTCTGGAATTCCTATATAGTTCAGGCTGGTCTCAAACTCACAGAAATCCATCTGCTCTGCCTCCCAAGTAGTACAATTAAAAGTGTATGTCACCATGCCTGGCAAATAAACATCATTACAATTTTTTTTTTAGAGTGGGAGTGATGTCTTAGCAGTAAGAAAGCTTGTTGCTCTTGCAGAAGACCTGGGTTGGTTCTCAGCACCCACGTGGGGTTCTCAGCACCCACGTGGCAGTTCACAACTATTGTAATTCTGGTTCCAAAGAAACAGACACCCTCTTCTGACCTCATGGGCACTGCATACATTCAGCACATTTACATTCATGTAAAACACCCATACATATGAGAAAATAAATTTAAATATTTAAAATTTTTATATTTATATATTTTTAAATATTTACTTTTTTGTTTTTGTTTTATTTTTTTGTTTGAAACTACATATACTCTCTATGTAGTCTTAGCTAGCCTGGAACTCACTATATAGAACATGTGAGGCTTGAACTCAGCAACATCTGCCTGCTTCTGCTTCCCAAGTGCTAAGATCAAAAGCATGCACTACTCCACCCAACTTATATTTTTTTAATTTTTAAAAATTTTATGTGCCTAGGTGTTTTGCCATCATGGGTGTCTGTGTGAGGGTGTCAGACCCATGGAACTGGAAGTTATAGACAGTTGTAAACTGCCATGTAGGTGCTGGTAATTGATCTGAACTGAAAGAACAGCCAGTGATTTTAGCCACTGAGCCATCTCTCCAGCCCCAAGTTTGTTAGTTTGTTTTTAAGCAGCAAGAAAGATGATTCTTTTTCTTCCAGATAGTGATCTAGAAGAATACATTGTAGCATTAGCCAAGTGAAGGACATACAAGTCTGTTTTCTCCAAGCATTTACTTGTGCAAGAAGAACAGATTTTCTTGCTAATTTTTGTCATTTTCTTGAGTCGGGGTCTCACTACATGGCACAAAATATGTAAGTTGGCTTTAGCCTCCTAAGTGGCAGGGTTATGGGCGTTTTACCACATACACCATAAAGTTGATTGTTTCACTTCTTTTATTAGTGTGTTAATTATATAAGATGGGTTTGTTATATTTTCATACATGATATAATGTAGTTTGGTCATACCCATCTGGCATTGCTCTCTGTCCCCCTCCCATCTATCTCTTCTTCCCAACTCAGTTCCCCCTCTGCTTTGATGTCTTCTTGGTTTTTGGCAAACCAGTTAAGTTTTGTTGGCTTGCTTACAAGAGCGTGGATGAGGTGTTATTTACAGAAGCAAAGGCACCTCACTAGTGGCTTCACGCCTGCAGAAAATCTCACCCCCTCCCCCAGCAACCACTAACTGCCTATAAATCCCCAGCGGTAGGACCTCATGACAGGACACTGACAGGCCCAGTCTCAGGCAGGTCATCCTAACAGTCATGCCACACCCAGCAGACTATCCCATAGCACCCACCACTTCACCACACAACCCCACCCTGTCCTCCATTCTCATTCCTTCTATGCTGTCTTCCAACATGTCCCTGAGCCCTTGAGGGAATGTCACATCCTGTCTGTGTCTGGGTACTTACCAGTCGCTTGTCCTCAGCACTCTGTCCAGTTTTGAGTCTGCAGTTACTACTTTCAGAACGAAGCTGCCTGATCATTTAGAAGGCACTTTCATGGGCAAGTGATGACGATTTAACATAGTTGTAGCTTCCACACTAGAGCTTGTGACCTCCCTGGCCACAGGTATTGATCTGGTTTGTAGCACAGACACGAGTTCCGCCTGTGGAACAGGCCTCGGTTCCAATCAGAGAGCAGCTGGTTGTCCTTTAGTGGCCTTGACAATGGACACACCTTGCTTGCTTGGCCAGTCAGTAGTGTAGCACATAATTCCGTGGTTAAGGAAAACTGTTGGTGGCAGTTCACACCCAGCAGGCTGCTTAGCACCTCCCAGCCCTGAGGGCTAGCCAGCTTCATCTCAGTTGTCTTGCTTTCTTTGTTCTGGAAGCAGCTTCTGTCTTGCCATGTGTTTCTGCATAAGGGAGTTCTATACTCCTGTCATCGTGGTCTTTATACTGGCACCTCTGTGTGTGTGCGCATGTGCACACATAATAGGGTCCGGACCACCTTGTTCTGCTGAGCCGCTAACTATTGCCTGTATTGTTCTGGGTCTTCAAAGGCCTTCCTGACCAACTACTTGTAGGGAGCTATACGAGCCCTGGCACTGGAACTTTCTTTAATAACCTGTGACTTCTTGGAGCAGCTGTAGCCACACAAACAGGGAACTTCGGTTTAAACTTTTTTGTTTTTTAATTAGCCTATAAAGTATGAGGCTTCCTTGCCGCTTTTCCATACATCCTTAGTTTTTGTTGACCCTTCCCTCATCTTCCTGTCTCCTTTCCCTGCTTAAACCTTTCCACCCCCAGTGTTCTCCTTCCCACTTTCACATCTTGCTAAATAATCATTTTTCCATCTCTCCTCTCAGACCCGAGCTAAAGCCGGTGGACAAGGAATCCGAGGTGGTGATGAAGTGAGTGCTAAGCTGGGGAGCTGAGGGGGAACCCCTGTTTCTGGCTGCCTCCACACTCCATACTTGCACCTCCACAGGTTCCCTGATGGGTTTGAGAAGTTCTCACCACCAATTCTGCAGCTAGATGAGGTGGATTTCTACTATGATCCTAAACACGTCATCTTCAGTCGTCTGTCTGTCTCTGCTGACCTTGAGTCTCGAATCTGTGTGGTATGGTCACTCTTCTGTTCTATGTCCCGGGAGATGTCTACCTTAGCAAGCTCAGATTGGACCAATCCTGAGAATAGAGAGTACAGAGAGTCATACTTAACACTGTTGCTGTCCTCTGTAGTCTCACAGGCCACCTCAGAGATAGAAACCCAGCATGTGGCATTTTGTGAATATATAGAACAGTAATTTATCTTACTGCTCTTGGTTCTGAATCATGTCACTCATGAGACATTAAAGAAAGAACATAGATTACAGGACAGGATTTAAAATATGCTGTTCTATAGCTTAGCTTTAGGAAATTTCCTTTTCCTCAGAAGGGAGGTCAAGGTTGGGGAAAGAGCTCAGCAAGTAGAAAGTGATTTCTGCACATATGTGAGGGCTAGAGTTCAGTCCCCAGAACTCACATATGGTTGAGTGCTCATTGCACCCCTCATAATCCCTGTGTGCAAGGGGCAAAGACGGAAATCATCAGAGCAAGATGGCTAGCCAGCTAGCACAATTGTGAGCTCTAGAAAAGATGGAGGAAGACATCTGACATTACCTTGCGCCTCCACATGCACACATCTATACCCAGACATGAACCCCTACACAGGGATACACCACTTGTGGTTTCCCGGAGCAGTAAACCTCGTCCCTTGGCAAGTACTCAAGTATCAGTTCCCTTTGTAGCTTTGCATGTGATAGTTCTTAGAGTTTTTGGTTGTAAGACTGGGACTACCCAGGGCCCCTCTTGCTTCCTTCCCTTCTGTGTCCCACACATGTAAAGTCATTAAACATGCTCCTGTTTATTACAGGTTGGGGAGAATGGGGCTGGGAAGTCTACTATGCTGAAGCTACTCATGGGGGACCTGGCTCCTGTTCGAGGTATCAGGCATGCCCACCGGTAAGGGATCTCCCCCCATGAAATGCCTGTGCTCTCATCCACATTGACCTACCTATGGTACTCCACAGCAGTGCCTTCTGTTCTCATTCTGCCTCCAGGAATCTGAAGATAGGCTATTTTAGCCAGCACCACGTGGAACAGCTAGACCTGAATGTCAGTGCTGTGGAACTCTTGGCTCGAAAGTTTCCTGGTATGTTAGGGATAGGGTTTGCAGCAAGAGTGTTTTATCTGATCCTTGCATCTAGGCCCGTCTTGGGTCATTATTAGGAACTTGCCTAAGTTTAGGTATAAAAACATAGGTACTGAGGAGGAGAACCTAGGGAGTAGCAAAGGCATTGGGCCAAGAGCCCATCTGATGTGGGGGCCTTTTCCAGGGCGACCTGAAGAGGAATATCGACACCAGTTGGGCCGGTATGGCATCTCTGGAGAACTGGCCATGCGCCCGGTTGCGAGCTTATCTGGGGGCCAGAAGAGCCGGGTAGCCTTTGCTCAGATGACCATGCCTTGGTGAGGCTTATTTTCTTGGGTTCTTGTTTCTCATTTCCCCTTCTTGCCAGTACAAAATGACACTTTGATCTTTGTGCCATAGGAATTCATTTTCTCCCATCTTGTAACTTCTGTGTTCTCCCTTCCAGCCCCAACTTCTACATTCTAGATGAGCCCACAAACCACTTGGACATGGAGACAATTGAGGCTTTGGGCCAAGCCCTCAACAACTTCAGGGTGAGCATGTCTGGCCTGACTGTTCTTCCGTGTGCCTCAGCATACCTCAGTATCTATTCCCTCGAGCACTTCTGGTCTGTCTTTCAGGGAGGCGTAATTCTGGTATCCCATGATGAGCGCTTCATCCGGCTGGTGTGCCAGGAGCTGTGGGTGTGTGAGAAAGGCACTGTGACCCGGGTTGAGGGAGGATTTGACCAGTACCGTGCCCTCCTCCAAGAACAGTTCCGTCGGGAGGGCTTCCTCTAGAGCCTCCAGCTGAATGAGGACTGTGCCTAGGACATGGACTGGTCTCACAAGACCCCAGAACTACCATGTAGGCAACCAACTCCAGACTTAGGACTTCCCTACTTGGGGACAGCCTTATTTCCCAGACTTCTCTTTTCCTTTCAACTGGAGCATCCTCTGCACATTGTGGGGAGACATGTCCAAGGCCTGCGAAGACAGTCCTGATGGAAAAGGTTGGGGGTGCCATCTGGGCCTATACATACATACCCCCTGCCCAGCTCAACAGGGCCCCACGTGGCTGCTATGTAAATTAAATATCCTCCTGTATCTCTCTTGCCTCATCTCTGCTCCTTTGTGGGCAGGGCCTGCCATGTTTTTGTGCTGTGGGTTCTGGGCGCTCTGATTGGTGTTTTCCATTGTGGAGTACATGTCAATCACACAGAGCAACAGCGGTGTGAGCCTTCCTCTTGTTGGGAGATGTTATCTGTCTGCTCTTGGGTAGGCTTGAGCTGGAGGAATGGAAAACAGTTCTGGAATCACTAGTGCTCATGCTCTGGTCTAGGCATAGCCTCAGCTGAGAGCATCTTGGGCTCTGCTGTCTCAACCCCTGCTTTGCTTGGGAGTTTGAACTAATTCTGGAATCTGGCCTTATACATGGATCACTGACTGCTCTCTCCTGGGGCTGTGGCCCAGCCTTCCAGACCTTCAGAACTCAAGAGAAGCTATTGTTGTTCCCAGTTTGCATTGGTGATTTCATGTCTGTGTTTTTTGTTTTGTTTTGTTTTGTTTTGTTTTGTTTTTTCCCCCTAACCAAGAAGCGGCTTAGGAAGTAGGGAATTGTCTAACTGAAAGAAATAGGACACTTCATTCTTTTCAAACAAAGCAGTCTCTTTTAAGAGGGGAAGACATGTACAGTAGCATGTGCCTGTAGTCCCAGGCACCCTGGAGGCTCATTGGATCCATTTAAGAGACCAGCCTGACCTTTGAGACTCATCTCTTTATAAAGGAGGGAAGAGGAGTGTTTTAACAGGAATGTGGCTTGTTCGTTCGTTAGTTTCAAGGACTTAGATGCTATAGTCAGTCGGTATGTTGAAGACATTAAAATGAAGTCAACAGAGGAACTGTCTTAGCCTACTGGAAATTGTAGACATGGGTCAGCCCACCAAGTTGTGCTGAATGTTGTAATCTAGGTAGTTTGGGAAGAGAACCTGTGGAGTAAGGGAGAATGTGAGAAACTTATGTTGTGACAAAGTTCCTTACAGAAAACCCTAAAACAAGGAAAGGCTTCTTTTGCCTCGTGGTTTTAGAGGCTTCAGCCCATGGGCACTCGTGTTACTCATGGATGTACCTGTGGTGGGACAGAGCACAGTGGGTGGCTGTGCTAATACAGTAGCTCAGGGCGTGGATCTCAGACTCCTGGAGTGTGTTCCAAGGACCTACTCCCTTCAGCTAGATCCTCCCCACCCAGAATGTACATGATCCTGAATTCCATAGCAGTGAATGTTGTGCACTGGGGTAAAGCTTCAACATATGAACCTTTGTATGACAACCTTTGTGTGTCTTCCCAGATCCAGAAGGCTCCAGTGACCACAGAACTGGTGCTGGTGGGCTGATGAGGCCTGTCCACCCCTCAGCTTCCCTCTCTCAGATCACAAGTATTCCCTAAACACATCCTTGTGCATTGCTTTGTGTACCTCAAAGGTAATGGGAGCTTTTAAGTGCCAAGAGCTTTGGAATTCAAGGTGGTGTGAGAAACAGCTCAGCACTTACTGGTGTCACATTAGAAGCAGAGTAAAGCAAACCACTTGTAGGTGGAGTTTTCCTGTTCCACAGCTCTCTCAAGCACACTGAGGCTTAGTATCTACAAATGCTCGGCCGATAGCTCAGACTTGTTACTAGCTAACTCTTACACTTAAATTAACCCATACTGTGTTTTGTCATGTAGCTCGTGGCCTGTTACCCCATTTTCTATACATCCTGCTTCCTCAGGTGGCTGGCTGGCATCACTCTGACTCTGCCCTTCTTCATCCCGTCATTCTCAGTTTGATTTTCCCGCCTAACTTTATCCTGTTCATTTATTGACTAGTCAGCTTGTTTATTAAGCCAATCATAGCAACATATATTCACACATTGTACAGAAGGATTTTTCCACCCCTGGGTTTTTTGTGGCACTGTTAGGGACTGGCTACCATATAGTATAAAGCATTCAGAGCAGGTTTGCTAGTTGTCCACACTGACAGGAAGGACTGGGGAAAAAAAAAATTTTCTATTTCTGTAACTAATCATGGACCAGTCTGGGCTTAAAAAAAAAAAAAAAAAAAGAGGCTACAGGCACCCTGGCTGTCTTCACGGTATGCTGGAGCCTATGGGAAGGAGATGGCACTAGGTGATGACTACAATTCCATGAACTGTGCAGAGCCCAGATGTATGGTGATGCAAGCCTATGCATGCTACAAGAATTCTGGAGATGAGATGGCAGTGACTGAAAGTTAGTGATCCAGAGGCGTGGAAAGATGGCAGTGGCAACTAGCCCTGTCTCAGCAGACACAAGAGGGCTCCTGCTGCACTGGCTGATAAACGATGGGAAGCAGTCTCTGGAGCTGTTCTGCCTATATCCCGCCAGCCTTTGAGCTGCCCAGGGGCTGGCCCCTGAAGGACGTTAGGCTCAAGTCTTCACTAAAATCCTGAACTACTTGCCGCTGTTGACCTGACCATACTCACCAGCACCCCTTGGGTAACTTGGCTGGTCCTCAGTAAGAAGCCATGGGTCCCTCCGCACAGTTCTCGAAAGGCACTTAAGCCAGTTCACAAGCTGTTCACGCCCATATGTTGTTACTGTCTTGAGATCTAGTAGACATTTTGCTAAGTTCCCTCTGGCTTCAAGGCCAGCTCTCCATTGCACTTGAGCATGCAGAGTGGATTCCAAAGCAGGGTGGGCCCAGGCTGTGAAAGAATTTCACCTCTCTCAGAGGAGGCCTTGAACCAGGAGTGATGGGCAGCTCTTAAGTCTACCCACCAATTCAGCTGATTGCTCCACCACTTTCCTTCCCCATTGTGAGTCTTAGACTTTCATTAAGAATGTGTGGTGAGTGCCTGGCGTTGGTGGTGGATGCCTTTAATCCCAGCACTCGGGAGGCAGAGGCAGGTGGATCTCTGTGAGGTCTAGGCCAGCCTGGTCTCCAGAGTGAGTACCAGGATAGGCTCCAAAGCTACACAGAGAAACCCTGTCTCGAAAAACAAACAAAAATGTGTGGTGAAAGCCAGGCGTTGGTGGCCAACGCCTTTAATCCTCGCACTTGGGAGGCAGAGGCAGGTGGATCTCTGTGAGTTCGAGGCCAGCCTGGTCTCCAGAGTGAGTGCCAGGATAGGCTCCAAAACTGCACAGAGAAACCCTGTCTCGAAAAACAAAAAAAACAAAAAAAAAAAAAATGTTGATGGCACACATCTTTAATCCCAGCAACAGGAAGGCAGAGGCAGGTGGATCTCTATGATTTCATGGCCGGCCTGGGCTATGGAGTAAGTTCCAGGACAGCCAGGGCTACACAGAGAAACCTGTCAGGGTCCATATGTTGGAAATCTATTCCATCCTGCCAGGAGTTCAGAGAGCCTTGACTCCTATTGTCTTTAAGACATCAGCTAATGGCTGCAGGATGTCCTAATAGACCAGGCCCAGGCGAGTTTACACTCATCCTGAATGCTAGGTGATACATGCAGCTAGGGAGTGCCTGATAGCCAGAGTGTCTTTAGGATTAAGGGAAGTAATTGCTGTCTTCCCTTTATACATGCGCTATTTGCATTTTCTGTGCCTGCTTTTATTGTGATCAGCTTGAATTCTGGAACTGGGGTAAATGCAGTTGGCCTGGGTTGAGCAAATAAAGTTTCCATTAAATGTGGTTTTTTTGTCTGTTTGTTTGTTTGTTTAGTTTTTCAAGACAGAGTTTTTCTGTGTAGTCCTGGCTGTCCTGGAACTCACTTTGTAGACCAAGCTGGCCTGGAACTCACAGAGATCCTCCTGCCTCTGCCTCACAAGTGCTGGGATTAAAGGCATGTGCCACTGCCACACCCAGCTGAGTGTGATCTTGAGAGAGGCTTTCTTTTTAATTTTGTGTGTGTGGATATTTTTGCTTACGTGTATATCTGTGTACCACATGTGTCCTCAAAAGACAGACATTTGTGAACTGCCATGTGGGTACTGGGAATCAAACTCCAGGACTCTGGGATAAAAGTAAGTACTCTTAACTGCTGAGCCATCTCTCCAGCCCAATGCCTTTTTCTTTTTTTTTAGTTTATTTTATTGAGACAGTCTCCTGTAACCCAGCTAACCTCAAATCTGCTGTGTTGCTGAGAATAAGAGCACTCTTTCTCCTGTTTCCAGCTCCCAAATGGCCAAATGGACTATAGGTGTGTGCCACCACCCTGGACTTCTCCACTGGAGAGCCGAGATAACTATTAAAGGGGTAATACTCAAAACTCGTGGCTTTGTTACCAGTGGTCAGGTCTGGGCTGGGCATTCCCAGGTTCTTGGCTCCTTTTCCAGGAGTGAAATAGCCTGTCCTGGTGGCATTCACCTTTAACTCCAGCACTGTGGAGGCAGAAGCCGGTGGATCTCTGTGAGTTTGAGGTCAGGTCTACAAAGAGAGTTGCAGGACAGCCAGGGTTGTTACCCCGAGAAACTCTGTCTTGAAGAAACAAACAAAAAGGATGAAATAAAGCCCACAAAAGTGGTAAAGGAACAAGGAAACTTTAACTAAAGCAAAGCAATAGAAAAGGCAGAGTGTGGTGGTGAGTGGAGATGGAAGGGCCCTGATGCTGTTTGGAACCATCATTTGTGGAGATAAGTTTGGTTACTAGGGGTGCACGATACTATTTTGAATGACAGGCTAGGATTGCATGAGCCTTTTCTTACTGCACATGTCCCTTTCTATAACACATTTGATTTTTATTGTGCACACCCAATTATACATAGGCATAAGATGGTAAATAGAGATTGTCCCTAAAAATTAACTTCGAGACAGTTTTGCCTTGTTGCTCTTTCACCCCCAAGCAGTCTGCCTAGATTGGCTCTCCTTCCCTTGTACCTTAATACAATAGAATAGAAATTGAGCTGGGCATGGTGGTGCACACTTTTAACCCCAGCATGTGGGAGACAAGCAGGTAGATCACCTTCAGTTCAAGGTCAGCCTGGTCTACATAGTGGAACTGACTGTCTCAAAACAAAACAAAAGAAACTGTCCATGTTTGATGGTTATGAATAGCAATGGTTATTCCATTGTCTGGAGCAGGATGAAGGTACATTTTGGTGCTAGTCAGAATTCTAGGTTGCTAACAGGTTGCTAGGTGAGCTGTTCAGAGAGGGGTGTAGCTACCAAGATATACCCCATGCTTGCCTTCCTTGGTTTCTAGTATCTCAAGGGTTAGCCATGATGATGACCATCACTACGTTGTGAGCCTCACTGATTTATTGATTCTTGTTAAGTTTTGATTTGGCTTAAAGTGTGCTGGACATCTGTGTCTTGCTTTGGCTCATCCTTGTCCAAGTACATGTGCAGGGCCTTTGGAGATGAAGCAGAGTTCTGGATGTCAGCCTCATGCTTCTCGATCAGGTTGTTTGCTGTGGGCTTTGTTTTGGTCAGTGCTCTTGGTCAGGTGTCAATCGTGCTCTGGAATGGCCACAGGCCAGGCTGCCACCAAAAGCACTTTGCTTTATACCTAGTCCTTGGGCACTACCTGGTCTACAACAGAGGACCTCCTCTGTGGTGGGAAGGGCAGCCCCAGCTGAAGGATGGATGGGTGCACTCTACAGTTGGTGTCTGATGGTGTTCACAAGAATGTCTTTAAACCATAAGTGGGTAGTAAAGCCCTCAGGATCTCAGTCAGTCCTACAGTGCTCTGGGAGTCATTTGTCAGAATCTGGTAGTCACAGCTGAGGGCCATAAGGCAACCTCCATCAGGGAAGGTACTACTAGTGGCAGACATAGGCACCGGCTTGGAAGGTAGGCCTCAGCCACAGTTGCTGTGCAGCTTTCCAGGGCTCAGCATGATCGGGACGGGTTGACACTAACACCAGAAGTCCAACTTCTCCAGACTCCTCACAAACTGTTGGGCCCTGCAAGCAGCAGGCTGTGTCTTGCCAGCACCATCTCAACTGGGCATTTATTTTTAGACTGGGTCTCACTATACCTTCTGGGCTGGTCTAAATTTACTCTGCAGCCCAAATTGCCGGGCTTGGTGAGAAGCACCTTGAGCCATCGCACTGGCCTTGCCTTGTTTGGTTTGGTTTGATTTTTTTTAATGTTTTTTTTTTTTTTTAAGACAGGATTTCTCTGTGTGGTCCTGACCTGGAACTCACTCTATAGACCAGGGTGGTCTCGAACTCACAGAGATCTGCTTGCCTCTGCCTCCTGAGTGCTGGGATTAAAGGTGTGTGCCAACACTGCCCAGCTGTCTTGTTGATTTTTAATGAGCTACTGCTTGTAATGCTATGTGGCTGAAAAGCCACTGCATTTACTTACAATTCCTCAGCCAAAATGAACACCTTTACTTCCTGTTGTTGGGCCCAGAAAGAACCTCCTCTTGGATTCTTCCCCCACTGTGAAGGTATTTTTCTTCTAATTGTTCTGCACACATGCGCATGTGCACGCACCCACCCACACACATCCAGGTCTTTCTGGATGCTCTATACTAAACCTACACCACTCAATACTTGGTAGAAGGCCCACTTTTCGTTTTCATCCCCTCCTCTTCCCATGTACCTCCTTTTCCTCCCTTAGGCTGGTGACCCTGGATCCCTGGAGAAGCCCTGGCTTTGTTCTTGTGTGCCGCCATTCCAGGAGAGCAGTTGTGTTGCTCTATTAAGACAGAGCTTCATGTAACTGAGGCTGGCCTTGATCTTGCTGAGAGCCCTCCTGCACTGCCTCTCTTGTGCTGGGACTATGGGCATGCACCACCACCCCTGGTCCTGTCAGGGGATTAAAGGCATGAGCCACCACCCCTGCTTGGCTGTCTGCTGCATTTCTAATGGTAAACTTTCACTATAGCTTAATCTGGTGATAATAATTTAGGAAAACACCTGCCTAGCATTGTGCTCAGCTCCTTTTCTCTACAAGCAGGGTGTGTCTTCCCACCTACCGGTAACTTGGTCTAGAAACTGCCTTCAGGGGCTGGAGAGAAGGCTCAGGAGTGAGGAGCAGGAGACCTGAGCTCTGACCCCAGCAAGCATGTCAGACAGCTCAAAACTGCCTGCGAGTCCAGATCCAAGGGATCCAACACCATCCTTTGGCTTCCATGGGCACATAACGTTTTTTAAAAAGCAATTCTCTTCTAGAAATGCCAGAGGTTTCCCTCTTAGGGGACTGTATCCTATCACGCTCACAACACTGACAAGATGGTGTGAATCAGTCTCTGATAGGCCTTAAGTGATCACAATTCCCTACCCATCCAGCCTATTTGACACAAACCCCAAGAAAGAAATGGGTTTTGTCTCTTTTTGGGTGTTGGGGAGGGTTGTTAGTTTTTTGTTTTTGTTTTGTTCTGCTGGGATTAAAGGTGTGTGTCACCACCAGCCGACAAAGAATGCTTGGCCTGGCATGGCTGCTTTCAGTGGTACTGTAGGGTCATCTTCCTGCTTGCTCAGACCAGAGATGATGTGTCCCAGAGGAAATCTGAGGTGACTTCTTCACCCAGGCTGCCTCTCAGAATAGGCCACTTCACCACGACTGAGTGCAGGTGTTAGGACTCTCCTCCTCAGTGTGGTTGTGACTAGGGACAGCAGCAAGGCTTGAGGGCTTAGGAAAGGGCCTTCCATCTGATTGGGCATTTCCTAATGCTAGAGGCTTATTGTTCCCTCTGTAAAATTGGTATGTCAAGGGCTAGAGAGAGAGTCCAGTGGCTACGTATCTGCCTAGCAAGCTCAAGGCCCTGGATTCAATCCACAAGAAGGGGTTGTTGCAGTTTCTCTTGCCCCGCCAGGTTCCACCACCCTTCTCAGCCCCAAATAAACACATGGATGCTATATTAGTTATAAAACTATTGGCCAATGGCTCTGGCTTCTTACTGGCTAGCTCTCTCTTAATTATTAACCCACAATTTCTAATCTATGTATTTCTACATGGCCTTATCTTACCAGAGAGTGCCTGGCACATCCTATCTTCCTGGTCTCTACATGGTATCTCTTTTCCGCACCTCTCTGCTTACCTTTCCCAGAATTCTCTCCTAGCACCACCTATCTTCCTGCCTCTACTGGCTATTGGACAAACAGTGTTTTATTCATCAACCAATAAGAGAAACATATACAGAAGGACAATCCCCCGTCAGGGGGTGGTTATGTCAAGTCCCTGTCTTTTCTGATTTTTTGTTGCTGTTATAAAGCTTTCCGAAGTCAAGCTCAGAGATGGCCCCTCATGTGACAGTTCACACAGCCCCCACTTCCTAGTGATGATTCCTTGGACTGTTTATCATTGTATCTCACCAGTTCTGTGGGCCTGGGCCTAAGGAACAGCACTGACTCACATACTGTCCTTGTCCTCAAAGATCACTGTCCCTACAAGGACAGTGAGAAAGGCTCACCTGCCAGAGCAAGAAGAGTTTTTTGTTTTTTGTTTTTTTTTTTTTTTTTTGAGACAAGGTTTCTCTGTGGCTTTGGAAGTTATCCTGGAACTAGCTCTTATAGACCAGGTTGGTCTCGAACTCACAGAGATCCGCCTGCCTCTGCCTCCCAAGTGCTGGGATTAAAGGCGTGCGCCACCAACACCCAGCACAAGATGAGGTCTTGAGTGTGCGCCATCACCACCACATACTCCACCCCTGCCTTTCCTGAGCCAGTATCCTATGATGCCCTTCCTTCCACTCCTCTGCCCTGCTAGGTCATGTATCCCAGCAAAACTGAAGGTGGTGTTGATTAGATGGTAAAGCTGCATCCCCTTAGGCTGTGTCTTGCCTGGGTGGGCGTCTGTAGGTATTGCACAACCAAATATTCTAGGAGGTGGGACATCAAATGGTTTCATGAAGTAAGTTCTCTGTTCTGCGCTAAGGAGAGATCCCTCCTGACTGCCACAGGTCCCAACCAAGGCAGCAGCCATCTCAGCACTGGGCTCCAGATTGAGGACGATTCCCCATGGGCACAGGCAGAACAAGCAGTGAGCAGGCAAGAAAGAGGTGACAGTGCCTCCTCCTGAGAGAGGGCGGTGCAGGGTTGCCTGGACTGTTGGCCTCCTAGGACCACTCTACCTCTTCTCTTGCCTTTCCCTGGAGTCCTCACCCACAATACAGTCTGTTACAGTTGGGTTCATAAAGGGCTGACCACTCAGAAAGGTAAGGTCCTGCACTTCAAAGAGGCTCTGCTCAGCGATCTGTCCGGCATCTTATGTGATTAAATTGGCTATCCCATACCATTTTTAAAAATAATAATAATAATAATATAATTTACTTTTATTTCATGTGCATTGGTGTTTTGCATGCATGTATGTCTGTATGAAGGTGTCAGGTTCCCTAGAACTGGTGTTACAGACAGTTGTAGGCTACTATGTAGGTAGGTGCTGGGAATTGAATCTGGGTCTTCTAGGAAGAACAGTCAGTTCTCTTAACCACCAAGCCATCTCTCCAGGCCCCTCATACTGTCTTTTATCTCAGTAGTCTTTCTGAGTGTGTGTGTGTGCGGACGTGTGCATGCACACTTGAGCACACACACACACACACACACACACACACACACACAGAGAGAGAGAGAGAGAGAGAGAGAGAGAGAGAGAGAGAGAGAGAGGGAGGGAGAGAGAGAGGGAGAGAGAGAGAGAGAGAGAGAGAGAGAGAGAGAGAGAGAGAGAGAAACAGAGCAGGACTATAATAGCAGGCAGGCCTTCTCTTTTGGACCACCAACCAGCTCCTAAATCATGACAGAGACTTATTAGGTTTGAGTGTTGTGCCTAGAATAAGGGTGTTTCTGGCTAGCTCTTTTAACTTAAATTAATCTGTTTTGCTTTATCTACCTTTTGCCTTGGGGCTTTTTACCTTCTTTCTGTATATCTTAACTTTCACTGCTTCTCAAGTCTTCTGGCTGATGGTTGCCTAGTTTCTCACCCTGGATATGCCTCCCCCTCCTTTCTCCCCCTCCTCTTGCCTAGATTTCTCCCCTGATTTATTCTCTCTGCCTGGCAGCCCCACCCATCCCTCTCCTGCCTAACTATTGGCTGTTCAGCTTTTTATTAGACCAATGAGGTGCCTTAGGCTGGCAAGATGAAACAGATGCAACACATCTTTATATAATTAAAGAAATGCAGCAAAAGCAAATGTAACACATCTTTTCCCAGTAAAAATAATATTTCACAACACGGGACATTGGTTGGATGTCTTCCTTTGTCTCTCTTCTCTCACTGAGTCTCCCCTTGAGGCAAAAGCTCTCACTGAGGCAGAGACTCTCATTGAGGCAGAACTCCACATTTCTTCTAGGCTGGCTGGCCAGGGAGCTCTTGAGCCCCTCCTGTCTCTACCCCCAAAGCTTGGGTTACATATACAACCCTGCCTGGCTTTCTCCCTAGGTGGTGGAATTTAAACTCAGATTCTCAGGACTGCACTGGAAGTACTCTTACCCACTGAGCCAGCCTTCATTCGTCCTAAATTATCTTTAAATACAAAGTATCAGCACAAGTTGAGTGTTTCAGACAAAGTTACATCTCTTCCGGCAGCTCAGTCCAGCAGCTCCTCATGTATCCATCTTAGTTACTTTTCTATTGCCATAAAGAGAGACCATGACCGGGCTGGAGAGGTGGCTCAAAGGTTAAGAGCACTGGTTACTCTTCCAGAGGTTCTGAGTTCAGTTCCCAGCAACCACATGGTGGCTCACATCCATCTGTTATGAGATCTGATGCCCTCTTCTGGTGTGCACATATACATGGAAGCAGGATGTTGTATACATAATAAATAAATATGGAGTAGTAGCTGAGATCTATATCCTCATATCATATCCTCATCCAAAAATAGGAGGCAGAGAGAGCCAACTGAGAATAGCATTGAGTCTTTTGAAACTTTGAAGCCCATCCCCTGCTGGGGAGTATTATTTTAAGGAATGTGACTTTTTAATGCTGCATTTCTTTAATTCTGTGAAGCTGTGTTACTGTGCTTGTCTAAAACACCGGATGGTCTAATAAAGAGCTGAATAGTCAATAGTGGGGCAGGAGCAAGAATAGGCAGGGCTGGCAGGCAGAGAGGATGACAAGAAGAGAACAAGGAGAAGAGGACCTCAGGGGCCAGCCACCCAGTCAGCCACTGAGTAAACAGGACAGCAAGATATACAGAAGTAAGAAAGATAAAAGCCAAGAGGGAAAGGTAGATGGGGTAATTTAAGAAAAGCTGTCTAGAAACAAGTCAAGTTAAGGCTGGATATTCATAATTAAGAATAAGCCTCTGAGTGTGATTTATTTGGGAGCTGGGTAGTAGGCCTCTCAGGAAAGTCAAAAGAGGTAAATATATATATCTGTAATCCCCAGTGACACACCACCTCCAGCAAGGCCATACCTCCTAATCCATCACAGTTCCACCAACTAGGGACCAAGTATTCAAACATATGCACCCATGGGAGGCATTGTCACTCAACAGCATCCCATTCCCTGTCTCCCATAGGCTTGGGGGTCATGTCACAATGCAAAATGCATCTAACCCAGCTTCAAAAGTTCTCTATGGTCTTTGTTTTGTTTTGTTTGTTTGTTTGTTTGTTTTTTGAGACAGGGTTTCTCTGAGTAGCTTTGGAGCTTACCCTGGCACTTGCTCTGGAGACCAGGCTGTCCTCGAACTCACAGAGATCCACCTGGCTCTGCCTCCCAAGTACTGGGATTAAAGGCAGGTGCCACCAACGCCCTGCCCCTATGGTCTTAACACTGTTTAAAAAGTTCAAGTTCAATTGTGTGTCACCACTGAAAGGTTCAGGCATTATGCTGGCCTGCCCCTATTACCTGGTGGACTCCACTCAGGCAATACCTTGGTCAGCCCGAGGTTCCATGGGAAAGAAGTCTGCACGCAGGTGCAGAGGACCCCTTTAAAAGATAGGCTCTCCCGTCTCTCTGGTTCCCCGCTCTGTCTCTCTATGGCAACCGGCCATGGCGGTCAGCCATTACCCTGTTCCTCTTCTTAGTCTCCCCATTCTTCCGGGCCTTATAATAAACTTATAGCCAATATGTCTGTCTCAGCAATTCCTCTTTTCTTCTTTTTAAACAAAACAATAACAGTGGTGATATTTGCTTCTGTTTGGTTACAGTAGTATCTGCAAGGTTCTATGTTACAAGTTACTAGTTTACTTTTATAATTAAGACATATCCTTTGGAGAAGAATTACTTTTATGTAATAAAAATCACTAGGGTAGGGGACATACGTAGCTCAGGTTAGAGAGTGCTTGCCTAGCATGCATGGAGTCTTGGGTTCTATCCCCAGCACTGCATAAACCTGAAGTGCCAAGGCCTACACCAGACCTTGATTCAAACACGCCTATCACCCTAGCTCAGGAGGTAGACAAGAGGTACAGCCTGGGCTACAAAGTGAGTTCCAGGACAGCCAGGACTGTTACATAGAGAAACCTTGTCTTGAAAACAAAACAAAACAAAACAAAAAAAGGGTTGGAGAGATGGCTCACAGGTTAAGAGCACTGACTGCTCTTCCAGAGGTCCTGAGTTCAATTCCCAGCAACCACATGGTGGCTCACAACAATCTGTTATGAGATCTAGTGCCCTCTTCTGGTGTGCAGATAAACATGGAAGCAGAATGTTGTATACAAAATAAATAAAATCTTAAAAAGAAAAACAAAAACAAAAAAAGGCCAGGTGGTGGGTGGCACACAACTTTAATCCCAGCACTCAGGAGGCATCTCTGTGAGTTGAAGGCCACCCTGGTCTTCAAAGAGAGTTCCAGGACAGTCTCCAAAAACCTATAGAGAAACCCTGTCTCAAAGAAAAAAGAAAAGAAAAAGAAAAAAGGAAAGAAAGAAAAGAAAAGAGAAAACCAGAAAAGAAAAAAAAGTCTGGTGCAGAACCTGCATACATTAAAAAGCCCTGCGGGGGCCTGGAGAGATGGCTCAGTGGTTAAGAGCACCGACTGCTCTTCCAGAGGTCCTGAGTTCAAGTCCCAGCAACCACATGGTGGCTCACAACCATCCATTATAAGATCTGATGCCCTCTTCTGGTGTGCAGATATACATGGAAGCAGAATGTTGTATACATAATAAAAATAAATAAAATCTTTTAAAAAAAAAGTACTTGAAAAAAAAAAAAGCCCTGCGGACTGTACAAATCATCTACATAACCTGCAATACTAAGGCCGGACAGAAAGCCGGGGAGGTATTCTGGTCAATAGTTTGCAACAATAATTTGCAGTTGAAGTTTGGAGTCCTTCTTTATCACTAAGTGACAGCAGTACCCTGCACATCCTCAGTGGTGGGGTACTATATTTCATGTACTTTGGTATTTTGTATGCATGTATGTCTAGTTTTTTCCACTCTGGGTTTAAAGCTTACTCTACAGGCTGGAGAGATGGCTTGGTGTTTAAGGGCATTTGCTGCTCCTCCAGAGGACGTAGGCTCAGTTCACATCACCCGTGTGGCAGTTCACAGCCATCTTTATAAACTCCTATTCCAGATGATTCAGTGCCCTCTTTTGTATCCATAGTATCAGCCATACACTGGCACAGAGACCTACATTCAGACAAAACCCATACACATACAAATAAATGTTTTGAAACAAATGAAGTATGTTCCCTTTGGGAAAAAAAAAACTGACTTGCATTTGCAATCTGAAGGTGCTACGTCATCAAAGCTTTGTGATCTGCTTCTTAGGGTTCAGCTGTCACTGCACGACTAACTCTCCAGTGTCCCTAGGTATATGGGTGAGATGTTGTCTTCCGGCGAAAGTCCTTCTGGAAGTTTCAGCTTCAGAGGCTGTATTCTTTTTTTCTTCCAGACAGGATTTCTCTGTGTAACAGCCCTAGCTGTACTAGAACTCACTCTGTAGACCAGGCTGGTCTGGAACTCACAGAGATCCGCCTGCCTCTGTCTCCCGAGTGCTAGGGTTAAAGGCATGCTCCACCACAGGCTGGGATTCCCTCCCTTTCTCCCTCCTTCCTTTCCTTTCTTTCTTTCTTTGATTTTATTTTGGGGCTGGAGTTGGATCAGCATTTAAGATAACTGGTTGTTCTTCCAGGAGACACGGATTCAAGTTCCAGCACCCACATGGCAGCATACCTCTAACTCCAGCTCTGGAGGCTCTGATGCCCTCTTCTGACCTCCTCAAGCACCAGGCACACAAGTGGTGCACAGACATATATTCAGACAAAACACCCATACACATAAAATAATTTTAAAAATTAGGTCCGGAGAGGTGGCTCAGTGGTTAAGAGCTCATATCGCTCATCCAAAGGATCTGTGCACCCACACCAGGTGGCTCGCAACCACTGCAAGAGATCCATGCCTCCTGTACAGACACACATTATTATTTTTTTAAAGACTTTATTTATTATGATACAACATTCTGCTCCCATGTATATCTGCACACCAGCAGAGGGCACCAGATCTCATAATGAATGGTTGTGAGCCACCATGTGGTTGCTGGAAATTGAACTCAGGACCTCTGGAAGAGCAGTCAATGCTCTTAACCTCTGAGCCATCTCTCCAGCCCGACACACATTATTTTAGAAACGGTAAAAATTAAAATATTTTTAAATTTAATTTTATATATTTATGTACCTTTTATTTATTTTTTTGTCTGTGCACTGTGCCGCTGGAGGCCAGAAGAGGGCGTCTGACTTCCTGGAGCTGGAGGACAGGTGGTTCTGAGTTGTTTCATGTGGTTTCTGGGAATCAAATTCTGATCCTCTGAAAAAGTAGCAAGCACTCTTAGCCACCAGACACCTTCCCAGCCATATCTGGAATTACTGTCATTCTTTTTAACAGTGTGTGTGTGTGTGTGTGTGTGTGTGTGTGTGTGTGTGTGTGTATGTGAGTGTGTGTATGTGTGAGTGTGTGTGATATGTGTGTGATTGTATGTGTGTGTGATTGTATGTGAGTGTGTATGTGTGTGTGTGTGTGATTGTATGTGTGTGTGTGTGATTGTATGTGAGTGTGTATGTGTGAGTGTGTGTGTGATTGTGTGTGTGTGTGTGTGATTGTATGTGAGTGTGTGTGTGTGTGTATGTGTGAGTGTGTGTGTGCCACATACCATTGATCACATATGATGAATCTGATCTGTGATCAGTGAGAAACCCCTTGGTCTGTGTTCAGCCTGGAGACCTCTCAGCTGCAGAGCAGAGAATCCCTGCCCCAAGTATAATTCTCTCTTGAGTCTGAGGCTGCTAAAGGTCCAGTCTGAACTTTCCCCCAACTCCAGCAGATTTTTTATGACTTATTTTATGTGCATAGGTATTTTGCCCGCATGTATGTCTGTGTGAGGGTGTCAGAAACCATGGAACTGGGAATTGAACCCAGGTCCTTAGGAAGAACAGCCAGTATTCTTAACCACTGAGCCATCTCTTCAGCCCCACCAGAAAGATTTTTAATAGGACAGATGAGCCTTTGCCAGGCATAGTGGCAGGTACCTTTAACCTAAACACTTGGAAGCAGAGGCTAGTGGATCTCTGTGAGTTTGAGACCAGCTTGGTCTATAGAGCAAGTTCCAGGACAGCCAGGCTACACAGAGAAACACAGTGTAAAACAAACAAAGAAAAAGATTAGCCAACTATGGTACAGGCTGAGGCAGGAAAACTGTTGTGTGAAGGCAGCTTGGACTACATTAGCAAAACTGTCTCAAAAAGTTAAAATCGCACTTGGGAGGCAGAAGCAGGCGGATCTCTGTGAGTTCGAGGCCAGCCTGGTCTCCAGAGCGAGTGCCAGGATAGGCTCCAAAGCTACACAGAGAAACCCTGTCTGGAAAAAAAAAAGTCAAAATCTTGCCAGGTATGGTGGTTAATATCTTTAATCTCAGCACTCAGGAGTCAAAGGCAAAGGGATCTCTGTGAGTTCAAGGCCAGCCTGGTTTACATACAGAGTTACAGGCCAGCTAAGGCTTTGTAAAAATACCCTATATAGGGGGAGGGAAAAAAGCCAAAATGTATATATAAGCCACCCCCAAAAAGTACATCAAAATTATTCCAAAATTCACATGGGAAGCAAAAGAACTAAAATAATTCAAATTATTTTGAGAAACAAGAACAGAAGAATCATTTTACACAATTTCTTGCCTTATCTATCTTCAGTAATCAAAACAGTCATATGGGCAAAATAACAAATATCTAAGCATCATAGGAAACCAAGAGCTGTCACTGGAGAGATGGCTCAGTGCTTAAGAGCACTGGCTGTTCTTCCAGAGGTCCTGAGTTCAATTCCCAGTAACCACATTGGCTTACAACCATCTGTAATGAGATCCAGTGTCCTCTTCTGGCCTGCAGGCAGAACATTGTTTACATAATGAATAAATAAATAAATATTTAAATTATTTAAAAAAAGAAAACCAAAAGCTACCTTTAGATAATATAACCCAAAGAGTTGTAATTAAAAAGTTTTAAAATTACATTTTATTTATTTTATGAGCATATTTGTGGGGTAGAGGTACATGATAACACAGTATACATCCTTCTACCATGTGGGTTTTGGGGACAGAACTCAAGATTGTCAGGCTTGGTAGCAAGTGCCTTTACCTGCTGTGCCACTACCTCATTTTTTTTTTGGGGGGGGGTTGAGACAGGGTCCCTCTGTAGCTTTGGAGGCTGTCCTGTAACTTGCTCTATAGACCAGGCTGGTCTCGAACTCACAGGGATCCACCTGCCTCTGCCTGCTGAGTGCTAGGATTAAAGGCGTACGCCATCACTGTCCAGCTACTATCTCATTTTTGACATGCAAGAGCCCACAAATTTTTGACATATAAGAGCAGTTCAAGCCAGGCGGTGGTGACCCATGCCTTTAATCCCAGCATTTGGGAGGCAGAGGCAGGTGGATCTCTATGAGTTCGAGACCAGCCTGGTCTACAAAAGCTAGTTCCAGGACAGCCTCCAAAGCCACAGAGAAACAAACAAACAAAAACAAAAAACAACAAAAAAAGAGCAGTTCAATGAGGAAAAGATAGCATTTTATTTATTTTATTTATATTTACTTTATTTGTTTTTTTTAAGATAAGGTCTCAAAAAAATGAGATAAGGTCTCATATAGTAAAGGTTGGTTTCAAAGTTGAGATCCTCCTGTCTTTTTTCCCAAAAATATTATTTAATTTTTTTAAATTTCATGTATTTGGGACTGGAGAGATGGCTGAAGGTTTAAAAGCACTTGTTCTTGGCGAGAACCAGGGTTGGGTTCCCAGTACCTACATGATGGCTTCCAGCGATGCAAAATTCCTGCTCCAAGGCATTTAATGCCCTCTTTTAGCCCCTTGAAGCACTAGGCATGCATGTCATCCACATACACGCATGTAGATGAAGCATTCACATACCTTGTAGGAGTAAGTGCTCTCTTTCTGTCATGTGGGGTCCTAGAAATCAAACTCAGGTTGTCAAGTTTGCCAGCAAACACTTTTTTTTTTTTTTTTAAAGAAAAGATTTAGGTATTTATTATGTGGACAGTGTTCTGTGTACATGTCTTCCTGCAGGCCAGAAGAGGGCACCAGATCTCATTACTGATGGTTGTGAGCCACCATGTGGTTACTCGGAATTGAACTCAGGACCTCTAGAAGAGCAGCCAGTGCTCTTAACCTCTGAGCCATCTCTCCAGCCCCTAGCAAGCACTTTTACCTTACCCATGTTACCATCCCCAAATAGTTTTGTTTGTTTCATTTTTTTGGAGATGGGGTTTCTCCGTGTAGTCCTGGCTGGTATCACCGAGATCTGCCTGCCTCTGCCTCCTGAGTGCTGGGATTAGAGACGTGTGTCGCCACCACCTAGCTCCAAATAGTATTTTAAACAAATAGTGTGAGTTATTGGATTCCATATGTAAAACAAACAAACCCCTTTATTTCAATCTCACAGCTGGACAAAAATTGCAGTGACCCACCCATGCCTGTAATCCCGTCACTCGAGAGAGGCTAAGGTTGGAGAATTGCAGCAAATTTAGGTCAGCCTGTTTTACAGAGTGAGATCCTTTCTTTTTGAGGGGCACCGGTGACCTATGCCTTTAATCCCGGCACTCTAGAGGCAGAAGCAGGTATGTCTCTGTGAGTTAGAAGCCAGCACATTATGAGAGTTCCAAGACAGCCAGAGCTGTTACACAGAGATACCCTGTCTCCAAAAGCCAAAAACAAAACAAAACAAAAAGCAACAACAACAAAAACAAACAAACAAACCGTAAAGAGGGACAGGACAAGAACACGGCTCAGCAGGCAGGATCAAGCTGTGTCTGTCTTGCTTACAAAAGAGAAGGTTGGGATTGAGGGTTCAGGTGCTCACAGAGGCAGGGGTTGCTTCCAGGACTGCGCCGTGATAGAAACTGGATTTAGCCGGATAGAGTTAGTAAGTGGGGCGTGGAAACGCGGGGGTCTGGCTGAAGAAGCCATTCCTCTCTGTCTGCTCCCACCCATACTTTTGCTTAACTTCTCTTTGCGGAACTAGAGGAGGGCATCTTTAGGAACCCTATACCTCCTCTTACTTCCCGGGATTCTTGGACTCTCTCGTCATGGTCCTGGGGAGAATATTACAGAATTTCCTAACGTTTCGCAGTGGAACATTCTCAAGCACGCGAAAATCCTGCCAATAACAAGGAACCCGTTTTTCAAGCAACAATGTCGTCTTTTCCTCAGGGGCTTAGCTGATAGATGGGGGCGGGCGGGGGGTCACTGCTGTGACAGGAACAGTCCACGCCCTTGGGAAAGATGGAAGGCTTCACTCTCAAGGCCCTTGAGTAAGCAAGCCATCCTGCACACCTTCCCCGCTCCCAGCAGAGGAAGGGAATAACTGCAGTGATGGGCAGGGCAGGCTGCTTCCGGGTGGGGACGCTGCGGCAGGAATGGGGAGCCTCGATTGAGCGCAGTCGCTTTAGAGAACGCACAAAACGAAGGCACATGCCGCGAAAGGGGAGGTTTCTAGGTAACTAAGAACTATTTTACTTCTTGCGGGAACGAGGCTTAGGTGGTGGGACACTGGTTTCTGCGGCGGTCGGTTGTGAGGGAGGGTCACTGCAGTGAATGGCAGTCCACCAAGGGCGGGGTGGTGGTGGGTGGGCCACTGCAGTGCTGGGAAGGGGGTGTGTGCCTGCCCGCTCCGCCGCCTTGGTTTACCTCCTCCAGAAGGATGGAGAGAGGTGGGGCCTCGGAGGCCTCATTCTGGCCTTGGTGGGGGTCGTGCAGCGGCTGAGATGCTGCCTCTGCACTGCGGAGTCTGGCCTGGCTCCCCCGGCTTGGGCTGACGCGCAGGCCCTTCGGTGCCCAAAGGAGCGGAGTCGCAGCCCCCACCGCAGTGGCGGCCGGGCGGGCGGGGCAGAGGCGGGCTAGAGGGGCGGCCCCTGGGAATACGGGCGGGACTACCAGCAGCCCGACTGGCGTCGGTCTCCCGGCTCACAGGATCCCAGCTGTAGTTCCGAGTCGGACCCCGCAGGTGCAAGGGACAAGGGCATCCTGGAGCACAGAGGAGGCATCACCCATTCTAGTGTGGTCGCGACGCCCACAACTCCGCCAACAAGTGACGGTGAGGCTTGGGCTACCCAAAGGGAGGGGGTGATCCCAAGACCCACCCGGTAGCATCCCCTGTGGCTACCTCAGCACCCATCTAGTCTCAGGCCAGCCCGGGCTGGGAGAGGCGCTCTAGACAGATCACATGGACTCCCGCTGCCGCGACGCCTCTGCACATCTGACCTCCCCAGACGCGTTTTCACCTCCCTTTCTTGTTCCTACTGCAACCTTCCAAGCCAGTCTGCAGCCTCTCTCAGTACTTCAGTCTCGAAAGGCAAGGAGAGAAAAAAGACAGCAAGCAGCCTTTTCAGCTCCTTGTCTCACCCGGGCCCTGGGGACCCTTGTGAGCTAGGCGTGCCTGGGACCATGCTGGCCCTTTAAACCTTTGCTCTCCAGAGTATCTTCCATCTCTCCATACGCGCCACTTCCGACAGCTGGCAGCCGTGGGTAGCCTGGAGGAAGGGGGCAGGTACGGGGGCGGCGACGAGGCCCCGAGAAGGTGCAGGAACAGCTGTGGACCCCCCCCCCGACACACAGCCGCAGGGGGACTGCCGGGCACCTGGACTGGAGGGTTAACCATTAACCCTCCACTCCCCCGCTGCCGAGAGCTGCCCTGCGCCCCGGCTACCCAGGTAACGGACAAGGATGCCCATCTTGCCTTCCCTGCATCCCCCTTTCTTATCTGCCCCACCACCTGTCTGCCTGGAGGAGGGAGGGGGGATGGGTGGGGGTTTCCCGGTTCAGCCTTACGCCCTCTGTTCTCCCGAGTCCCCAGCCTGAGTTAGGGCTGGGTAGCATAGGGAGGGGCACCCCTCATTCAGCCCCTTTTCACGCAGGGTGGGCACCATGCCCGGCCTGTACTGCCCCTCCAGCTGGACGCCGCTGCCGCTCACTGACTCCTGTGTCCGGGCCTATGCCAAGGGACCCTGTCTCAGCCTGCGGGCCCGGCTCACCTACCACAACCCGCAGCCCCAGCCGGTGGACGGTGAGGCCTGGTGGGGGCGCGCGCGCGGGGGGGGGGTAGCAAGTGTTAGACGGGGTTCGACAGCGCATCTGCTCGCTCCGGCTCGCAGGCGTGTTCGTGTACCCGCTGGCTGAGGCGGAGGTGGTATCTGGCTTCGAGGCCGAGGCAGCCGGACGGCGTGTCTCCTTCCAGCTGCAGAGCCGGCGTCGTTCTCAGGCCGCCTGCTGCCGCGCTTTGGGCCCCGGAGTGGGGACCTCTACGCCCCGCCGCTGCTCGCAGGGTAAGACTGAGCCAAAAACCGAGCCCTCAAAGACCAACCTCACAGCTCAGGTTCCTGCATCCTCGTGCCTCCTGCCAGCCTTCTTCCTTCCTTCCTTCCTTCCTTCCTTCCTTCCTTCCTTCCTTCCTTCCTTCCTTTCCTTCTTTCTTCCTCCTCTCTTCCTCCTCCTCCTCCTCTTCTTCCAGACACTGATTTTATTTTCCGTCCATTGATTCATCCCTTTATTCAACAGTCATGGACTGAGCACTTGATCGGGACCTGGTGCTGGAAGAAACAGGCCCAGGCCTAGTCTGAGGTTCGCAGCCAGGCAGACAGACACAGCAAGCACTACCCCTACTGTCCAGGTGGCCATAGTCTCTTTAGATGAGGCAGAGAGTCCTCCTCCCCAAAGAAGCACTCTCCAGTCCCTTATCTCTTAGGTTCCACACGAGCGAGCCAAGTCCCCGGTGAACCTGTGAATGATCAGTTCCTGAATCAAATGCAAAGTCCTGACTCACAGACCAGGTTCTCATTCGCTAGCCTCTCTGGCACCAGGTACCCTGTACTTCTCCAACAGCTCCCTGTATACTTTCCTGCTCTATCATCCCCGGTTCTAATTAGCCCATGGTGCTCGTTCTTTGAGAGCTACTCAAATGCTTCTCCTTAAGAAATTCTCCCTCATCCTCCGCAAATAACTGATCCCACTCTGCCCTTGCTCTTTGGTCAGAAGTACTTAAGAGGAGCACCTGCTTGTCTGTCTCCTGGAGCGTTAGCTCCTGAGTTCGGGGCTGTGCTTTGGTCATCTCCAGGCCCCATCACCTAACACAGAACCTGGGACAAAGGGACCCAGTGAGTGCTGAAGGGGGTGAAAGTCCCACCCTGTGTTATTTATGCTCTGTGGTCTGCATCTTTCTCTTTTGTTCATTCATTTATATACTCATTCAATTCTTGCCCACATGGCTATTGTGCAAGAAAACGGAAGGTGTTGAGAAAATGGATGGGTAAGAATCCGGTGATGTTGAGAATTGGATTAAGCCTCACAGACAGGTTGAAGCAAGAATAAGATCTGGGCTCTGGTCCCAGGAATGTTCCAGAAAGAGAAGCAGGCATTTATCTGGAAGAGTAGGAATTGGTGAAGTGGAGATTAGGGGTGATGGTATAAACAAAGATGATAGAAATACAGGACCCGAAATGGTTTTCAATTTATGAAGCCTGCATGTTCTACACTCCATACAAAGAGTATAGGATGTATATTGTTTCCCTCAGTCTCTTATTGGTAACAGAAGTGATGGCCATGGCCCTTGAATTTTGGGTACTTTGCATTCATTGTTTCATTTATTCCTCATCATAATCTTTGAGCTATAATTATGTTCTCCATTTTATGTATGAGGACGTGAAGGGCTCCCAAGGGGATTATCAGATGACACAATTAGAAGTCACAGAGCCCAGGCTCAAACCCTGACTCTGTTCTTCTCACTCTATGAGTCCTCAGCTGGGTGGATGGCAGCACCCACTTTGTTGTTTCTTTTTATTTTGTTATTTTTTGTTTGTTTGTTTGTTTTTTGATACAGGGCTTCTCTGTAACTTTGGAGGCTGTCTTGAAACTTGCTCAGTAGACCAGGCTAGTCTTGAACTCACAGAGAGCCACCTGCCTTTGCCTGTTTTAATGTTTTGAGACAGGGTCTCACTAAGTAGCCCTTGCTGTCCTGGAACTCACTATATAGACCAGGCTGGCCTCAAACTCACAGAGATTCACCTGCCTCTGCCTCCAGAGTGCTGGGGATTAAAGGGGTGAGGCACCGTGCTAGGAGCGCTCTCTCTCTCTCTCTCTCTTTCTGTCTCTCTCATACATATCTTCCTTTTTATCTTTTTCTTCCGTTAACTTATTCACCAAGTATTTCTGGAAAGGATGAACAAATTATTGCTACAAGATAAAGCAAAGTGGGACTGTAAAGGTACACTGAGATCGGACTGTGTAGCTGGTACTCACACCCAGCAGCAGTGGTGATCCTTTAACCCCACCAGACCTCTGAGAAGCCTACATTCTAAAGAGAGACTTGTTCTTTGTATGTGAACGCTGTTTTGCATCCTCCAAACTGCTTCTAAGCTGCCCCTAGCCTCCCTCAGAAGGAAGAAACTTCAGGAGCCACCCTAGTGGGCCCTGGGAAGGGGAGGGGCTGGAGCTTTGGTGAGTAGAGGATTTGTGAACACATCAGGTCCCAGTCTAGAGGGAGGTGTCAGTTCACAGGAGAGGCTCTTGAGGGTGATTGCAAATTAAGGCTGAACAGGAAGGGACAGACAGGCAAAGAAAGGCCCCCCAGGACCTTAGGAATGGATACAGCCATTTGCTTCAGTCGTCCATCCACTGTGAAGTCATTGTGCTCTTGCTGTTGACAGCCAGATTCCTCTGTCAACTGACTCTCTCACCTCAGTCACCCCATGAGCCACCCTGTCTCGTGTTCCTTGCCAGCTACACAAAGTCCTGCTTTATCAGACTTTGTAGTGACTCAGTATCTACCCCTACCACTAACTTCCCCCATCTACCCTGCTTCTAGTATTCTCTGACCCCTTTTCTTACTTATCATAGGTCATCTTGTCCTGGATCTAGCCCAAGCCCAGTCCACGCTGGTGTTGCCCACTGGCCTCGTTGCTGCGGCTGGTACCATGACAGTGACCCTGTGCAGCAGCCGGGAGTTGCCCTCCAGGCCTGATGGGGTGATGCATGTCGCTCTGCCCACTGTGTTCACCCCACTGGCTCAGCCAGGCCTGCCAGGGTCCCCCAGGTCTCCGGGGCTCTGTGACGACAGGTTGGGCCTATGGTGATTCTCTTCCTCCCTCCCTCAACTTTTCTGGGTCTAGTGAGGGTGAGGGGGCCCTAGGGGATGGACAGAGTGAAGAAGGGTGGGGGACAGGCAGCCCTTTGGGCTGCCTACACAGTAACCCATAAAGTCTCTTCATGCTCCCTTCTAGCCCCACCAGCTGCTTCGGGGTAGGCAGCCCTGAGGAGGAAGGGCTGACCTGGGAGCAACCAAGTGCCCCTCCAGACGTGTTCTCAGGCCCTGCCCACTGTCCTGCTCCATATACCTTCTCCTTTGAGATGCTGGTGACTGGGCCATGTCTGTTGGCAGGTGGGTGTATCTGGCCTAGCCTAGCCACGCTACTCAGTGTGGCAGACTGGAAAACCAGTCACAACTCATGGGTGAGAGAACAGAGGTAAAAAGAAGACAGAGACCTGTCTTGGGAACCTCTAATTAGTATTTTTGGTTTTGCTTGCTTGTTTGAGACAGGGTTTTATGTAGTGCAGGCTGGCCTCAAACTTGTTATGTAGCTAAGAATGACCTTGCACTCCTGATCCTCCTGCCTCTACTGTCTGTGCCAGACTGGCTCCCTCACTATTTTTATCAGTGTAATTCATTTGTATACTACTCCATTCACCCATGTCAAACTCAATACTTAACAGTGGCAGTGGTCCAGTAGATTTTCTTTGTGCAAGAGGTGGGAGAGGGGGGATTGAATATGTAACCCTCTGACCAGCTCGATCACAGAACTAGGAACCCATGTTCTAGCCCTCTTAAGCAGACGTATCCTTCCTGAGCTATATAGCCTGCAGATAAGATTTGGAACACAGCTAAACCAGCCACAATCCCTGCCTGTAGCCACCATTACCTGGAGAGCCAATACATGTGCTCTTGGGACCTGGGGTGAAGTGACTTTGACTTATTGTTACCCCTGTGTCCCTCAGGCCTGGAGAGCCCCTCTCACGCCCTGCGTGCAGATGCCCTCCCTCATGCCAGCTCTGCAGCCACTATCTGTGTCACACTGGCAGAGGGCCATCAATGTGATCGGGCCTTGGAGATCCTGTTGCACCCCAGTGGTGAGATGGGGCACACAGAGGGCCAGCTCTGGGGCATGCTTATGAACGATGTGGGAAACAGTTTGATGGCCCCAGAGGCAGAGAGGCTGGACCCGCAGAGGTCCTCCGAAGACAGAGGGCTGGACAGTTGGGGCTCGGAGGCAGGGACTACCTGCCAGGGCCGTATCTCCTTTTCAGAACCCCATCAGCCACACTTGATGCTTGAGGCTGGCAGCTTGAGCTCAGCAGAGTATGAGGCCCAAATGAGGGCCCGCCATGACTTTCAGAGATTGCAGCGAAGAGACAGTGATGGGGAACGGCAGGTATGGCTACAAGCTCAGGCTTCGGTGCTAGCTAAAACTGCATGTGACAAGCAGGCAGCTGGACCCATGTCAGGACGAGTGGGGCCTCTGTTCTCAGTATGCTCTCTCGGTAGTGCCCACCATCACAGAGGGTAGCCAAGAGCCCCGGGAAGCCCTGCATGAATCCTTCTGAGATAGGTGTCTCAGGATGATGGCAGGTCTAACATAGGCAGACAACAGCCATGATGTCATTCAATAGAAAAAGTCCCCCGCCCCACCCAGAGGGATGTAGCTGCACTGCACCTGGCTTAGGCTAACTCGGGCTCCTGTGCTCAGGTGTGGTTCCTGCAGCGACGTTTTCATAAGGACATCTTGCTGAACCCCGTGCTGGTGCTGAGCTTCTGCCCAGACCTGAGCTCCAAGCCTGGACACCTGAGTGCAGCTACCCGGGAGCTCCTGTTCCTGCTAGATGGCAGCTGCGCAGTCCACAAGGCCTGTGGGGGATCAGTGTGTGGACATGGGGTGGGTGGGGCATGGCAGCAGGCAGGTGTAGGCTGTGGCAGACTCTTGAGGTCAGGGGTTTCCTTGTTGCTTAACATACTGTCTACCAAAGAGGGGCCAGATTCTACTTCTGCCTATTTCATACCTACACCGGTGTCTCTCCCAGACTCCAAAAGTCACTCTTTTTGTTTCATTTTGTTTTATGAGATGGGATCTCCATATAAAGCTTGGCTGCCCTGAAACTCACAATGTAGACCAGGCTGGTCTTGAGCTCACAGAGATCTATCTGGGATTAAAGGCATGTGCCACCATCCCTGGTGCTCAAGAGTCTTTCTTATCCACAGGCCACACACTGAAGGCAGGCACAGAGACAAAAGCTTCACACACGCATACTCTAGCGGAGAGTCCCACACTCAAATGTCTCTCATATACTTCAAGGCTCCCTTATGTTCCCAGGGACCCACTTCCTCATACGCTCAAGGCTTCTCTCATTACCTCAGACAGCCCCCTGTCTAATTATAGTCTAGAGAAGATAAACAATCTGGTGTGCCTTGTTCTCTACCGTGCCAGTGGGGCCTCTCATGCTTTCATCCTGGCTTTCTCCAGGATGCCATTGTTTTGGCTGTAAAATCCCTTCCAGCTCAGACACTTGTCAACCTAGCCACGTTTGGGACATCGGTACAGCCACTCTTCCCCGAGAGCCGGTCTTGCAGTGATGTGAGTACGGTCGGGCTTTGGGGACTTCATGGAGATGCTTCAGCTCAGTCCAGCCCAGCCCAGCCTAAGTCTTTTCTCTCCAGGACACTGTACAGCTGATCTGTGAGAGCACTGAGACTCTTCAAGCTGTGAGTGGTCCCCCTAATGTGCTGGCTGCATTGGATTGGGCCTTAGGGCAACCCCAGCACAGGGCCCATCCTCGACAGCTGTTCCTGATCACGGCTGCCTCACCAGTGGCTGCCACTGCTCGCCAAGCCCTGGAGTTCATGAGGTGGCACAGAGGGGCAGCCAGGTATGGAGTGGGCAGGTGTAACTCGCTAAGATTGACACACCTAAGATACTCCTGAGTGTCACAGCTGCTCCCCTTCCCTGTCAGGTGCTTCTCCTTTGCGTTGGCACCTGCCTGCTACCAGCTGCTCCACAGCTTGTCTGTCCTCAGCAGAGGACAGGCCTACTTCCTGAGGCCTGGGGAGAGACTGCAGCCTAAGGTGAGTGTGAGCCTGTGCTCTAAGGTTAGTGGGAGTCTATGCTCTAGGGTGAGTGTGAGTCTGTGCTCTAAGGTGAGTGTGAGTTTGTGCTCTAAGGTGAGTGTGAGTCTATGCTCTAAGGTGAGTGTGAGCCTGTGCTAGCTTATCTACTCTGGGAGGTCTTTCTCCAGAGCTACACATGGAATCTGAAACAGAGCCTGGTCAGGCCCTGGGATCCCTCTCACAGGGCCTTCTTTCTAGTCAGTCTCTCTCCCTGAGAAACCAACTAGGAGAACTATTGATGCTACTAGGAGGGAGGCTGCTGAAGGCCAGAGGTATGGGGACATCTAGCCTCTGGCCAGCCCCTGAATCTTACTGCTATGGCGTGTGACAAAGCTCAGGCCAGGAGACAGGTGAAACCCCAAGACGGAGCCCTCAGCTCCTTTGCTTGATTATACCCCAACTCCTTCTCCTGACCCCATCAGTACAGGGCTACACAGAGGACACTGGGAGAAGGGCACCCTGCCTGCCCTGTTTGTGACATCCCTTTCTCCTCCATGTCCTCCCCACCCCCATGTCCTTTGTCACCCCTTGCAGCTGGTGCAGGCTCTGCGAAAGGCACTGGAACCTGCTTTGAGTGACGTTTCTGTGGACTGGTTTGTGCCTGATGCTGTGGAGGCACTGCTGACCCCCCGGGAGATCCCAGCACTCTACCCTGGGGACCAGCTGCTTGGCTACTGCTCACTTTTCAGGGTGGATGGCTTCCGGTCCCGTGCTCCAGGGGTAGGACTGAGCCGGGGTATGCTAGATGGGCCTTCGGGAGCCAGAGTCCTGTGTCTTCTTTCCTGTCATTCTTTCTTTTTGAGTTTTTGAGATAGGGTCTTTCTCTTTCATTTATTTATTTATTTATTTAGTGTTTTTTCGATAGGGTTTTTCTGTGTAGCTTTGGAGCCTATCCTGGCACTCCCTCTGGAGACCAGGCTGGCCTCGAACTCACAGAGATCCGCCTGCCTCTGCCTCCCGAGTGCTGGGATTAAAGGTGTGTGCCACCAACGCCCGGCCTCTTTCTTTCTTTTAAACAATTATGTTCATTGGTGTTTTGCCTGCATGTATATCTCTAAGAGGGTATACGGTACCCTGGAACTGGAGTTAACAGCCATGAGCTGTGGGTGCTAGGAATTAAACCTGGGTCCTCTGGTAAAGCCAGTGCTCTTAATCACTAAATCATCTCTCCAGCCCTGAGACAGGGTTTCTCTGTGTAGCCCTGGCTGTCCTGAAACTTGCTCTGTAGACCAGGCTGGTCTCGAACTCATAGAGATCCACCTGCCTCTGTCTCCAGAGTGGTGGCATGAAAGGTGTGCACTTGCACTGCCTGGCTCATTCTTTTTAGCGTTTTTTTTTTTTTAATTACATTTACTTGTTTATTTATGTGTGTATAAGTGTACACATGCATGTATATGCTCTCAGTGGTGTATAATATGGAGGTCAGAAGACAACTGTGCAAGTTGGTTTTTTCCATCTACCATGTGGGTCATGAGGCTTGAGCTCAGACAGTTAGGCTTGGTGGCAAGCACCTAAAACTACTTCACACGGTACCTTTTAGAAGGCACCACCTGGCTTGGAGAGATGGCTCACCCCTTAAGAGCACTTGTTCTTGTAGAAGACTCAGCCTCAGTTCCCAACATCCACATGGTGGTTCACAATCATCCATAACTCCAGTTCCAGGGGATCTGAGCCCCTCTTGTGACCTGGGGCACTAGGCGTACACATAGTACAGAGGCATACATCCATGCAAAAGACTCTTATACAAAGCCGGGCGGTGGTGGCTCATGCCTTTAATCCAAGTACTCATGAGGCAGAGGTAGGTGGATCTTTGTGAGTTCAAGACCTGCCTGGTTTACAAGAGCTAGTTCCAGGACAGCCTCCAAAGCTACACAGGGAAACCCTGCCTCGAAAAACCAACAAATAAATAAATATAAAATTTGAAAGTCTTTTTAAAAGCAAGCAAGCATCACCTGGCCATTTCTGGTAACACTTACTGATAGACCATGAGCTCATGTCTGTGCTGTCTCCTGTCCCTTTGTGTTACTTTCTGGCTATTTGATTTAAGCAAGTCACTTAACCTCCCTGAGCCCACTGCCTCCCATGTAAATAATTCAGCTTTTTGTTTTGTTTCAAATTTATTTTATTTTATGAATATTTTGCCTGCATGTATGTATGTGCTCCCCATGTGTGCCTGATGTCTATGGAAGTCAAAAGAGGGTATCAGAGCCCCTGTAACTGGAGTTACAGATGGTTGTGAGCTGTCATGGGAACTAACCCTGGGTCCTCTACAAGAACAAGTGCTCTTAACCTCTGAGCCATCTTTACAGACACAAATAATGTGTGCCATAGGTTACTGTGAAGCCTGGACTTGATCACTCTTGGCTGGATACTTGGCACACAGCAGGGCTTTGAGATGTAGCTGTTACTTTTATGAAAATCCCTCTCTAGAGGAGCTATGCACACTTCCGCCTGTTTGATTATAACAGACTGTTTGTCCTTTGCCAGGTGGCCAGGAAACTCAGGGCCCAATCTGTAGCTTAGTTTTACAGCAACCTTATCACCATCAAGGGTAACACGTGGGATTTTATTTATTGCCTGCATGTCTGTGTGAGGGTGTTGGATCCTCTGGAACCAGAGTTACAGACAGTTGTGAGCTGCCGTGTGGATGCTGGGAATTGCACCCAGGTCCTCTGGAAGGGCAGCCAGTGTTCTTAGTGGCTGAGCCATCTCTCCAACTCCTTTTTACTTTTAAATTTTTTTCATGAATGGGTTGCCTGCACCTATGTATGTGCACCATGAGTGAGCCTGGTACCTGTGGAAGTCAGAAGAGGGTGTCAGTTCCTCTGAGATTGGTATTATGTATGGTTATGAGCTACCATGTGAGTGCTGAGAATCAAATGTGTGAGAGTCCTCTTTAAGACCAATAAGTGTTCTTAACTGCAGAGCCAACTAACTCTCCAGCCTCCTGTTTTCTCTTTATTTTGTTTTGTTTTGTTTTGTTTTGTGTTTGTTTTTCGAGACAGAGTTTTTCTGTGTAACAGTCCTTGGCTGTCTTAGAACTTGCTCTGTAGACCAAGTTGGCCTTGAACTCACAGATAACCTACCTGCTCCTGCCTCCTGAATGCTGTGATTTCAGGTGTGTACCACTACCGCCTGGCATATTTTAATTTTTTTAAAAAGTATTATTTATTTATTATGTATACACTGTTCTGCTTACATGTTTACCTGCAGGCCAGAGAGGGCACCAGATCTCATTATAGATGGTTGTGAGCCACCATGTAGTTGCTGGGAATTGAACTCAGGACCTCTGGAAGAGCAGCCAGTGCTCTTATCCTCTGAGCCATCTCTCCAGTCCCATATTTTAAATTAGAATATAATCACATCACTTCTCCCCTTCTATTTCCTCTCTCCAACCCCTCCATTGTCCCCCCTTACTCCCCCTCAGATTGATGGCCTTTTTCTTTGTTATATGCTTACATATGCATAACTATATAAATACAACCTGCTCAATTTGTTTAAAGTCGCTGTGTGCATATGATGTCAGGGCTGACCACTTGGTTTTAGAAAACCAGTTAGGGACCCATCCCTGGGAGAGACTGATCTTTTCTCTCAGCAGTTGTTAGTTGCCTGTAGTTCTTTGTCTGGGAGTGGGAACTGGTGAATAATTTTTCCCTTCTTTGCTAAAATTGGCAATTAGTATTGTCATTGTTCGGTTCTTCTTTAGGCAGCCATATTGAGGTATCATGAGTCTAGCGCTCCTGCTATTTCTAGGAGACACAATGGCTCAATGTGTTAAGACTCTTGCTGCCAAGCCTGATGACTTGAGTTCAATCCCCAGGACCCACATGATAGGAGAGAACCAACTCCTGCAAGTTGTTCTCTGACCTCCACAAGTGAACTGTGGCTTGTACACATATACAAACACGGCCATAATAATAATAAATACAAGGCTTTAAAAACATTATTACACTTTTATTTACTTGAGTGTGTGTGGCTATATGTGTGCAATAACATTCTTGTGGAGGTCAGAAGACAACTTTGTATACTCAGTTCTTTTCTTTCTACCTTTATATTGGTTCCAGGGCTCAAGCCTAAGTGGTCAGGTTTGTATAGGAGGTGCCTTCATCCACTGAGCCATTTTGCTGGCCCCTGTTTCTTGTTAGCTTTTACTTGCTATGACTTAACATTATGCTTAGAACTGGGTGTGGTGGCGCACACCTTTAATCCCAACACTCAGGAGACAGAGGCAGGTGGATCTCTGTGAGTTTGAGGCCAGCCTTGTCTACAGAGTGAGTTCTAGGACAGCCAGAGCTACATAGTGAGACTTTTTCTCAGAAAAACAATATATGTATGTATGTATGTATGTATGTATGTATGTATGTATGTATAATTTTCCCTCAATATCATTTTCCCCAGGGCCAAGAGCCTGGTTGGCAGAGCTTGGGTGGCTCAGTGTTTCCATCTCCAGAGGAGGCATTATCTGTCACCAGCCCTGGCACTGAGCCCACACACACCACAGAGCCACTGAGAACAGGCACTGTGTCAGCAGAGCTGTCGAGCCCATGGGGTGTAGGAGACTCAGAGCAGAGTGAGTACCCTGGCATGTTCATAGCTGTGCTGGACAGGACAAGCAGAAGGGTCAGGGCTGGACCCATTCTCCTGCTTTCCAGCAGGCATCGAAGCTCTCACAGACCCAGTCACGGACCCTGGACCCAATCCCTCATCTGACACAGCTATATGGCGTCGCATCTTCCAGTCCTCATACATCCGGGAGCAGTATGTGCTTACCCACTGCTCTGCCAGCCCTGAGCCAGGCCCAGGCTCCACCTGCAGCAGCGAGTCCCCAGGCTCCCAGGGCCCTGGTTCCCCCAATGGTAGCCTTCCCTTGGATCCTCCTTCTCAGCAGGGCTGCCGAAGCCTGGCCTGGGTAGAACCTGCAGGCTCCCGCTCTTGCCCCCTGCCTGTAACCCCACCAGCTCCATTCAAGGTGAGATCTAGCACACATTCATCTATTGTGTATCCAGAAAACATATATTTACCATCTGCTTTGTGCAATGTTTATTATTAAGTCTAGCTAGAGATATTAGTAAATCTACATCCATGGTGTCACAACTAGTAATGAACATGGGGTTATGGTATTATGGGTGCTCAGAATCAGAATGGTTATTAGAGGGGGTTAGGAAAGTAAGGTATGCCAAGGAGAAGAAGTAGGTTAAAAGACAAGATATATATCAAGAATCAAGAAACAACCTCAAGTGGGAAATACAGTTAGATGACAGAATCATGGACAGCTGCCAAGTTTATGATGGCCAGAAACTGAATTTCTCAACTAGTGATCTTCTGCATCTCACACACAGGTTGGAGCCTTGAGCGCTGAGGTGCTGGGCCGTCGGCACAGAGCAGCTCTGGCTGGGCGAAGTCTCTCATCTCCCTCAGGCCGGACAAACCCAGTCCCTGGTAGACCCCGGCATCCCTCTCTAGATGCAATACCAGATGGAGCAGGCTCTGAGCCAGGACAACAGCTGGGTCAGGGCCTAGATGATTCAGGTAAGGGTTGGATGGGACACTGGGTTTCTGATACCAGAGCTGTGGGGACATGGAGCACAGTGCACGTGTTGCATATATCCCTGACATCTCTCCCCAGGAAACCTGCTCTCCCCAGCGCCCTTGGACTGGGACATGTTGATGGAACCATCTTTCTTATTCAAGGCTGTGCCACCCAATGGGGAATCAGCCCCTCCAGCAGAGCCTCTGCCTCCCCAGGCTCCACGCTGTCATGTGGTGATCCGGGCTCTGTGTGGGGAACAACCAATGTGCTGGGAGGTGGGTATAGGCCTGGAGGAGCTCTGGGAACCTGGGGATGGCTCACAGCCTGCATCAGTCCCCGTAAGAGAGGCTGCATGGGATCAGGCGCTCCACCGGCTGACGGCAGCCTCTGTGGTGCGGGACAACGAACAGCTGGCTCTCCGTGGAAGAGCAGAGACCACAGCTGAGCAGGGTAAGTTGCTAGTAGACACAGCTCAGGTACCAAGGCTTGGAACAGAAACTAGTGAAAGTATAGTCCTATGTGTTAAATCACTCTTCCTTACTTTATCACAAAAGATTTGAGGGGACTCACCACACTGACAAGGTAAGAAGTTTTGCAGAGTAATGAGGAAAAGTGAAAATAAAGGAAACTAGGGCTGGCAAGATGGCTCAGTGGTTAAGAGTACTTACTGCTCTTCCAGAGGACCCAAGTTCAACACCCAACACCCACATGGTGGCTCATAACCATCTGTAACTCCAATTCTAGGCGATCCAACACCCTCTTCTGGCCTCTATGCACACCAGCATATACATAATACATACATACATACATACATACATACATACATACATACATATATGTATTGCAAAGACACACATGCAGGCAAAACACCCATATACATACGATGATAATAAAAAATAATAATGCTAAAAGAAAATAAAGTAGGTCTGGAGAGATGGCTCAGCCATTAAAGGCTAGGCTCACAACCAAAAATATAAGAAAATAAAGGTGGGCAGTGGTGGCACACGCCTTTAATACCAGCACACAGAAGGCAGAGGCTAGCAGATCTCTGTGAGTTTGAGGCTAGCCTGGTCTACAAAGCTATACAGACAAGCCCTGTCTCAGAGAGAGGGGAGAGAGAGAATAAAGGAAATATAAATAAAGGTATATTACAAGATACACAACATTAAGTTATATACTCTTGTAAGCATAGGACCCCATACTGGGAAGCTTCCTAGCAGCCAAAATGGAAGGCAGCACAATCTTGCAATAAACAGTGAGTGTAACATGAAAATAAATCTTCCATTCAAGGAGACTATTAAAATCCCAAGTTAAAACCTCAGTTCCTCACTGTCCCTGGCCACACTTTAAGTATCCAACAGTCACAGGAGGGTAATGGCTACCATGCTGGATTGTGCAGAAAGAACTTGTCACACTTGCAGAAAGTTCTGGACAGCACTGAAATGAGTGGTGGACAGTGTGGGTGGTGCTGTGTGTCGGGGCACATGTCTGAAACCCTAGCAGTCAGAAGCCTTAGCAAGAAGATTGAGTTCTGAGCAAGCCAACCTAGGTTATATAAGATCTTGTCAAAAGTAGAGCCTCCCTGCGGTGCTGTGGTGACTATCCAATACCCTTGGGTACTCTAAAGCTTGCCTGTGCCCAGCCTCCTCCCTACATGTCAGTAACACACACAAAGCTGGGTGTGGGTGTGTTGGAACATAGCTGTAATTGCAATACTGTGAAGGCAAAAGCAGGGTGGTCCCTCTAGACTACCAAATTCCTGGGCTACTAGGGTGTCCTGGTCCTAGGTTGAAGATTCAGCCTATTTCTTGTCAGAGGTTGAGAAGAGCTGTGGTCTGGACCATCCTGGCCATCCTGTTCAGAGGGAACTAGGAGAAGCTGGGAATATTCTGGTTGGTTTTGAGACAGGGTGTCCATCTGTTGCCCTGGCTGGCCTGGAGCTCAGATGTTCCTTTTTTTTTTTTTTTTTTTTTTTTTTAAAGATTTTATTTATTTATTATTTATACAGTCTAGACAATCTTCTGCCTGCATGCCAGCAGAGGGCACCAGATCCCATTCAAGGTGGTTGTGAGCCACCATGGGGTTGCTGGGAATTGAACTCAGAACCTCTGGAAGAACAGTCTTAACCGCTGAGCCATCTCTCCAGCCCCCTCAGATGTTCCTTCTGAGTGCTGGGATAGGGCCACCTTCGGCTTCCCAGTGTTTTTTATGCAGCTCTCTACAGATGATGGAGTTGAGCATGCTGCTGCCTTTGATTCACAGGCCGAGTCAGAAGGTCCTGGCTACGGGCCGTGCAGACGAGCAAGGCCAGCTCTGCCCCATCCCACTTCACCTGCCCTGTTGCTGTAGATGCTTCTACCAGGGAGGTCTTGCCTGGAGGCCTACAGGTGTGGAGTTCAGGTACTAGCCTTCCCTGATGACCTCGAGGGTGTGACCTTGCTGGCTACCCAGTGGGATTTGACTCCTGTATTCCTGCAGATCCAGCTGAGCTCTCAGGCGTTTCTGCCTCTCAAGACCATCTAACTGCAACTCCTCTGCCCACAGCAGCCCACTCTAAAGGTATGGCTCAAATGCAGTGGGTTGGGCACAAGTAAGCTTGAGGCCTTTTGCTGGTATTGGGTGACCCTACTGTAGGGCATCAGGGAGGCTCTTCTGCAGGTGCCTGGAACCTGGATCTAGATGACAACTCCAAGTCAGCATTGGGGGAGCCCATCTCTCCTACTGGTGGTCATCATGGCTTGCCTCGGCAGCCTTCAGCCTCTTCCAGGCTCAGCCTGGGTCGTCATCGCAGACTCTGCAGCTCTAACAAGGGCCAGGCTAGTGAAAGCGGCAGTGATGGAAGCAACCATGACTATCTGCCTTTGGTGAGGACTGGGGAGGTGGAGGGTGGCACCTCTGGAGCCAGAGCTGTCTTAGCTCCCCTCTCCCCCCACCTCTTCTCTCCTCAGGTGCGACTGCAAGAGGCACCAGGCTCCTTCCGCCTGGATGAACCTTTCTGTGCCGCTGTGTGCATTCCTCAAGAGCGTCTGTGCCGAGCCTCACCCTTTGCTGCACACCGTGCCAGCCTCAGCCCCACCTCAGCCTCATCTCCTTGGGCACTTCTGGGCCCTGGTATTGGCCAACGCGACAGTGCCACGGCCTCCTGCAGCCAGTCCCCCAGCTCAGGCTCTGAGGGTCCAGGCCAAGTGGACAGTGGACGGGGCTCAGATACTGAAGTCTCAGAAGGAATGGAAAGGCAGGGCAGCTCTGATCTGCGGGGCCGCAGTTGGGCCACAGCAGTGGCTCTGGCATGGCTGGAGCACCGCTGTGCAGCTGCCTTTGGTGAGTGGGAACTAACAGCATCCAAAGCTGATTGCTGGCTGAGGGCCCAACACCTGCCTGATGGCCTTGATCTGACTGCTCTCAAAGCTGCTGCCAGGGGGCTCTTCCTGTTACTGAGACACTGGGACCAGAATCTGCAGCTACACTTGCTGTGTTACAGCCCTGCAAATGTATAAGGCTGCCTGCAACTCTGGCTAGCGACCCCCAACACAAAGTCACTGCCACCCAGGGCCAATCTCTTGGTGCTGGGAAAGAAAAGTTGGTGTCTGCTGTCCTCCACTGCTTCATTCCCTCCCCAAGAATACCCTCGCCACCACAGAAAGTGCCTGCCTGTGCTCTCTTCTCTCTCTCTCATCATACCCCCTCCCATGTGCTCTGAGCTCTCTGTAGGATAATGAAAGAGGAGAGAGCTACAGCCCCAAATCCTATGCAATAAAGTGCCTCTTAAGACTGCCTGATTTTTTTTTTGGGGGGGGGGTTTGCCAAGACAGGGTTTCTCTGTAAAACAGTCCTGGCTTGTCCTAGAACACACTCTGTAGACCAGGCTGGCCTTAAACTTACAGAGATCCTCCTTCGTCTTCGTCCATTGGGATTAAAGGTGTGGGCCACCACCGCCTGGCCCCTGATGAGTTTTTAATCTGTTGGGAAGACGTGCCTCATAGCATCTAGGCACAAGATGGTCTAGGCACGAGCAACCACCACCTTTATGTAGGCTGCACAAAGGTGGACTTGGCAAGGTTTATTCTAAGAACACAGAGTCTATTCCACCCACGATCCTGGGCAGGTCCTAGTAGGATGAGGGGGATTTCAGTGAGTTTTCCTGCTAGGCTGGATGCTCTTGGGGAAAGGCTGAGGGGACAGCCAGAGCTGCAGCAGGATGACAGCATGGCATATGTGCAGGGAGGCAGAGCTGAAGGATGTGGATGGGTACGTGTTCCAGGAAAGCTCAATGAGTCCCAGCACCAGCAACCTGGGAATAAGAAATGGATCTTATCTGTTTCAAGGCCCAAAGCTCTTGGACTTCTCATGCCCTAGACCCACCCACCATCCCCTTCTAGGGTCACAACTTTGGGAGGAGGAGTTCCCTAGCCCTTTCCCACTCTCCCAGGTTGTCCCAGCCAGTACCTAAGCAGGTGTGTGAGCCAGCGTGCAGGCATGGCCCACAGGAGGTAGGGCAGTGTGTGGAAATACCAGACATAAAACTGGTAGTGCAGGGAACGGCTACAGCAGATGCCAATGAAGTTGGAGGTGAACAGGGTGGAAACGATCTGTAATATGGGGTTAAGGCTTTAGGCAGGAACTGAGGGGTGGCAGTGGATAGGATTCAAACAGAGGGGCAAAAGTTCTGGGGTCAGAAAGCAACTACCCTGGCTCTGCCATTCGCACAGGCATGCCCCGGACAAACTTCTTAGCCCCTCTTGATCTGTTCCTCAGTTTAGTAGGGCGACAGGAATGCTTCCTTCGGTAAAATTAATCTGAGCACCTCCCCAACTCAGGTGGATTTAGAGGCTAGGAGGTATGGACGTTTAGGATAATACCAAGAGGAGGGCGTGCACACACAGTGCTGGCCCGTATGTAGAGTTAGGAATAACCTGTGCTGAGATGTCTAAGGTACTCAGTGCAGTGCTCACTGCAGAGAGCAGGCTCTATAATGGACTCCTTCCTGTCTCTTCCAGAGCAGCTGGCCATCTGAGGCCAACAGACTACACCTCTATCTGCACTTGGACAGATCACAATTTACCTTTCCAAGATTTAAAGGATATGGTTAGGTGTGAGGGGTTGGGGTGGAACTTTCCTTTTGGAAGGATCCTTCAGCAGCGACAGAATACTTTCCCCCGTTCTGAAGAGAAGTCATTCAGACATTTAGCAAGTCCCAATTGTGTGCCAAATTCCAGATCCACCACCATGAACTGTACATCTCCCCCAAGTAGCTCTGAGGCCTTAAGCTCCTCACTCCATCCCCTGAATCTCCCCATGACAGTAACCATTGTTTCTTACCTGTGCCACCTACAGAGGGCAAACAGCAAGAGGAGGGTGAGATGGGCAGCCAACAGGGCCAGGTGGAAGGCCCGATGCAGGAAGATGGCCTCGGGAAGGAAACGCCAGTTCACTGTCCATTGGAAGAGAAACTGACGGCCAAGGTCAAAGGAGCGGGAGAGGTAGCCAATGGGGTTCTCCAGCAGGAAGGGCAGTCCCAGTACCACCTGAGGATGGGTGTGATGCCAGCAGAGCTGCTAAGGCTCACTCCAGCCTTCAGGGTAACCACTTGGGAGAGCACAGTGGGATGGAAGCCCCAGAAGCACCTGTATTTCCACCAGGAGTATCAGGAAGCCTCCCACTCCCCACCCCTACCCCCACCCCCACCCGAGCCTGACAGCACAGCCGCATAGGAGGAGGTGATCACACTGCCTTCCCCCCCCCCCCCTCTCTCTGTGTGTGTGTGTGTGTGTGTGTGTGTGTGTGTGTCTCAGGAGAGTCTCCCTATATATCCTTGGCTGGCCTAGCACTTGCTTTGTAGACCAGGCTGGCCTTGAACTCAGATCCACCTGCCTCTGCCTCCCAAGTGCTAGGGTTAAAGATGTGTGCTGCCACGCCCAGCTGCTTCACCAGGTTTAAGCAGGGAGCTTTAGGAAGCCTCTCAGAGGCCTGCCAAATTCAGTAGCCATGGAACCTAAAGCAGAGACAGTGGCTGCCCAGCTCAGAATCAAATCCAAACTCTTGTCTGCTGGCTTTGAGGAAGCCTTAACAGACTTAAGGAGACCTGAAAGTGGCTCTTTCTCATCGGAAAGGGGAGGATGAAGAGGCACCTGAATGGCAGCACAGATGGCCAGCTTGGGGAGGGCACCACGGAAGCCAAACTGAGTAAGGAGAAGGAATAGCAACCCAGGGGCGAAGAGTAACACATTCATCTTCACAGAGACGGCCAGACTGCAATGGACAAGGGGGGGAAATGGGGAGGATCAGCTCCTGGGCTGTGTACCTCATGCAAAGACATATCTACCTCCCCAAAGGTTTCTTTCCCCAGGCCAGCAAGCATCAGGATGTGGTCCCCATCCAGAACTTGTAGAGGGACATAAGATAGCCCGGGAGGAGGCTGGGAGGAAGGGAATGACACCTAGTCCCCGATATCCAGACTAACTAACACATACTGAGTAACATATTTACAATGTTTAAGGGCCAACTCCAACAATGGATGCCATTGGGGACAAGATGGGAAGAAAGCATGGGAAAAGAGGGACTTTCTACAGATCTTGGACTTGTTCAGGGAGGTCCAGAGTGACCTCCATTATCTAACCACTCTTTATGCCCTCTGTTGCAGAACATTGGGGAGACATGGAAATGATTCTGGTGACAGAGGGGCCAGAAGGGGGAGTCACTGACCTGAAACAGCAGCAGCCCCAGCCCCAGTAGTGTGCCAGGAAGAGGTTGATGCTTAGGAAGAGCAATGCCATGGCCACTGGGTCATTGAAGAGCCGCAGTACAAAGATGGAATGGACACGGTAAGAGGCACAACACATGAAGAAAAAGACGAAGGGAGGTACCTAAAGGGTGAGTGCACCAAGGTCAGCTCCCCGAACCTGAATCATTGCCATCACCCACTTCAGGCCAGGGCAAGGTGGTCCTGTAGCATAAACTCACCTTGGAGGTCTGGTGGTATATCAAGAAAACGAGCAGCAAGGTGACAAGGTAGAGAACAGCAAAGATGTTCTGGGCCATGGGGATGTCAGTGCCCTGGCCAGTTGCATAGTACAGCACCATAAAGGTGTACACAAAGCCAGCGGGGTAGCTGGAAGATGAAAGGAAACATGACCCTAGGCCAGGGCAGTTAGCCTGGTACCCTCCCACAATCTCCCCAAGCCCCTGTCCTCACTCACACAAGAGGTCCGGTGGCACCCTGCAGCTGTGTGTAGTCATATGTGCCATTGATGACACCCTCCACCTGGGCCATGTAGGCTTTCCAGTCAATCTCTGTGTCTGGAAGAAAATAACATGATCTAGTTACTTCTGAGTCCAGAACTTGCCTGCCTCTAAGCCCCATACCTTCAGACCACCAAAAAGTTCTTATTCCCAGGGCGTCTTCCATTACCACCCCTTATCTAACTTTACATAGTGTATTCTCTCTCTCTCTCTCTCTCTCTCTCTCTCTCTCTCTCTCTCTCTCTCTCTCTGTGTGTGTGTGTGTGTGTGTGTGTGTGTGTGTGTGTATGTAACAGAGTCTATCTAGTCAGTTTGCTCCAAGGATTCCCTTGTCCTGCCTCTGCAGTGCTGGGCCACTATAGGTGGGCCACTATGCCTGTTTGGCATTTATGTAGAATACTGGGGATCTGAACTTTGGTTTTCACACTTGCATGGCAAACACAACCTGCTAAGCCATCCCCTTAGTCCCATGAATCCAGGTATCTCAAACTCAGCATCTAGAAGAGAATTTATGGTCTTCTTCCTACTCCAAATTTATTCTCCTTCCTAGGTTCCTCGAATAGTATCACAAGCCTGGGTACCATGTTTGCTATACACTTCTCTCCTTTTCCATTCTTTTTTCCTTGTGTGTGGGGGGGCAGGGGGTATTTTTTGTTTCTCTGTGTAGCCCTGGCTGTCCTGGCACTTGCTGTGTAGACCAAGCAGGCCTGGCCTCAAGTTTAGAGATCCACCTGCCTCTGCCTCCCAAATCCTGGGATTAAAGATGTACACCACTACTGCTTGGCTTCCTTTCCATTTTTTTTTAAATGATTTATTTTTATTTTATGTGCACTGGTGTTTTGCCTGTATATATTTCTGTGTGAGGGTGTCAGATTCCCTGGAACTGGAGTTACAGACAGTTGTGAGCTGCCATATTGGTGTTAGGAATTGAACCTGGGTCCTCTCGAAGAGCAGTCAATGCTCTTAACCACTGAGCCATTCTCCAGCCTCCTTTTCAGTTCTTAAAAAGAAACAGATTCAGCCAGGTGGTGGTGGCACTCTCCTTTAATTCCAGCACTCGGGAGGCAGAGGCAGGTGGATCTCTGGGAATTCAAGACCAGCCTGGTCTACAAGAGCAAGTTCCAGGACACCCTCCAAAGCCACAGAGAAATCCTGTCTCAACCCCCCTCCAAAAGAAACAGACTTGCTCTCTCTTTTGTGTGTACAAACGCACATGTGTTGGGTGTACGTGTGTGTGTGCACGCGCGCACATGTATGTGTACATAAATGTGGAGGCTAGAAGTTAATGGTGAGTATCTTTCTTGAATACTCCTGTAATTAAAATAAAAACAAAACAGGATCTTTATCAACATGTGGGAGCCAGAAGCAGGCAGATCTCTGTGAGTTTGAGGCCACCCTGGTCAACATGGCAAGTTCTAGGCCAGTTAGGACTATACCGTGAGACGAGGTTTTTTTGTTTTGCTTTGTTTTTTTTAAAGTAAAGTGATCCTGGGGAAAAAAAGACACCAGTAATACCTAATGGACTCAAGGGTCACAAAATTCTTCATCCTCCGAAAGGACTTTCAAGTCACCAGAATTAAATGCATGAAGAAACAGATCTAGGAGGGGAAGTGACTGTCTAAGGATACAGACATGCAGCAGCAACAGCACATTAACTCTGGCCAGAACTGACTCCCAATTGGCTTATGCTTTCTTAGCAGGCTGGATTTTAAAAGCAGAGGGCCATCTCTAGGGTCACCTCCCTCCGTTATGGGGTAGAGATTATGATCACTTCTGGAAAGCGGGCTCGGGGCTCGGGTAAAGGCTATGGTTTGAATGATGAATGAATGCTCTGTAATCTAGTTTGCATCAAGGGTTTGGGTCTCCCTCCCTCCCTCCAGTTCTCTCCCCTTTAGTGAACTCACATGCCACCCTGTGAATGACCCAGAAGGTGATGCCCACCTCTGCTAGGCAAAGGCAGGAGGCCACCAGCAGTGTGTAGCGTGGCTCCCGCAGCAGGAGGCGGCATTCTTGCCAGGCCCGCTGTAGCCATTGTTTCCAGAGTCCCGCCGGCTGGGCGACAGAACCCGGCGGGCCGCGTTTCCGCAGCCCAGCAGCCATCTTGACGGTGCGCCACTCCGTGGTCCCACCACCCGGGAAAACCAACCCTGAGACACTAGGTTCCGCTCCCTGCCCAGGGCGTCCTCTCAAACTAAACGCTGATCCGAGTAAGAGGAATCCTTGTTTATCCCATTGCAGTTTATTTCTTCTAATCGGGCGTAGGGCACCAGGGTTTCTAGCTAAAAATGATCTATGGCATACATATTCAGTGCCTATTATATGCAGTGGCGAGAGATACTTCTAACGTGGATATGTGGACTCGAAAAAGGATAAGATAGCTGGCGCTTAGAACTCATCTCCTTTGGAGGACTACACGCTGTGGTAATAAGAATATACACACACTTCTCGGTGTAAGTACAGAGCACATGAACGCTAATATGTCAGAATGTTTGCCCAGAAAATAACAGTTCAGGCCTCTGTTCTGCCAGCCCCGTTTCCCACTTGGCCCGTGTCGAGAGTCACTGTGTTCACGGTAGAGGGCAGAGCTACTTTCTGCGTTCCTCCCGCCTTCCTTCGGGTGATCCAAACGTCTTGGGAAAGGAATCTTTAATTAATCAGGCTTCTTAATGGAAAGGGTTGTTGAAACCAAACAGGAGAGGACCCAGTGATGAACCTGGGCGAGTCTGACACGAGGAAGTGTGGTCGGGTTGAGAGGCGTAGCAAGTTAAGACACCAAGCAATTCAGCTTCCCAGCCGGAAGATTTTCAAAACAGAGCTTAGAAGGTGACGGAAGTTCCACGTGTTAGTGGAGAGCAGCTGCAGGGGAGGGCGGGGCCACAGGCTCCTCCCCCCCAGGTCTTGCCTCGGCGATTGGGCTTCTAAGCCCCGCCCTGGCTGCCCCGCAGCCCAGAGCATGGCCTCTCCCCGGACTCCTGCGTCGGCTCCGGAGTTACCCGAGCGGAACTTCCAGTACTGCCAAGTCCAGTACTGGGACCAGCGCTACAAAGATGCGGCTGGCTCTGGACCCTACGAGTGGTTCGGGGACTTCGCTTTCTTCCGTGCCCTCCTAGAGCCAGAGCTGTGTCCGGAGGACCGTATCCTCGTGCTAGGTGGGTAGTCCCGGTGCTGGCCCAGACAGTGGTCGCTGGCCAGACCTCAACCTCTTTCTTCCCTCTGCTTTCACCTGTAACGTGGACGCCCCGGTTCGGAGCCAAGACTCGGTACCTTCAGAATCCGTCTGTATTTAGCCAGGGCAAACAGAAATAAGAAATCGCCAGCACTCTGGAAAAAGTGTCCCAGCGAGGGGCATGGCCCGGTCCCAGACACTAGAGGCAGTCTAGGACACCGGAGAGCTCAGCTCTGTGGACCTTCTTCAAGTGCCAGCATAACTGACTGTTTCACCTAGGACAAGTCTTGCATCCATTGTGTGCTTCACTTTCCATTTCTGGAAATGGGATTGTGGATTTTGCTGGAGTAAGCCATGTGCAGGCACCTCGAGCAAAACACCTAGTTTTCTTTTCGCACCAGTGGGTACCCGGAGATACTGTCAGGTAAAGGCAGTTACCACTTCTCTGAACCCCAGCTGAAACTTGGTCCTAAACACTAATAGGGTAGAATAACGTCCCCTGTGTCTGATGGGGAATTGCAGCTGAGGTAGGTGTTTCTCAAAGACAGATGCTAGAATGCAAAGCAGATATCTGCAAGGTCCAACTGCACCATTTGGTGTGTGTCTCCCACTATCAGCACAGCTGGAAACTCTTAGAATGAGTTTGAATGAGTAGAATTGCCTTCCAAATACAGCTTTTAAAAATTTTTGTTCAGTAGAAGCCTGTATACATCTTGTTTTGTTTTGAGATAAAACTGTGTTATCCTGGCTGGCCCAGAACTCACAGAGATCTACCTGCTTCTGCCTCTAAAGTCTGTATACATGCAAGTGAAATACTTGATAAAGATAAAAAGGATATCTCTTATACACACATTATATATGTAAAGTATAAATAATAGAATGTGTGTGTCTGCCCTACTGGATTTTGGAGTAGAACATGACCAGGACTGGAAAGTATAGCCCAGTGGCTAAGAGTATGGACTGGGAGCAGGTAGTTAATGTAGAAACTTGGCTTAACTGGTATTGTAATCTTGCACAAATCTATTTAAATTTAAATTTAAAAAAATTTAAATTCCTGTGCCTGCATTTTGATACCTTAAGAAGAAAATGAAGGGGGCTGGAGAGATGGCTCAGAGGTTAAGAGCACTGACTGTTCTTCCAGAGGTCCTGAGTTCAGTTCCCAGCAACCATATGGTGGCTCACATCCATCAGTTATGAGATCTGGTGCCCTCTTCTGGTGTGCAGATATACATGGAAGCAGAATGTTGTATGCATAATAAATAAATAAAATCTTTAAAAAAAAATAAGAAGAAGAAAATGAAAACTTAGCTGGGTGTGGTGGCTCACACCTTTAATCCCAAGCACTGGGAGGCAGGAGGCAGGCAAATCTCTGTGAATTCCAGGCCAGCCTAATCTATGCAGCAAGTTCCAGTACAGCTATGGCTACATAGGGAGACCTTGTTTCAACAAGACATAGCATAAATTAATAAGAAAATGAAAACTTACATATTAGATTGAGGGGGTGTTTTGTGGCAGGATTTCTCTTCGTAACAGCTCTGGCTATCCTGGACCTTGCTCTGTAGACCAGGCTGGCCTCCAGCTCACAGAGATCCACCTACCTCTGCCTCCTGAGTGCTGGGATTAAAGGTGTGTGCCACCACTGCCTGGTCTACACAGATGTTTTTAGTGACTAGAAGAGCATGTGAAATATCTAGAACAATACATGGAAAAATTGTTATGTGTTTCCAGAGTTTCTTCTTCATAACTTCTCCCCCACTAGAACAGTTCCTTGAATTCTGGAGTTATATCCTATTGTGCTTACTTGTATATTTACCTTACAACTATGTTTATCAAACTTTAGTGCCTTTCCAAATTGACTGGCAAGCTAGCACCAGTTTGAGATTCTAATTCCAGGGAAGTCTAAGATGGATTTTAGCTATCTTTTGTTTTCCTTTGTTGGAATAGGGTCTTGTTATGTAGACTGACAGACCTGAGATATACTAATTAGAACGGAATAGCCCTGGACTTGCAACTACTCTCCACCTCTACCTCCCAAGTATTGTGTTTGCAGATGGGCACCAGCCAACCCAGCTTCAGCAGTCTCCACAGCCGATTGTCATGCTGTTGTCGGGCTGGACACTGCATTGAAAGCTTGGCAGGAGATGTCCCTTTGCTGGATGGGAGGGATGAAAGGTCTAAATGTAAAAGCTAAAGTTTCCAGAAAACTTAGATCTTCAAGATCTAAAAACAGGACTCAGAATTTGAGGAGTCACCTATATTATATCTCACGCAACAAATATGAGGAGAGCACCTGGAAGGTGCCAGGCCATCAAATTCTAAAGCTGAGTAACAAGTGCTAAGAGTTACTGTAGGTTAGGGGTCTGTAAACCCTTTCTGAACATGACCAGATAGTAAATATTTTAGTTTTTGAAATCTCTGCCATAGAAACATAGCTCTGCTATGGTAATAGACACACAGCTGTAGATGATACATTAAAAAAAAAATTGATGCTCTCTAATAAAATTTCTCTTTGAGACAGTCTCATGTAGTCCTGGTTGGCCTGAAACTCACTAGTAGACTAGTCTGGCTTCAAACTCAGAGATTTGTCTGCCTTTAAGTTGTGGGTGCTGAGATTACAGGTGTGAGTCACTATAAGTGTCCCAAACTTTATTTATAAAAAGAGATACCAATTCTACTGTGAGTCATTGTCTTAGGTTGAGTTTCCCAGAAAGAATGCAGAGAAGGAGATTCACGTCCAAGTCATTTGTCCAGTACTAGCTTCCAGGAGAAACTGGTAAGAATGAGGAAAGGTAAGAAAATAAAATTGTGATCTCAAGCAAAATGTCCCCCAAAATAATTTCAGGCTGAAGCATCACAGATGAAAACCATTAGAACCAAAACATACCAAAACCTGGGGACATACCAAAACTTACAAAAGGGCTACAGGAGCCTGGGGAGAACATTGACAGTGTCTGCTGCTGTCATGTGATGTATGATGAAATAAGGATGCTCTCTGACTTCAGGGTCTCTAGTTTTGCTGTCTTGCCTTGCAGCAGAGAGGAGAGGTAATTAGAACTCTGTAATGACTACATAGTGAATTACAGCCTACCGGTCATGCTAATGTAGCCCAAGCTGGATCACCCCTGGACTTGAGCGGGCCTCTCAAAAATGGAAAAGCAGTTGAATATGGTGTTTAAAAGCTCTGGCGTGGATTGAGACAGGTGTGGGCCTAAATTCTGACTCCATCTCTGACTCTGCGACCTTGGAAAGTTCCTTATTTACTTTTCCTCTATTTCTCCATCTAAAATATGGAAATGATAAAATAATATTTCTGCATGAGTCTATATTGAAAATAAACTGAGATAATTCTTACAAATTACTTTGTGTCATACTGAGTGCTCAGTGAGTATTAACTGTAATTATTTGGGGGGAGGGCTAGTTGATTGAGTGCTTGCCTAGCATTCAGGAAGCTCTGGGTTTAATTCCTAACATCACATTAATTGGGAATGGTGGTACACATCTGAAATCCCAGGGCTTCAGAGGTAGATGTAAGATCAGAGTTCAAGATCATTCTCAACTATGTAGCCCGCCTATCTAAAAAGAAAGTACTTTTAACAATGTAGTCTTTTTTACTGTGTAGTCCTGGTTGGCTTGGAACTCAGAGATCCGTCTGCCTCTGCCTCCTGAGTGCTGGGATTAAAGGTGTGTGACAACACTGTCGTCTGGCTTGTTTTTGATTTTTGAAGCATGGTGTTATATAACATAGGCTGTCCTGGAACTCATTATGTAGATGAAGCTGGCCTTGAATTCCTAACCTCAGGATTCTGTGACACAGATAAGGATTCAAAGCAGTCTGGATCCCAAGGAGAGATCCCTGTATGGGACCTGCCAAGACTGGCCACAGGAAGACCTGCAGGAGACCACTGCATCTTTCAAAGCAGGGGTGCTGATTGAGCTGTCTATCTACTTTCATAATCTCCTTCCTCTCCCTGGCTCTGCCCTTCTAGAGACTGCATTCTTCTGTTGGTGGTGGGGGTTTCGTTTTTAAGATGGGGGGTCTCACTTTAGCCCAGGCTGGCCTCCAACTCACAGAGCCCACCTGCCTCTGCCTCCCAAGTGTTGGGATTAAAGGAGTGCACCACTACGGCCAGCTTAGAGACTGTGTTGTAGACACTTTACCCCAGACTCCCCTGCCCCCTACCTCACCCCCACCTCCCAAGATACTGCTTGTTTCTCAGCTCTTCTGAGGAGAGGCTGTAGTGAGTATATCTGAAGTTCTTAACAGCCCACCTGAAGTAGGGCCAGTTGCCCACCTGTGTGATGCTAGTCTGTCCCTCATTACATAAGTAGCTGTGATTCTGTTTTTGATCTTCCCATCAGGGTACAAACTCCTGGACAGCAGGCACTTAGAAATAAAACCAAAATAACAACAAACACCCAAGGTCTCATGTATCCTAGGCGGGCTTTGAGTTTGCTATGTAGCCAAGGATGACCCCTGACCCTCCTGCTGGGCTTACAGACATGCACTACCACATTCTGTTTATGTGGTATGTGGTGATGAGGATCCAGCACAGAATCCAGTGCATGTTAGGAAAGAATTCTCCTCATTCAGCTACTTCTCCAGAGTAGGTACTCTATCAGCAGAGACCAAAGTGGAGTGTCCAGTACATACGTTTAGTATAATGGATGAGCTTCTCTGCTCCATGTAGGTTTCCCTTAGTTTATCAATTCTGCCTTGGACATCAAAGTAAGATTATAACGTGACATTATCCAGGGGTTGTTATTTTCTGAGATCCTCTAAAAGTTTACAGATATCAATAGGGTAATAGTATTATGGTCCTAACAATGCCAATATTTTACACATTCTGAATTTGAGGAAACTGAAGTCCCAAGAATCAAATGATTTTAGCTCTTAAATTTAGTGCATTGCATCAGCGGGTAGACTAGCTACTGACTATTCTTGTCATTCTCTTAAATGGAAATTCCAAGTTCTTGGTACTGAAGCAACTTACCCTAGTCCCACATAGCTGAGCATGAGAGACAGTTTGTGCCCAAGTCTGTGATTCCAAAACTCAACAATCTTCTGTACCCTGTTGCTTTAAATACTTGATGTGGGGTCAGGGGGTGAATGGAGAGAAAATGGGGCCAATAGTGGATAAATAATCGTGGAACATGAGAACCAGTGCTAACCTAACCTTTTTGCTACCCATCCCACCCCATGGCAGGTTGCGGGAACAGTGCCCTGAGCTACGAACTATTCCTTGGAGGCTTCCCTAATGTGACCAGTGTGGATTACTCTCCAGTAGTGGTGGCAGCTATGCAAGTTCGCTATGCTCATGTGCCCAGTCTACGCTGGGAGACCATGGATGTGCGAGCACTGGACTTCCCTAGTGGTTCCTTTGATGTTGTACTCGAGAAGGGCACACTGGATGCCCTGCTGGCTGGGGAGCGGGATCCCTGGAATGTATCTTCTGAAGGTATCCACACTGTGGACCAGGTGCTGAGTGAGGTGAGGACGCAACAATACAGCAGATCAAGTTGCTAGGGTGGGGTGGGGGTGAGGCGCTGAAGAGATGGCTCTGAAGTTAAGAGCACTGACTGCTCTTCCAGAGGTCCTGAGGTTCAATTCCAGCAACCACATGGTGGCTCACAACCATCTATAATGAGATCTGTACCCTCATCTGGCTTGCCTGGATGCAGGCAGAAAGCTGTATACATAATAAATAAATCTTAAAAAAAAAAAAAAAAACACAAAAAAACCAGATGCTGGAGGAAGGGCTTGAACTTTCAAGAGATTAGAACTCAGAAATCAGAAAGTGAGACTTAGAGCCAGGCAGTGATGGCACATGCCTTTAATCCCAGCACTCAGGAGGCAGAGGCAGGCTGACCCCTATGAGTTCGAGTTTAGCCTGGTCTACAGAGTGAGCTCCAGGACAGCAAGGGCTATACAGAGGAAACCCTGTCTCAAAAAACCAAAGAGAGGGAGAGAGATGGGGGGGTTGGAGCAGGTCACTTTCAAAAGTATGGTTTTCTGAAGAACATGAGACTGGAGTGACCACACTCACAAAGGCCAATGTTTGGATACTGGCTTGACATAGGAAGAGGTAGTAGTAGCCAGGTTCCAGACAGGTGACGTAGATTGGGAAAGTGAATAACTGATAGGAAAGCAATACATGACCATGCTCCTCCCTGTCCAGAATTTAGCCCTATAAAGAACAACCAAAGGAGGGCCGGGTGGTGGTGGCACACACCATTAATCCCAGCATTTGGGGGGCAGAGGCAGGCGGATCTCTGTGAGTTTCAGGCCAGCCTGGTCTACAGAGCGAGTACCAGGACAGGCTCCAAGGCTACACAGAGAAACCTTGTCTCAAAAAAACAACAACAACAACAAAAAAAAAAAAAACAACCAAAGGCAGAGGTGGCTTACTCCGTCCCAGAAAGCCTGAACTACCGGATGTAGAGTGGTATCTAAGGTTTGACGAGGAGGTCATTGTGGGTAGTACTGACCTTTGAGAGCCTGTAGATGATTCCACACTGATGCTTCTCTGTCTGCCTTGCAGGTGAGCCGAGTGCTGGTTCCTGGAGGCCGGTTCATCTCAATGACTTCTGCAGGTCCCCACTTTAGGATCAGACACTATGCTCAGTCTCGTTATGGCTGGTCACTGAGGCATACAACCTATGGCAATGGTTTTCATTTCCACTTTTACCTCATGCATAAGGGCAGAGAGCTCACTGTGGCCCAGCTGGCCCTGGGGGCCCAGATCCTGTCACCCCGCAGTCCTCCTGCCTCACCCTGCTTTCTCCAAGACTCCGATAATGAGGACTTCCTCAGTGCCATTCGTCTGTGAGACTGAAATCATGGTCTCCAAGCCCTCTCTGCCTTTGTGTATTAGGCTCCTAGGGAGCTGGAATTCCCGATTTGGAGCTGGGGAATTGGTTATTGGGTTCTCAAATCCCAGAGGTCTCATGCATAAAACATTGCTGGTGGGATAAAGCCCATGTCAACCAATACAGTATGATTCCAACTAAGTCCCAGATCCCAGGTTTCTGGCTTCTAGTTTTGTTTGTTTTTTATTATTTCTACAGGGTTCCCCCACTTCTTCCAACATACTGAGTGACCTATGATTTGATCTTTTGGGGTAAAGTTCAACACAGCTCCTCTTCAAACCAGCCAGCCTTGGGCATTCCCATCCAACCTGGATTTATCCTTAAGAAGCTAAAGACCTTGAATTTAGATTGCTCATGCTCCTGGTCCCAGTCCAGCCCCACACTGTCCATCTGTCCTGCTTAGGCTATACATGTACTTAAGGAGGCCACACAGTCAAGATGTTCCCACACAAGGGTGCCTGCCAGTGCTCACTTGGTAACCCTTCCCCACCAGGAACTTGTATCCAAGACTGTCCACACCTGTCTCCCAGCAGACTGAAGTAGCAGACACACATGCACACACACTCACACACGGAGGTCTGTGTTTATTCACACACTCCTGTTACATTGAGGATGGAGAAACATTTTTACAAAGGACAACCCTGGGTTAAGAACATCTTCAGGTCCACAGGTGTCATCCAAAGGTACCGAGCAGTCCCCATTTGGGTTCCCAGGGATAGCATGAAGGGGTCCAAGGTAAAATCAGATCTGGGCCCTTAAAAGGTACCTTGGGAGGGAGGAGTCTCCCAATGAGCCTCCTCGGGTCAGGTTTGGACAGACTGGCCATGTGGTTAGTTACCATGTTGGGGGCTTGTCCCATCCCAGTCTCAACACCTGTCCTATCTGCCAGGCGCAGAAGAGCATGGCGGAGGCTGTGGGGGAAGGGCACAAGCCATGAGAGGAGCCAGTAAACAAAGAATCGGATATAAAAATACAAATGTGCTGAGGAAGTCCCTTAGAAAGAGGCTAGGGTCACGCCAGACAGGGGTACAGTTGAGGAAAGGCCCGGAGGGCTAGGCTGAGGTGGGTAGGAAGCTCATGCAAATATGCAGCCAAACCTCCCTGGCCGCGCAGTCCGACGCCGCAGCTGCCCGGGCTGCAGACCAGATTGATCGGAGGAGGGGCGGGGCAGGGGAGCCGTGCGGAGGGGGCGGGCTGGGGGCCGTGGGTCTCTGTGTCGGTTCCGGTGTGCGGGGTGGAGCTGCGGCCCGAGGTTCTAAAGTGCATGAGTGCGTCGGCGGGCTCCGGGCTGGTCCGCACCACCACTACCGCCGCCGCCGTGGTGCTGAAGCGGACAGCTCCGGAGCGCCTGGCAGCGGCGGTAGCAACACCGACCCCGCGGCGGCGTGGCCCTGCAGCCCCCGCCCGCAGGCACCTCGGCCCGGGCGGGGGTGCGCCGGCAGCCGCATCGCCGGCCCGTGCTCCTGGCCGCTGCGGGGCTGGGCCCGGAGCCCGCCGCCAGAGCCGGCGCGTCTACACTCCGGACGGAGGCTTCTCCCCCATCCCCTTCAGCACGTCGTCTATCCGGTCATCCTCGATCACCACTGCGCAGGGAGAAAGCGCATCAGCCGCGTGGTCTCGGGGGGCGGCGGCGGGAGTGGGGCCCGCGTCCTCACGCCCCGCGCAGGATCTACTCTATGTTCCCGCGACACCACTCCAAAACCCGTGCCCTCCTAACCCGAACTCTTCTGCAGACCCTACCTGGTACCAAACAGGAGACCCAAACCTCCTCCCTGTGTAGGAACACCCCTCTTCCAAAGACTCCCAGTGCGAACCCTCCCGTCACCCGAGCCTTCCTCCATCCAAACTGCTCAGAAATCTCTCCCTTCGACAGAGACCCCTCCTCACACTGGGCTCAGATGAAACTGTCACCTGGTGTAACCCTTTCCGCCACCTGAATCCCTGTCCTGACTCTGGCTCCCGGAGTCCCCTCCCCGTGCAAACCAGCAAGACAACCGAACCCTTGGCCTCCCTGCCCTCCAGTAACATCCACCTACTCAGTTTAGCCCAAGCAATCAGCCCACCATCCTGCGTTCCCAATGCCAAGCATCCCCAAACACCCCGAGGCGGCCCCTCCCCCTCGACCAGGAGCCAGGACTCTTTTTTTTTTTCTTTCCAGAAGTGGCGAGCTTCGAATCCGGGACACTGTATTCCCGGGAGAGGGAAAGAATGGGACAAGTCCACAGCAGGGACCCTCCCCACCCCGGGCGGGTGCGCAGCTGGCTGCGCTGGTCTGCGGCAAGAGCAGCTGCCACTTGACAGGGAACGGCAGCCTGAGGACGCCGGGCGAAGGGTTTCTGGGTCAGGCGGCGACTCCGGGCCCGGGCCGCGTACCTCTCTTGGCTCGGCCGATCTGGCCCAGCTTGGGGGGCCGCTTGGCCTGGTTGCCGGCGAAGAAGGAGTTGGTGTCCTGCAGGCGGCAGCTGAAAGAGAGGTCGGAGCCCTCGGGGTCTGCGCCGAAGCGGCCCATCTTGTCCTCGCCGTAGGGTAGGATCTCGGACATGGCGGGCACCGGGCGGGCTAGGGACTGCGGCGGGGCACGGGCAGAGGCTAGCTGCCGGACCGGCCCTAGCTCAGCAGGGGAGCCGGCGGAAGGATGAAGTCATACAGCATCCGGGACTGCGGAGCCGAGCGGGGCCTCCTCCCCCGCGCCTCCGCCTCCCGGGCCGCTGGGCAGGCGGCGGCGGCAGCGGCGGGGACCGGGCGGGGGCGGGCGGGGGCGCGGCGGCGAGAGCGGAATGACGATGAGCGCCCGACTGCGGCAGAGAACGGCAGGCGGGGCGCGGTGGAGCGGGGCGGGCACCGGCCAGCGGAAAGAGGCGGGGCCCAGCGGTCCGAGCGAGCCCGGTGATCCCTGGAGTGGAGCGAGCAGCGGTGGGAGGTTCCCGCGATGTGGCCCGGAATGGCCGCCACGTGGGCCCGGGGGAACCGCAGCGTCCGGTGCAGGCGAGAGCTAGCCGAGAGCGGGTAGCCTAGTGCTTAGGGAAGAAGGGGAGGGTCCGACGCCGCGGCTAGGGGCGAGCGCCGGGGAACCGAGCACCAAAAAGCTGGGGGCCTCGGAAGGCGGCGGCCACACTGGCCGGGAACACCACCCGGACTCTGAGAGGCGCCTGGAAAGGGCGGAATACGCGTGAAGAGAGGGGAAGGTACCAGCCGACCGGAGCGCGGGAAGAGCCCGGGCCTGGGGGTGGTGCCACCGTGGTCGGCGTGTCCCTGTATCCTAGTGCTCGCTCGCAGGTCTCCAGCAGTTGGTCAATTTGTATTCGACTGTCTCTGCATCTGTCAGTCTACGTCTGTGCATCTGATCTGGTCTCCGTGTGTCGGGTTTGAACTTTCCGTATCTGCCCTCATACCTGGCCCCTGTCTGAGTACCATTGGCTCTGTCGTCGTCGTCGTCGTCCCCCCCCCCACCACCGAGACTATGTTGCGGCCTTTCAGTAGGATCTTAACACCGCAACTGCAGCGCGCACCAGAGTAGACTCCCCACAAGCCCTAGGCCCGCTGTTGGCGCCAAAATCCAGACTCAAAGCGCCAGTCGCTCCACGCGGTTCCCTCAGCCCTGGAGGCTCGCTCTAACTGGCAGTGTGGGAGAAATGAATGGCAGCATCGCGGCGGGCTCCCTGGATGCGGATGACGCAGGGATGCCCTGAGTTGCCTGGGCACGAGGCGCGCGCTAGTAAGCGTCGGAAGGGACAGGGTGTCCCCCGCCCTTGTTGCTGGGGCCCGGGGTAGAGTCCTCCCCCCACACCCTGGATCATAACACGCACACTTCCCTTTACCTCTTAACCGCCCCCCTGTCCCCGCCCCTGGGCGGCTAGCAGTCAGCTGCAGCGTCACCCTCTCTCTGGCGCGAGAGGGCTCTGTCGCAATCACTGGCCTTGGGAGGGAGGGTGTGTCTCATTCACTCACAGTGAAGAGCTGGTAAAGATAATAATGACGCTGTTGGTTCTGTCCAAGCAAGACACCTTCAGTCCGCCAAATCATGCAGCTAGTGAGATGGCTGGGTGCTAGTTTTCCTTCCTTCAACACCACTTATTCAGGTGTTAATTGCAAAGGAATCGGCTGTCAGATGGGGCCTGTGAGGTAGGGAGGAGGTGCAGGAGTGGGGAGGGGACAGATTGCCTCGGTGTTACCTTTGGGTCCCAGCCTGACCAGAGGGTCTTTCTAACACTCCTGTACTCAGCAATCCCCTGGACTGGGGGCGGCAGCTGGGCCCTGTGGTGAGAAGGTCCCTGACATCTGGAAGGAAGAAAGGAGTAATTGGGTGGCTTAGAGAACCCAGAACACCCCTCGGATGTTGCACACCAATGAATTTCAACCCATGAGCTGCCATTTTCTGAATGACCTTGAATGGAAGGTCCAAAAATCATGTTATGTTTTTAAATCATTTGTGCTGGTCCTGGTGGCCTTGGCCGTTCATTCCATCGCTCAACCAGGTTGGTTTTGTGAGTCTGCGGCCAGCTGAGTCTGCATAGTGGGTTCTGGGCTAGCCAAGGCTACAAAGTGAGGCCCTGTCCTAAAACAAAACCAAAACCAAAAAAGAAAAAAATCAATTTCTACTTGTATAACTTTAGGAAAATAAAGAAGACCACATAAAACCTTGGCTATATATATACATCGTCTTCCCCAGTGAGAATGAATATATACATATATATGTATGTCGGTGCTCCAGTCTAAACAGAGAAAACAGAGCCTGCTCATTAAGGCCAGTTTTTTGATGACGTGGTCCTGAGCTCAACTGTGTTGTTTCAGAAACTGAGCAGTCCCTCACCTAAGCTGCTGAAGAAGGAGCCCATCGTTCTTGCCAAGGGTGATATTGTATGACAACTGAAGCAAATCTTCTTTCTCTAGAATGAGAGAGATAAGGATAATAATTTAACCTGGAATTCATTCATTCATTTTCTAAAAGACAGGGTCTTGCTGTGTAGCCTGAGCTGGCCTGAAACTTGTTATATAGTTCAGGTAAGCCCCCAGTCTCAACCTCCAGTGTTTCCAAGGGGGTGGGTACATGGGTGACTCAGCCGGTCAGATCCTTTTTATTGTTGTTTTGTTTTGTTTGAGACGGGGTCTCACTATGTAGCCTTGACTGGCCTGGAACTTGTTATATAGACAAGGCTAGCCTTGAACCTCCCAAACCTTAAATAATAATCTCAAGTAATCTATTCTTGTCTCCCTGTGCATGCCGGATCATAGTTAAGCAAAAGACCTAAGTGCGGAACTGTAAAGACATTGTAATATTGAATATAAATAAGTTCCACTTGTTATCAAAGTGTGAGGAAAAGTCCTTATATTCAGATCCTCTGCTCAAAAATTTGATGCTCTTCATCCCTAAGGGATAAAATTTGGAGTATTGTAATAGCACTTTGAGTTTTTTTATTGAGCATATTATTACTATGCTCCTCACCTGGAGCATAGTAGCACACTCCTGTACCCAGCACTCAGAAAGCTGAAGAAGGAAGATCTCAAGCAGCCTGAGTGACTTAGTGAGTTCAAGGCCAGCCTAAACTACATTGTAAACCTGTCTCAAAAACAAAACAAAAAACCCAAGGGCTAGGGGTGAAGCTCAGTGATACAGCAGTTTGCACAATATGCATAAGGCTCTGGGTTGGCTCTGCAGCCTGGAAAAGGACCATCAATAAACAAAACCCCAGTGATGATAGAATCTGTTTACCAAGGATCGCACTGGAGCCCCAGACACATCAGTTGACTTTGGTAGACTGGAGTGGTGATGAATGAATATGAAGTCCAGATTCAAATCAGAACCTTGCCTTGTATTTACTTACTATTTGATTTGGGGCAGGTTGTTAAATTTCCCAGTACTTAAGTTTCTCATCTGTAATACAGGAAAATTATTTAGTGGGATATAATTTATTAGATTGTAAAGATTAAATTAACAAATCAAATGCATAGAAATGGTAGATGTTGTTATACAAACATAAAGAGCTTGAAAGTAACATCAGGCTTGTTTTGGCTCAGTAAGTAGAGGTATGTGCTGTCAAGATTGACAGTCTGATTCCCTAGGATGGAAGGAGAGATGTCCACCAGTTGTCCTCTGACCTCTACATGTGTGCTATGGCATGTGCAAACATACATAAAGCGAATAAGTAAGTGTAAAAAAAAGCAAGTAACATCCATCATTGGGGGCATTCATACTAAACATTTTGTTTACATCCTTCTGAGATTTTTCATCCTGGGGGTGTGGTGACTCACACCTTTAGTGAGTTTGAGGCCAGTCTGGTCTACAGAGCTAGTTGTAGGACAAGCTCCAAAGCTACAGAGAAACCTGTCTTGAAAAACAGAAAAGAACAATATCAACCTGTGCTTGCATGTATTCATTTTGCATTATAAAAATGACTTTAAAAATCCCCTCCTCTTCAAATTTTACATGGCAGTTTCCCTATCAATTATTCCTCTTCTATCATTTGCATGTGTTGCAAAGTGTCCTATGGTATGGCTGTTTGAGTTAGTCAACAAGTCTTCTATATTTATATATTATTTCCTCCCTATTTGGGGGGTATTATAAATAGTTCTGTGATGAACAAATGCAGAAAAAAAAACCCAATATTTTGTAGCTCTCCCAGCACAGAAGTAGAGTTTATTTCTCCATCCCTGAGTCTGACTTTGACCACAGGGCTTGCTTGCCCTGTGGGGACACTAGCAAATGTGATGAAGCAAAGGTCTGTGTGCTGGAGCATGACCCCATTTTGTTGTTGTTGTTGATGAGAGCTCTAATGATGAATAACAGTAGCTCAATTTTTCTTTTTCTTTGTTGTTACTTTGTAGCTACTTAAGATTTGATCATCCCAACAGAAGCCCAGGAAACAATTTAGGCCATCTATGTATTCTAGATTATCCAGCCCCAGGCCTGAAGAACCATCCAACCAAACCACTGAACATGAAAAACAATAGTCCTTTATTTATTTATTTATTTATTTAGGTTTTTCCAGACAAAGTTTCTCTGTGTAGCCCTGGCCGTCCTGGAGCTTGTCCTATTTTCAAAGCCTACCTCTGCCTCCCAAATGCTGGGGTTAAAGGTGTGCACCACCACTGTCCGGTTTAGTTTTTACTTTCACTCATTTTATTTGGTGTGATTTGTTATGGAACAAAAGTTGTTTGATACAGAAATCCTTTGGATAACATTTCCTAACATAATTTTCTAGAAGTAGACCTTCTGGATCAGACTGTGCACACATTTGCACCTTTCATATTACAAAGAATTTCTCAATTTACAAGCTAACTGTAGTCTGTGGAGGTAACCATATTCCCCATCTTTGTCAATGCTGACCACTAATGTTTCTTATCATCAGGACCACGCTGTCTTTGTACATTTACGAGTGCTGCCCATTCTCCCTTCATTCAAATCAATTAAAAGAAAGGAAGACTGAAGGTTGGTAATGGAAAGCCAGGCTTGGTATTTCTACTAAACCGAATACCCTGGACACTGAGACAGGAGGATAGGAAGTTTAAGGACAGCCTAGACGACATCCTAAGACCCTGCTACAAACAAATAAATAAATGATACATAGGAAAGGAAGAACATAGAAAGGAGGAAAAAATAGAATAGGGAAAATGGGTGATAAACACAAAGGGAAGGTAATAGAATTAGAGAATAGAAGTACCTCCAAGTTTCTAATACATGGCACAGGAGCAGTTATGGGCCTAGAAATGGATTTTGATCATGAAGGAGACATGAAACAAAAATATTTGGGTTCAATCTTTTGAGTCTGAGAACACTGTAAAAGTACTAGATTCTCGTGTGTGGGTGGAAATTCATTTAGTTCTCTGAGATTGGAATAGTGGTTTTTGTTTTACAGGCAAGGACAATTTAGTGCTGTCCAGTAACTTGATAAAAAATGTCAGCTAGTAAGAAATGGAGCCTGGATTTGAGTCCAAGTTAACCTGGTTTCAAAACAGATGTTTCATCTTATTCTTAGAGGAGATAAGGTAAAAGAGTAGCAATAGTACTGGAGAAACCTGGCTTCCTTTTGATTTGCATTTCCAATCTGCTTTTCAGAAAGGAGTCAGAAGCCCTAAATTTGGATCCTAGCTCAGCCAGTTAGTAACTGTGTCACAAGGATGAATGAGTCTGCATATGTAACATATCCAGAACAGTTGTCTTAGTTACTTTTCTATTACTGTGAAGAGAAGAGACACTATGACCAATACAACTTACAGGAGAAAGTGCTTAATGAAAGCTTACAGTTTCAGAGGGTAAATCCATGACTCTCATGGTGGGGAGCATGGCAACAGGGAGCAGGTATGGTGCAGGAGCAGTAGCTGAGAGGTTACAGTCCAAGCAGGAGGCAGAGAAAGAAAGAAAGAGAGAGAGAGAGAGAGAGAGAGAGAGAGAGAGAGAGAGAGAGCGCTCTAACTGGGGATGGTGTGTGAATTTGAAACTTCAAAGCCCACCCCAGTGGCACACCTCCTCCAACAAGGCCACACCTCCTACTCCTTCCCTAGCATTTCCACCAATTGGAATGGACCAAGTATTCAAATAAATGAACCTATGGGGAGTATTCTCATTCAAACCAACACATACTTGTATATACTTGATGGTTTTGGTTTCACTTCTCTTTCTTGTCTTTCAGTTACTAGGGATTGAACCTAGGGTCTTAAGTGTGCTAGCAAGAGCTCTATTACTGAACTATATCCCCAGTCATCTTTCTCCTTTTGGTTTTGTGACAAGGGTCTTACCAAGTTGCTCAGGGTGCCCAGGCAGGCATAATAAATTTGTTTATCCTTCTGAATAGCTGGGATTTCGGACCTGTACCGCCAGATTGGACTCTTTTTTTTCCCCTTTCTTCCTTCCTTCACTCCTTCCTTCTCCTTCTCTTCCTTTCCTTTTCTTTCTTAGACGGGGTCTCATATATCCTAGGCTGGCCTCAAACTCACTGTATAGCTGAGGATGACCTTGAGAGTGAGCATGAACAAACCAAAGACTTGTCCTAAGTAGATTGCTGCTTGGGACTGCAGTATGGCAAGATGTGAAAACGTTTTGCTTAGGAAACCCTTAACCAACCCAGCCTGCTCCACCATCAGAGAAATAGAACATGCTTCTCCAGGCTAACTAGTCTTAATCTAGTTATAGGGCTAAAGTAATAATAATAATTAAAATGCCACGGCATGGTGGTGCTCACTTAGAATTCCAGTACTCGAAGGCAGAGAGATCACTGCAAGTTGGAGACCAACTCTAGCTGCATAATGAGACCCTGTCTCAAAATAAACAAATAAAATCAGGCAGGCTACTGGGGGGATTGGGGCAGAAGAATTGAAACTTTAGGGTCATCTTGGACAATTTAGTGAGATTTTTCCCTTAAAATAATACTAGTAGCAGTATGTATCCCTGGCTGGCCTGGAATTTAATATATAGGCTAGACTGGCTTGAATTCACATAGATCCACTTGCCTCTGCCTCTGGAGTGCTGGCATTAAAGGTGTGCACCGCCATACTCAGCCAAAATAGTCTTTGTTTTTGTTTGTTTGTTTGGGGGGTTTGAGACAGGGTTTCTCTGTGTAGCTTTGGAACCTATCCTGGCACTCACTCTGGAGACCAGGCTGGCCTCGAACTCACAGAGATCCTCCTGCCTCTGCCTCCCGAGTGCTGGGATTAAAGGCATGCGCCACCAACACCTGGCTAGTCTTTGTTTTAAACGTCTCATCCCCCAAAACGTTATTTGAACTTTTATTTCATTTAAATCATTTATTTATTTATTTATATTTTATGTGTATGGCTGTTAAGCCTACATGTATGTCTGTGTAACATGTGCTTGAATACCTGTGGAGGCCAGAAGAGGGTATTAGATCCCTCTAATACTACCTCTAATTACTGGAGGGTGTGAACTTTTTTTTTAAAATATTTTATTTATTTATTATGTATACAACATTCTGCTTCCATGTATATCTGCACACCAGAAGAGGCACCAAATTAAATTGTAGATGGTTGTGAGCCACCATGTGGTTGCTGGGAATTGAACTCAGGACCTATTGGAAGAACAGTCGGTGCTCTTAACCTCTGAGCCATCTCTCCAGCCCGGGTGTGAACTTTTATGTGGCTGCTGGGAATTAAACTCAGGTCCTCTAGAAGAGTGGCCAGTGCTCTTAACCAATGAGCCATCAATCCAGTCTCAGAAATACTCCTTTAAAACCCCCAAATAATCTGGAGGTAGATTACCTGTTAGCAGATGCAGGGCCCTTGGTTTAATATCCAGTACCTGGAAAACCAGATTGAATCATATTACACTCTTTATGTGCCAATCACTTTACACACACTGTTTCATTTAATTCTAGAAATGCACTTTGAGGTAGATACTACTCTTACATTTTACAGATGGGGAAACTGAGTCTGAATCCAGAACTGTTCATCCTAATAGCAGGGCTGTGTTTTTGTCTTGTTTGAGAACATGCAGTTTGGGAATGAAAAGGTGCCTGAGAAAGTAGCCCGGCAGTTCTCAGCCAAATCCATTCACCATGCATCTTTTCGGTTCCACTCTGGAACCGCTTGCAGCAAGCAAGATGTCTGAGAACTGAGGTGGGAATCAATAAGAGATTATTTACTGCCACTACTTACGGCACCCTCAGATCAAATTCCTGTGCTGGGGTCAGGGAAAGGAAGAGGAGGTGACTCAGTGCCCCACTTCCCTCCCTGGCACTGTAAAAAAACATGAGACACTCCTTGATGCAACAGACTGTCGCACTCCCCTGCCTGTTTAAGGAATGACAATATGGAAGGCAGATGGCAGATGCATGGATGCCACACTGTTGCGTTTCAGTTAAATATTGCTTGGTGTTATTTTTTTTTCTTGTAAACCTCCCAAATAAAATCGCTTGCCTTCCTGAGTTAGAAGTGTTAGCATGTCTTTTCTTTAAATATCTGTGCATGGCTGTTTTTTTCCCTGCCAATTTGTCACCATCTGTAACCCCCCCTTCATGAGACGATCTGCTGACAGCAATTATCTTGGAAAGTAAAAGTGCCATCTTGAAGCAATGTGTAAGGGTGGCATTAGTGTGAGCTGTGTGTATAGTGCATGCTGCCCTAACACTTGGAATGTGCTTGTGTGTGTCCCCAACGACAGTGGGCTTTTGCATATATACATTGTGAATCTTCAGTATAGTAGCTTCTCAGTTTCTCTGTATGCACTTGTGCTTGGAGTCTGTGTGCTGCTGTAGATGTCCTGTGGACCTCTGTATAGGCCTGAACTGCCTGTGGCATCTATATGTGCCGGCTGTAGAAAGACCCTGCAGACAGACTAGTGGGTAAAAAGGCTCCTCGCAGGGGCACGATTCCTCTGTGGTGTTTAAAAGTGTTGGAGAAGGCCTGCAGTTTAGAGAGTTCGTGTAAAGAATTTTAGCAGGGATTGGGCCTCAACCAAAGGAAAGGAAATTATGGGTGGTTCGCCTGAGGGGCTCTCAGGCTTGATGGAGAGCAGCGGTTGCGGGGAACGCAATATTCACGATATCGGTCTGGGCGCCGATGCTGGCGGGGAGCCGCGCGCGCTCCGCCCCTCCCCCTCGCTCCCACCCCCGGGCGCGCCGCTGGGTGGGGGAGACTTGGGAAAGCCGGGGCCGCGGCGGCCAAGCCAGGGGCTGCAGCAGTGGCTGTGATGGAGGGCCTCGCTGGGGCTCAGCGGGTAGCCTGGGCCGTAGTTCCTGGGCGGGTCAACCTCGCCCAGCCCTAAGGCGCGGCCGGGCCCTGCTCCACACCACCATGAACGTCGCGCTGCACGAGCTGGGTGGCAGAGGCAGTGTGAGTGGTGGCCCTGGGCTCCTGGGGAGAGGACCCGGGTGGAGAGGGCACGAAGTGTGGAGGGGCGGGTGTGAATGAGCTGGCGGCGTCTGGCAGGGACTCCGGCTTGCGGAGATGGGGGCTTCTTGTGCGGGCTAGAGAGGGATGGTGTCAGAGGGGACCCCAGCCGGAGAGCCCGGCACCTGGGAAGGATCCTGTCTGCGGGTAGGAGGAAGCTGGCCCTGCAAGGGACACCCGGGCAGGGCCTTGAGCAATCGGCCTAGCTGCCTGACCTCAGTTGTGGCTCCTGGACTGTTTGCAGATGGTGGACTACAAACGAGCCAAGCTTCGAGATGAAGAAGCACCGGAGATTCCAGTAGAAGGCAGGGCCACCCCGGAATCACTGGAGGTGGGCAAGGGGGTTCCCCCTTTCTCCTCAGGCCTCACTCTTGGCATGACGCCTGCCGTAACCATGTGCCCTGACCTCTTCTGGTGGGTCGTCTACCCCGGTTTCCACTCCATCTCTAGCTTCTGTGCCAGGACTAGGGTAAAGCGATTCAAAGCCATGACGTTGCACAAACAGGCTTCTCTGCCTCTTTGCTCTTGGGCCCCGACGTTAACCCCACTAGCTATTTGCTCCATGACTTTAGAAACAGGCTGTACCTTCATCCTTTTATTTGGTAGGAGGACTACTGTGATCTTGGGTCCCTGCAATGCAGCTCAATTGCTCCCTGTCCTGTGTTCCCCAGGTGGGGTTCCAGAAGAGGACAAGACGACTCTTTGGTTCACACACACAGCTGGAGCTGGTCTTGGCAGGCCTCTCTCTAGTGCTGGCTGCCCTTCTTTTGGGCTGCCTCGTGGCTCTGTGGGTCCAGTACCACAGAGGTAGGTGGGTCCACATCTGTCAGGAGTCTTCATAGCTGTGGGGGCTACAAATAGAAGGGCCTCTAAAACATTTCTCTTGTTGGGGCTAGCTTTCCCAACTTCCTGATGTCGTTGCCTTCTTAAAAGGTTTTCTTCTTCCGTCCTGATTGACAGTCTTCGACCTTCAACCATGTCTCCCACCACAGACCCAGCCCATAGCACTTGCCTCACAGAAGCCTGCATTCGAGTGGCTGGAAAAATCCTGGAATCTCTGGACCGTGGGGTGAGCCCATGCCAGGACTTTTATCAGTTCTCCTGCGGAGGCTGGATTAGAAGAAACCCTCTGCCCAATGGGCGTTCTCGATGGAACACCTTCAACAGCCTCTGGGACCAGAACCAGGCCATACTGAAGCATCTACTTGGTGAGTGACGGCTTCAGGAGAGATGTGCCCATCTTAGGGTTTACATCTAACACATGGCCTAGCACTTAGTGGGTACTCAGGAAATATCCACGAGTGAAGAACTACATGGATTACTCTGTGGCAATCCTGAGGGAGGATATGCAGAGAGCAGGAGCTCTCGGTAACGAGACCTCTAAGAATAGCAGAGGCTTTTTTGAGGAGAGAAAGCCCCAGTCGCTCTTCTAGTCTTCATGGGTGGTGCACACCTTTAATCCCAGTACTGGTGGCAGAGGTAGGTGGATCTCTATGAATTCTAGGCCAGCCTGGTCTACAGAGTGAGTTCCAGGACAGCCAGGGCTACTACATAGTGAGACCTTGTTTCAAAATTCCTGCACTCGGGGAGGCAGAAGCAGGTGAATCTCTGTGAGTTTGAGGCTAGCCTGGTCTATGTAGTAAGTTCCAGGCCAACCAGTGCTATATAGTGAGACTATGAGAGAGAAAGGGGAAAAGGGAGAGGGAGCAAGGAACCTGGCTTGCTAATACATGCCAATAATTCCAGTTACTGAGGCAGGAGAATTGGAAGGTCAAGGCCAGCCTGGGCAAGTTATTAAGACCCTATTTTTGACTTTACCAAAAGTAGAAAGAGGACTGGGATTGTAGCTCAGTGGGAGGGTACTTGTCTAGCAAGTGAAAGGTCCTAAATTCAATCCCCATTACCACAAAATGCACACACACACACACACACACACACACACACACACACACACACACACACGAGCAAAGAGAGGAATGAAGGCCAGGGGCTCCTCTGCAGAAATTAATCTAACTGCTCCCTGGATCCTACCCTGTGTTTTACCATTGCAGAGAATACCACTTTCAATTCCAGCAGTGAAGCTGAGCGGAAAACACGGCGTTTCTATTTGTCCTGCCTACAGTTGGAGCGTATTGAGAAGCTAGGAGCCCAGCCACTTCGAGACCTCATTGACAAGGCAGGGGCACTGGGTGGGCTTCGGGCAAGAGGAGTAGGAGGGACAGAGTGTGGTCCAAGGAAGCTTTGGGAATCCCTGGACCAGAGATTTCACTTATGATCTCTACTCAGATCGGTGGTTGGAACATCACAGGGCCTTGGGATGAGGACAACTTCATGGAAGTGCTAAAGACAGTAGCAGGGACCTATAGAGCCACTCCATTCTTTACCGTCTACGTCAGTGCTGATTCTAAGAGTTCCAACAGCAATGTCATCCAGGTGCCTGGCTGGGAAAGGGTAGGGACTCATGGAACCTTTGCCAAGTGAGCCAAGATGCCCCTCTCCTCAACAGGCAGGCTGAATACCTCCCTCCCCCATGCACAGGAGTCTTGGGTTTAAGTGGGAGAGACTAACCTTTACCTGTTGCTGTTGCAGGTGGACCAGTCTGGGCTTTTCCTGCCCTCTCGAGATTACTACCTAAATAGAACTGCTAATGAGAAAGTAAGGCACACCCTAGAACTCCTATCTTCATCCCTTGCTGAGCTGAGTAATCCCTGTAATATTTACTCTTTGCCTAGGGTCAGAGTGGGGAGGGTGAGCCTGTTGTGCTGCCTAACAAACAGGCTTGTCCTTTATGCCTTCTTCTTTCCTTGATTCTCTTCCTCCTTTCCCTCTTTCCTCCACCCCTTTCTTCCTATTATTTCTATCAGGAAAAAAAATCTTTTCTTTCTTTTTGTGGTGCTGGGAATCAAACCCAGGGCCTCATACATGCCAGGCAAGCATTCTACCATTGAGCTACATCCCCAGCCCTGGGAAGACATTTCATGCGTACCTACTGTGTGCTGTATGCTCTGGGGCAATTCTGAGATGGAAGTTTCAGAGCCACTGTTCTAGAAAGTTCTTGATATCAATAGGCTTATGGATCTAAGTGTCTGAGAACAAGACTCAAAAGGTCTCTAGGACTTAGGTGAGGTGCAGGCTTCCAGGAGTTCTCATGTCAGATCACATTTGAGTTGGGCCCTATAAAAGCAAAGAAGTGGCCGGGCGTTGTTGGCGCACGCCTTTAATCCCAGCACTCGGGAGGCAGAGGCAGGCAGATCTCTGTGAGTTCGAGCCCAGCCTGGTCTCCAGAGTGAGTGCCAGGATAGGCTCCAAAGCTACACAGAGAAACCCTGTCTCGAAAAACAAAACAAAACAAAACAAAAAAAGCAAAGAAGTGGGCCAGCACCAGGGCTCAGCAGGTAAGGCACTTGCTGTCAAGCTTCATGACCTGAATCAAATCCCTAGGACACATGATGAAAGGAAAGAACTGTCTCCTCCAAGATTTCCTTTGACCTCTGCACTCATGCAAACACACACACACACATACACATACACATACACATACACACACACACACACACACACACACACACACACGTAATTTTGAAAGAAGACTACAAAGGATCAACAGAGGCCATCCTATGTAGAGACAGGTTAAACAAGTATGTTTGGACCATGAGGAAGGGCCCAGGGAACAACTGAGGGCATTCTGCGTAGAGAGGATGTGTTGAGCAAAATGTTGATGCCAGAGAGGCTAGATGTGTTTGGAATGTAACAGGAAGCATGGTTTGGCAAGATGTGCTACTAAATGCATGGGAGACTAGAAGACGGTCAGTGACTGGTTATGGAGAAGACTTTTGAATGGTTCAAAGCCTTATTCTGCAGCCCCAAAGAGTCAACTCCAGGTTGCAGAGCAGGGATGGAGGGATGGGGTTAGCAGTGCCTTGGGAAGCCAGATTGTCTGGAGGTAAGAAGATGATGCAGGGGAGGAAGCCTGGAGCCTGGAGAATCTCTGCAGTGCCTGGACTCTGAGTCAAGAAGGGCCCACCCAGGTGAGGGAGTGGCAGAGAGCAAGTGCTAAGTTGAGGTTACAAGACATATCAAGCTAGAATTGTGGCTTGTTAGCTTCTAGATGTTAGAAGAGGAAAGAGGTAAGGACGATTGAAGCTGTAAGGCTGAGTGTTGGTGGAATGGAGTAGGCTTTAGGGAAGCAGTGGTATCTGTAGCAGAGTCAGCCTGGAGGAATTGGGGACCAGGAGATAGTGTGATGTCACATGACAAGGAGCGACTTTGAAAGCAGACCTGGATTTCAAGTCAAGCTCTCCTGCTTGTTGTAACTGATTGGTCTCTCTGGGCTGGTCTCTTGTCTGTAAATAGAGAAGCATAGGTTTGAGGTGTGGGGTGCCAGCTGGTGCTCCTGTGTAGAACAGATAGTGTGGGGAGTCTCTCAATTTAGACATGTGAGTTTGAGGAACATGGGTACCTTCTGTACGAGAGGTCAGTAGGCAGCTACAGAATTTGGTGGAGCGCTGGAGAGGACGGTGTGAAAGGAGCCAGAAGCTCTGGGCTTCTCCTTTAACGTGTGGACAAGGTATGGGCAAGGTGGGGGAGGAGATGTTTGGGTGTCAAGGGCAGTGGAAGAGAGAATGTCTCGCTGAGTAACCAGCTGGAGAGTCCTGTGTCTTCTGCCCTGCCTTCGTTAACATGGTCTGGACATCTCAGCCAGACTGCCACTGTTCCCTCATTTGTGGGGAGGCTGGGAAGCATCTTGTAATACTGTTCTGGTTGCAGTCATTGGGAGACAACCACAGAGGATAAACAGGAGGCTCCCAATTTGAGTCCCGTTGGGAACTAGCTGAATGAGGGTGCAGGTAGGCTGAAACTGAGGAAGAGGGGCCCACAGGTGAAGCCACTCAGATAGGCTATGAGGAAGGAAGGTGAATGGCCTGTTGACAGACAGAAGGAGACAGGAAATGAATTAGGGGAAGGTGACCCAGTCCTTCTGGACAGATACGTATGTCTCATTTAGAATTTAGGCACCAGGTTTTTATTTGTTTTGTTTTGTTTTTTGAGATAGGGTCTTATAGTGTATCTAGGCTAGTCTTTTTCTGTTTGTTTTATTTTTCGAGACAGGGTTTCTCTGTGTAGCTTTGGAGCCTATCCTGGCACTCGCTCTGGAGACCAGGCTGGCCTCGAACTCACAGAGATCCACCTGCCTCTGCCTCCTGAGTGCTGGGATTAAAGGCGTGCGCCACCAACGCCCAGCTTCTAGGCTGGTCTTAACCCCTAGCCTCCAGTGCTAGGACTTTATACACACATTACATTATCATAGTTGGCAAGTTCAGGCTTCATCCCAAAAGATGGGAAATGAGCCCCCCGCCCCCAGTGATGGCCTAGCAGGTTTCAGTTCCCAGTCCCACAATATGGCATGAGAGAACCAACTCTCAAGAGCTGTCCTCCCCCCTCACATGAGTGGCAGGCTGTGCCTACATATGTGCTTGTATGTTTATGTGTTATGTGCAGGAGAATGCAGGGAAGAACCATATTGCCCATTGCTCTGGGAAAAGCCTTGTAGTTGATTCTCATTGCATCACTGGTTTCCTTAGGCAGGAGTCTCTTGCCATAATACAGGGAAGAGGTAGTGCAATGATGAAAACCAGGAGGAGTGTGGAGGACTCAAGTCTCAGAATTAAGTTTTAAGCTAAGGACAAGGAGGTATGGAGAGACAGGTACATGTGGCAGGTCCTTGAGGGGCTAACTGTATCTCCCTTAGAAGCTAGGATAGGTGATAGATTGATACTCTCCCACACCAGCAGCAATAAAAAGAGTGGGGGGAAAGGAGAGATTTTATAGTATAAAGTTTTATAGTATAAAGAATGAATATCACAGGTGAGGGTGGTACACAACTTTAATCCCTGCTCTCAGGAGGTAGAGGCAGGTGAATCTCTGTGAGTCTGAGGCCAACCTGGTCTACAGAATGAATTCCAGGACAGCCAGGGCTACACAGTGAAACCCCGTCTCAAAAAGTCAAAACAACAATAATATCAAAAGACTGAATATCAAGGGATCAAAAACTTATCAGTGAAGAAAAGAGATGGCCTTTAGCATTGAGTGAACCCAGGGTGGGACTTGAAGTCAGGAGTGGTCTTTGCCTGTAATTCTAGCCCTTGAAAGCTAAGGCAGAAGAATTGGGAGTTCAAAACCACTCTGGGTATACAGTGAGATGCTGTCTTAAAAAGAGGAGGCATGGAGGTTGTTGCTGACAGAGCTGACGATCTATCAGCATGTGTTTTTTTTTTTTTTTTCCTTTTCTTTAACAAACACTCGCTGATCACCTATCGTAGGGAAGACATTGTACTTGCACCCAAGATTCCAATAGTGAACAAAGCAAACAGACCTTGTCCTGATGGTGCCCGCCTGGCCTGAGGCCACCTGAGTTCGTGCTGGGCCCAGGCAGTGCTCAGGTTTCCACCACATTCTGACAGGAGTACTTACCTCATCTCCTCAAGCTTGCTCCCTCTTTGGAAATTGGAACTAATATGGATTTTATGGAGTTGTTGTGAGGGTGTGGGGCAAGGTACATTATATGTAAATCCCTAAGCCGTCTGGTCAGTGGATACATAATGGTCAGTATAAATATTCCTTTTCTGTGCTTTTTCTCTCCCCTGGATATGAGGGAGGATGACAAAAGCACATTTGAGGCCTGTTAGGATGAGAGGCAGAGGGGAGTCAAAGGGACAGATTCCCTACAGGAGCCATTCAGCTATTCAAGTAAAAGCACATGGCCCCTGATGGACTGGGGCAATTAGAAGGGTGTTAGGAAGTGAGAAGGCAAAGCACTATGGGAGTCCATCCATTGGGTAAATATTTACAGGGTACCAGTTCTGTGCTTGGCCCTGATCCAGGCCCTTGGGATTCAGTGGTGAACAGCTGACAAAATTTGAACAGTGTCCACAGAGGGAAATAGATGATAAATGCACAGGTAATTAAGCAAGTCAGAGCAGACAGTGGCAGCAGTGGATCAGAAATTAAACAGAGCCAACAAGACTTCCAAAAAGTGCATCAAGCCAAAGAAATGGTGGGAAGAGGTGAGGGCAGAGCAGAGCTTAGCCTTGGGTAAGGCTTGTTGCTGGCTTTGAGGATGCCTGGGGCCTTCACAGGTGCTTACAGCCTACCTGGACTACATGGAGGAGCTGGGAATACTGCTGGGTGGACAGCCAGCCTCTACCCGGGAGCAGATGCAGCAAGTCCTGGAGCTGGAGACACAACTGGCTAACATCACTGTGCCCCAGGACCAGCGGCGTGATGAGGAGAAGATCTATCACAAGATGAGCATCTCAGAGCTGCAGGTGGGGCAGGCAGGGGACTAGAGACATTAGGGAGAGGCCAGACCTTGAGACAGACCACCCTCTTTCCTTATCTTCCTGGCTAGTCCGTTCCCTGTTTCCTGCTTTTGTGAGCTTTCCAGATGTGTATCGCTATACTGGAAAGAAAATGGTCGCCGGGCGTTGGTGGTGCACGCCTTTAATCCCAGCACTCGGGAGGCAGAGGCAGGTGGATCTCTGTGAGTTCGAGGCCAGCCTGGCTTCCAGAATGAGTGCCAGGATAGGCTCCAAAGCTACACAGAGAAACTCTGTCTTGAAAAACAAAACAAAAGAAAACAAAAAGGTCAACATTTCAAGCCACTTTCCTTCCTCAGGGCATCCTTTAGTCTCCTTCTTGTTGCCTCGGACTATAGAAAGGGATTGTGTTTACAATGTTTAGCCAAGCATGGTGGTTCACACCTGTAACACCAACACTTGGGAGACTGAGGTAGGAGGATTTTTGTGAGTTCAAGCCAACCTGGGCTACAGTGTGAGACCCTGTCTCAAGGAAGCAAGTAAATGGAAAACCAAATTGGTGAGATATCTAGAAAATAATCAGAATGTGTATGCAAGTATCTCCAAATGTCCCCTCCTGTGCCAGCCTTTATGGTGTTGAATTATGGAAATTAGGGAAAAGGAGATTCTAGAGAGAGGCCAGGTATGTGGGATGTGTTGAGGAAGTCCTGTTTTATCAACTGGCATGAAAATATTTGAATTTCTATGCCCAAGTTGAATATCACACATAGTGGCTTTCCTTGTATAATAATAAGTGGTTCAGCTCCCAGACTGCAGGGCATTCAGGCCTGGAAAAGCATTTAATGCAGGAAGGGGTCCTCAAGCAGCCAGTAACTGTTACTATGGCAATGGGAAAGATGCCCAGGCTATAGCAAATCAGTGGGGCAAAGAGTCTGTTGGGAGCCCAGTGGGAAGGCAGGGAAGCCTGAAGAGTTTCTGCTTTCAGACTCTAGCACCCTCCATGGACTGGCTCGAGTTCCTTTCTTTCTTGTTGTCACCACTGGAGTTGGGTGACTCTGAGCCTGTGGTGGTGTATGGGACTGAGTATTTGCAACAGGTGTCGGAGCTCATCAATCGTACAGAACCAAGGTATGACTGGGGCATGGGAGTGGTGTGTGTGTGTGGCCGGGGAGGGGGTACTGGTTGAGGGAGCTCCAGCTCTGGAGATTCCTGGAAGGACCAACCACAGCGAATTGGCACACAGACTGAGTGATAAGGCCCCTAGCCTTCCAAACTTCAGATCAATATGCTTGTGGACTCTTTCCCTGGACAGGTTCAGGTTATCCATCTGTGGCCTCTATTCCCTCACCTTGCTCCTAGCTGACTTTTGTGGGCACTTGGCTCCCAGAGTAAGCCTTCAGGACTACTTCCCACACGCCTCTCAGGGCATGGTTCTGGGGACGGGTTGGGGAGGGAAAAGGGTTCTCTACATGTCTTTCCTTATTTTCTGGCATGGAAATAGCATCCTGAACAATTATCTAATTTGGAACCTGGTGCAGAAGACAACCTCAAGCCTTGACCAACGCTTCGAGTCTGCGCAGGAGAAGCTGCTAGAGACCCTCTACGGCACCAAGAAGGTGGGCTCTCTGGCTCTGCTTCCTTTCTCAACAAACCTAGCTGCTGCTACCTGTCCACAGGGTGTCAGGAATGTTTTCTCCATGGTACACGGGTGCGTGGTATAGAACACAGAGTTCAGAATCAAGTGGGTTAAAATGTCCAATCTTAGCTCCTTCATATTTTAGCCTGTTGCACCTTGGGGATGTGAGCAATGGCTCCATTTCCTCGTTTGTAACAGGAATAAGTTTCAAGGCTGGCTCAAGTTAACGTCGGCGTGTGTTGTATGTGGGTGTTCAGCTTTGATGTTGACAATGGAGATGACCAAGTGCTGCTCTTCATTTTGGGGCCTCGTTAAGTATGGGGAGTAAAACTGCCAACAAATGTATATATTTTGAGAGTATTAATTGTTCACAAGGAGTGAAGAACCTTCATATTATAAAGCTGAAGTGGGGGCAGGTACACTATGTGGGGAGCAATGAGGGAGGTAACAGAAAATTTTCTCAGAAGACACCATGTGTGGAATAAAGTCCGGAGAAAGCAGGGGAGAAGGGCACTGCAGGCATAAGAAACTCATGCAAATTCACAGAGGCCTGGAGGAGCTTGGTGCGTTTGCAGGTTCTGGCAGGAGCTTGAGAACAAGACTGCAGACTGGTAAGGTGGGCATGGGTCCTCCGTGGCAGTTATGTTAAGAAGTCTGGTTATTGCCAGGCAGTGGTGGTGCAGCACTTGGGAGGCAGAGGCAGGCTGATCTCTGTGAGTTCAAGGCCAGCCTGGTCTACAGAGCAAGTTCTAGGACAGCCAGAAGTGTTACACAGAGAAACTCTGCCTTGAAAAACAACAACAACAACAACAAAAGAAGACTATGACAAGTGATGACAGTGCTATAGGACAGGAAAATGGCGACAGGCTACACAAGAAATGATGAGGGTGAGCTAGTAGTGACTAGTGATGGACTGGATTGGGAGAGAGGCAACAGAGGAAGCTGGAATGATGCCCTGGTTTCCGGTACGGTGGACTGATGGCACATAAGCCTGAATTGTAGAACTTAACAAAGAAACTTCTAAACTTGGACCAGCAAGAAGGCTCAGAACAGCCAGGCAGAGGTGGTGTACACCTTTAATCAGCAGAGGCAGGCAGATCTCTGTGAGTTCAAGACCAGCCTGGTCTATAGTGCGAGTTCCAGGACAGCCAGGGCCATACAAAGAAACCCTGTCTCAAAACAAAACAAAAAAGATGGCTCAGAACAGCTAGCTCAGGACACCAAGCCTGATGACCTGAGTTTGATCCCAGGTCCCACATGGTGGCTCCTTTAGATTGTCTTCTGACCTCCACATTCAGACCATGGTAGGCCAGAGTGTCCCCCACCCCCGAAAAGTAAACATAATGAAGAAGAAATGTCTACAGTCCAAGGGAGACTATCGGGAACACAGCAGGAGTGGGAACTGAGAAAGGAGTGGGTGGTAAGCCCAGTTCTTCTCTGCTGAAGCTTTGCTTCTGGGTTGTCGTAGTTTGAGACACCGCCTTACCTGTCTCTGGAGTCTGAAGGAGACATGGCACCCCAAGCCCAGGCATCTGTTCCCAGCTGAGAGGCTTAGCCCCAGAGAGGGAGAGACCTTCAGACCAGAGGTCAGTGCTCTCCCTGGGGACCCTGCTCTTTGTCCCTACAGTCCTGTACACCGAGGTGGCAGACCTGCATCTCCAACACAGATGATGCCCTTGGCTTTGCGCTGGGTTCGCTCTTTGTGAAGGCCACATTTGACCGACAAAGCAAGGAAATCGTGAGTCTTCAGGCTTCTAAAACTACCCTTGCTTAAAAAAATCTGCTGGTCATATTTGTGCATGCATAGAAAGGGAAGGGAGTTCATTGAATGGCAAATTGGGTGGTGGATCGGGTTCCTTAAAGTTTTCTGTGATTGTACGGTTTTGTTTTTTTGTTTTTGTTTTGGTTTCACTGTGTAGCGTTAGCTGCCCTAGAATTTGATTTGTAGTCCAGGCTGGCCTCAAACTCAGAGATGCACCTGCCGCTGCCTCCTGGGTGCTGGGATTAAAAGCGTGCACCACCACCTGGCTTGTACAAATTCTAATACTGGGTTTATGTTACCTATATAATTATCAAAAATATTACTAAGAGATAATAATAGGTATACTTAAATATTAGATGTTTATGGGAGAGTTGTTTATAGGGAGAAATGAAACAAGCTGAAGTGTCCAATCATGGCATAAAAGAAAAATAAATAATAGAATGGAATATGATTCCACTTTTATTTTATTTTTTAAATTAATTTATTTTTATTTTATGTGAATTGGTGTTTTACCTGAATGTATGTCTGTGTGAGGTGTGGGTACTGGGAATTGAACTCAGGTCCTCTGGAAGAGCAGCCAGTGTTCCCAACCACTAAGCCATCTATGTAGCCCCATGATTTCTCTTTTAAACTGAAGATAAATTTCTTATTTATTTAAAAAAATTTTTTGGGGGGGGTTGAGACAGGGCTTCTTTGTGTAGCCCTGAATGTTTTGAAACTCACTCTGTAGACCAGGCTGAACTTGAACTTAGAGATCTGCCTGCCTCTGCCTCCAAAGTGCTGGGATTAAAGGCATGTGCCACCACTAGCCAGCTAGAATTTAGTTTTTAAATTAAACAATTATGCCTGGCTTTATTTTTTAGATTAAAAAAATAAATTGGTGGTGCCGGTATTGTTAAGCCTTTAACACGCTTAACAAGTTTGTTACCTCCAAGCAAGAAACCTAACCATGAGCTGAGGCTGGCTTGCTATCCACTATTGTAGACCAGACTGACCTCAGACTTGTGATCCTTGATGGTCCTTCTGCCTCTGCCTTCCATACATCTTTATTGAAGTGATACATCTTTAAGCAGGACAAAGTAGATTGCAAAAATATATACACGTTGCATAACACAGCTCCATATTTTGTAAGACTTTCTGGGCCAGGAAAAACACTAGGAAGAGCCAGACTATTAAAAAGAAGATAGCTGTGTGATGAGATTACAAATGTTTGGTTTTCTTCAATTTTCAATTGTACAATTCTGTTCATGCATTTCTTTCATAACCAGATAAAGATCCATGTAGTATATGAGGCAATAATATTAAGGTACTTAACTGCCAATTCAAATGTTTATATTTAATTAATTAGAAAAAAGCCACCCACAATAACAATACCATCACCTGTGGTGCATCTCACCCTCCCTTCTGGGCAGCCTTTTCAGGAGTCTTTATAATCCCATGACTCCAGAATAGACCCAGATGGCGCCTGAGGGTGAATGGGGAGCAGGGACGCAATGAGTGCGGGGGAGGCTGACTTGTGATTTCCCTCCCAGGCCGAGGGAATGATCAGTGAAATCCGGTCTGCTTTTGAGGAGACCCTGGAAGAGCTGGTTTGGATGGATGAGAAGACCCGACTGGCAGCCAAGGAGAAAGTGAGCCATGTCTGTGTTTGGGGCGCCATCTTGAGGTGGTAATAAAGGATACAGTTTTGCTGGGCACAGGGAGGGAAATCCTTAACATAGTCTCTTCAGGCAGATGCCATCTATGATATGATTGGTTTCCCTGACTTCATCTTGGAGCCTAAAGAGCTGGATGATGTTTATGATGGGGTGAGTACCCTTTTTTCACAGCACTAACCTTCAGAATCATGGACCATTGTTCCCCAGCCTCTGTAGAATAGACACAAGTAATTAGATTGCTGAAGTATGGGTTCTGTGCCAGACATGGGCCAGATGGCAGTAAAATATAGCATTACTGAGTGTAGGGCTTTGGAGTGCAGACTAACTCGATCGTGCTCCTGCTCTGGGTAAGTTTGGACAGGATGTCTTTGAACCTCGGTTTCATCTGTAAAATGGGGTTTTAATAATACTCACCTCATAGGATGATAAGAGCAAAAGAAATGTAAGATAAAAAAAAAAAATGGCCTGTGGGGAGGGACTGAGAGATGGCTCAGGGATTAAGAGCATTGCCTGTTCTTCTAGAGGTCCTGGGTTCAATTTCCAGAAACCACATGGTGGCTCACAAACATCTATAATAAGATCTGGTGCCCTCTTCTGGCCTGCAAGCATACATGCAAGCAGAACACTGTATATGTGACGAATAAATCTTTTCAAAAATGCTGGACCAGGATAGGCTCCAAAGCTACACAGAGAAACCCTGTCTCAAAAAACCAAAAAAAAAAAAAAAAAAAAAAGCTCGACAGTGGTGGTGCACACCTTTAATCCCAGAGGCACATGAATCTCTGAGTTTGAGGCCAGCCTGGTCTACAGCAAGTTCCAGGACAGCCAGGGCTACACAGAGAAACCCTGTAAGGGGGCAGCATGGTGGTGGTGGTGGTGGTTTGCTGGGCATGGTGGTAGACCATGCTTTTAATCCCAGCAGCACTTGGGAAGTAGAGGCAGGTAGACCTCTGTGAGTTCAAGACTAGCCTAGTTCTCATAGCAAGTATACCAGTGAGACTGTTTCTCAAAAAAAAAAAAAAAAAAAAAAGAGCAACAAAATCCAAAACAGCACTTGACGTATTAGTACCTTTAAAATGTTGTCAACTAGCTGTTTACTTCCATTTTACAGTGAAGGAGACTGAGGTTTGCTTGGAACGGTCCTGTTGGGACTCTCACCTTCTCCGACATGTTGTCACTTGCTCTCTCCCTTTCATTATTCCCATAGTATGAAGTCTCTGAAGATTCTTTTTTCCAAAACATGTTGAATCTGTACAACTTCTCTGCTAAGGTGATGGCTGACCAGCTCCGCAAACCTCCCAGCAGAGACCAGTGAGAAGGGGAGGGCACACACGGGGCAGCCAGAAAGGCAGACCAGGGCTTCGGGGGTGGGGTGAGGAGTGGTACAGGAGGCAGGCAGGGCAGGCCTGGGCTGTTGGGCTGGGAATCATGAGGAGAGTAAAGAGCCCCAGCCTTACATCTTCCTCCCCAAGGTGGAGCATGACGCCGCAGACTGTGAACGCTTACTACCTTCCAACCAAGAATGAAATCGTCTTCCCTGCTGGCATCTTGCAGGCCCCCTTCTATGCTCACAACCACCCAAAGTGTGTCTTGAGGCCAGAGGGTCTGGGTGGTGGGGCCTGGCCATGCGGGTCAACTGGGAGAAGAGATGGAGGGTAATCAGGGAAAGCTCTTGCCATGGTTTTATTCAGCATTTCTCATCTACTAGAGCCTTGAACTTTGGTGGCATCGGTGTGGTGATGGGCCATGAGTTGACACATGCCTTTGATGACCAAGGTGGGGGCCCCGCTCTATAATTTCTAGTGATTAATGCATGGATTTGGGAGGTTGGGGGCAAGGCCTAGGGACCCTGGTGTCTTCTGATGCAGGTTGGTTGGGGCATTTATTCCCCTGTGGGTGAGTTGTCCTATTGGTGGGATGCAAAGATGACTTCTTGTCAGGGCGTGAGTATGATAAAGAAGGAAATCTGCGTCCTTGGTGGCAGAATGAGTCACTGACGGCTTTCCAGAATCATACAGCCTGCATGGAAGAACAGTACAACCAGTACCAGGTCAATGGAGAGAGGCTCAACGGACTCCAGACACTGGGGGAAAACATCGCCGACAATGGAGGCCTTAAAGCCGCTTACAAAGTGAGTGGCCCAGGTCTCCCAGGCTGTGGAGAAGGGTGCTTAGCAAAGTGGGCAGGCGCTGGCGGACTTGCTTCTTATTGTTCCCCTAGGCTTACAAAGCGTGGTTGAGGACACACGGTGAAGAGCAGCAGCTGCCTGCCGTGGGACTCACCAATCACCAGCTGTTCTTTGTGGGATTTGCCCAGGTATGGTCCCTTGGGAGAACTGGGTGTGTCTCCTGTCCACTCCCTCCCAAAGGATGCCATTGGGAAAAGTTGGGGTCATGCAGGAAAGGTGCTGGTAAATGGGGCCACAGCTGCCATGTAGGAAGTGCATTGAGAGAAAGCCTGGTGTCCAGAGCCCAGGCAAGTAGTCCAAAGAGTGAAGTCTTCAGTAGGATTTTATTTGAAAGGGAAGGGCTGCTGGCTTTAGTGGAGTGCATAGGAGCAAGTATAGGTCCCCTCCTGTTACTATGGGGGAATGTGGAGAAAGAAACTGTAGCTTGGGAATACAAAATGACTTGTTCGTGGTTACCTAGGAATCAAATAAGAAGTAGAGTTAGTACCCAGGCAGGGACTCTTTCAAGTACTTTGCACCACAGCAAACAATTTTAAAGCCTTCCCCACAGCCACACCCAGTGTCCAGGTGCTCTTTAGAGGCTTCAGGGAACTGAGGATGCATGTTCCTCTCCCTTGGAGCTGGCCAAGCCTCCTGCAGTGGCCCTGAGAACTCCTGAGCTCACCTGCTGGACCAAGATGGCTCTGCTGTAGCGGAAGCTATGGCCTAATTCAGCTCCACACTAGACACCATATGTCCCCCGTGTCTGTCCTGGCCCGCAGGTGTGGTGCTCGGTCCGCACACCAGAGAGCTCTCACGAGGGGCTGGTGACCGACCCCCATAGCCCTGCCCGTTTCCGAGTGCTGGGCACTCTCTCCAACTCCCGTGACTTCCTTCGGCACTTCGGCTGCCCTGTCGGCTCCCCCATGAACCCAGGGCAGCTATGCGAGGTGTGGTAGACTTGGGTTGGGAGAGAAATGGGCAACTGTGGCCAGGGACTGAGGCTTCCAAGTTAGGAGAAAGTAAAGATCAGCTGGTACGGCTGTCTCTCCACAAGTGACATGAATCTAGTCCCCACCACCACATCGTGCCTCTGCTTTGGGGGTGCCTGTGCCTCTAGCAGAGATCCCGCCATTCACTGTGACAGCCTTTCATGTGTCACCCTGGAAGAAGTCTAGGCAGAAGTGCCAGTTCCTACAGAGATAATTCTGTCTCTTTTGGCTTCTCCAAGCTTACTCAATTTGGGGGCCAAGAGGATACGCCTGGGGCGTGCCCATCTCTCCCCAGGCATACTCAGTACTGTATAGAAATGAGCTCAACTCCCTTCATCCCCACCCTCAGCTTCCCCCCACCTATGTTCCTTGTGCTCCTAGTACTGCTGCTCCCCTCAAGGACGGAGCAACTGAACTCCAGTGGAAGGCCAAGGGTTCTCTCGGGTGAGAGGAGAGATGTGTATGTATAGTTTGTGCCGGTTCCCTGTGTTTCAGGGCGTGAGTCTTTTGTGAGTCTTTTGTCCCTGGGCCAAACAGATAAGCAGATCTAGTAGAGAAAAGGAAAGAGTTTATTTTTGCAGGGAAGAGGGTGGGGAGGGTGTGGTCTTGGCTTTTTAGGACCCTTTGCTAATAAATAGATCCATATCAGTCAGCTGGTCTCTTCCTTCAGTCCTCTCTTTCTTTATTCATCCTCTTATCTGGTCAATATTTGAGCAACTACAGTTGCCTTAGTTAGGTTGTCTATTGCTGTGAAGGGACACCTTGACCACAGCAACTCCTATAAAGAAAACATTGAATTGGGGTGGCTTACAAATTTCAGAGGTTTAGTCCATTATCGTCATGATGGGATATGGCAGCATACAGGCTGGAGAAGGAGCTGAGAGACCTACATCTTGACCCAAAGGCAACAGGAAATGAACAGAGACAGTGGGAGAGGCTTGAGCATAAATGAAGCTTCAAAACCCACCCCCACAGTGACACATGTCCTCTAACAAGGCCACACCTCCTAATAGTGGCACTCCCCTATGTGCTTACGGGGAGGGGCAGAATTCCATCCAAGCTACCACAGCAACAGTAGTAATTCTTTAGATACTGACTCACTTGCAGAAATGGGGTACTGAGATTTGAAGCCCAAAGGAAACAAAGGTGAAGAGAAGAGCCCAGATGGGTCTGTGTGGTCATGGTACATTCTTCACAGCTGGAAGGGTTTGCAGCTCTCCACTGCCTCTATAGCCAGCCTGCTACTGAATCTGGGGAGTAGGTGGTCAGGTCAGCTTGGTTTTTGAGACAGGGCCTCACTATATAGCCCTAGCTGCCCTGGATCTCACTATGTAGATCAGGTTAGCTTTGAACTCAAAGATTACTTGCCTCTGCCTCCAAACTGCTGGGATTAAAGGTGTTTGCCATCACACCCAACTTTTATTGATCTTTAGATTTACCTTTGAATGATATATTGGCTACCAGTAATGTGTGTTTCAGGCACTGGGGATGAAATGGTCTCTGTCCTTTGGGGACTCCAATTATTTCACTTTTACCCTCACAAGCTCATCTAGTCCCCACAGCCATGGAAATTCTACCAGTGCTCTGCTTCCACGATGCAAATCTAACCCTAACCACTTTACTTCAGACGAAGAAATCTGGATAGAAACGGAGGCTCTGATAAGTATGACCTAAACCCGAGAGCCTCAGTTTCTTCATCTGTAAAATGAGAATGACAGCAAAACAGTGGACGGAGTCCATCACACAAATGCTCCTGGAGGTGCAAGCGGGGGTGAGTCTGTCAGGTCGGCAAAGAGCAGAAGGAGGGCTTGCTGTAATTGCCTCTGGTGTCTGTGGTCCCAAATTCCAGAACCCAAAGACATCCTAATAAGTAATGTGTGGAGCTTGGCTGTCGAGCAGGGGTAAGAATCACAATGTTAGAGCATATTGACCTCATGAGATGCTTGGCAATATAGATCTTTGCCTTCCCGACGCCTGCTTTTAGACTGGGATCAGGCCAGGAAGTGGTTATCTACCACACACCTGTAATCCCAGCACTTGGGAGAGGGCAGAAGCAGGTGTTTTGTTTGTTTTTTTATGATTTGAGCTGGCTACATGGTGAGACCTTGTCTAAACAAAATAAGACAAAAACCCTGATTGGGGCCAGTGAGATGGCCCAGTGGTTAACCTGAGTTTGAGCCCAGAACCCACCTGTGGGTGGAAGAAGAGAGCCAACAACACACAAAGAACTCCACTTTGACATGCATGCATTCACATAGCCACAGGACATGAAGTGGACAAAGAAGAATCAGAAGTTCAAGATCATCCTCAGTTACAGATAGAAACTTGAGGCCAGCCCTGTCTGACAAAAAGAAAAATCTTAAGTGCCTATAACACCACTCACTGTCTGTGTTTCATGAGAAACAGAAGGGAACAATGGGGAAAATGGGGAAAGATTCCAGGACTTCCAATATCAAGCCAGACAGACTGTACTAAAGACATGTTTGGGACTCAGGTGCTCTTTATCACTGGCAGTTAATCTTGTAAGTCAAATGCAGACATCTGTCTTCCCGCCAGATTCAAGGCTAAGTGGGACCATCACTAGCACCAGATGTATTTCCATGCAACACAGGCTTCCCGGGCCAGGCACCTCGACAACCAGGTAGCTACAGAAAAGTTACACACAGTGAACCAAAGTTAAAGCATGGAGTGCCTCTTTGTGGGGCACTCTGCAGGGACCTGGTTCCAGAGGTAAACCTCAGGTAGTAGATGTGATCTTCACCCTTAATAGCCTTGTCAGGTTGATGAATGATATTTCAATTATATACTATGTTGTGTTGAGGCAGAAGAGAAAATGAGCAACACTGGCCTATCTATGCTATCCCATTGGGTAATTCATCCCCAATCACAATAAGGAAGCCTGCCAAGAAACATGATTCTACCCTGATAAAACTCTAGACATGGGCCTGGAGAGATAGCTTAGAGGTTAAGATCTTCCAGAGGTTCTGAGTTCAATTCCCAGCAACCACATGTAGGGATACATGCAGACAGAACAGTGTGTACATAAAAAACAAATACTTCATAAAAATAAGCACAATTTTGCCAGGCGGTGGTGGCACATGCCTTTAATCACAGCACTTAGGAGGCAGAGACAGGTGGATCTCTGTGAGTTCGAAGCCAGCCTAGTCTACAGAGCCAGATCCAGGAGCGTCTCCAAAGTCATAGAGAAACCCTGTCTCGAAAAAAAAAACCAAAAAAAAATTAAAATTAAGCACAATTTCAAAGGGCCTCCTATGGTTCACCAGTGGACATTGTTTTGGGCTCCAGAGAGAAATCCCAAATTCTTATTATATACGAAGATAACCTAAAAACTAGTGCAAAGCCACTCAGTCATCTGTTAAGTATTTGCTAAGGCCTGCCTCAAACCAGGCATTAACTGAGTACTAGGGATACAAAGATTTACCTGATATAATTCCTTGCCCTCCAGAAGCTCAGAGTACAAGGTGTGAGAGATGATGTCAAGTACAGAAGGATCAGGGAAGAAACACATAGACTGAGAGGCAAGGAAGGAAAAGAAGGTATCACTGAACTGGAGCTCAGAGAACGGTAGAATTTCCCAATGGAAGAACATTTCTTACAGATGGAAAAACCACTTTAAAAGAAAAACAGCTTGGAGGGGTGGAGAATATTTCAGAAATGTGAAATGTTTAGGATGATCAGAGTATGAATGAAAGGGACATAATATAATTTCCACCTGAGTAACAGTAATAAAAGGGTGATTGAAACATCTGCTGTCTGTACTTTTGTTTTTTCTAGACAGGGTTTCTCTGTATAGCCCTAGCTGTCCTGGAACTCATTCTGTAGATCAGGCTGGCCTCGAACTCTTAGAGATCCACCTGCCTCTGCCTCCAGAGTGCTGGGATAAAAGGTGTGTGCCACCACCACCTGGCTATCTGCTTTCATTTCTAAAGTTAATAGCAAAAAGTTCTCCACAAAACATTTGACCTTTAGAAAACATACAGAAAATAGGAACACAATCTCACTATGTAGCCACAGTGGCAATCCTTGTTGGCTAAGTTTACAGTTCTTGGCATAAATCCCCTCCTATTGAGAGGTTCTCAAGTCCAATTAGGTGGTTATTGGTTACTCCCAAAATATAAGTGCCACTATTGCACCCTGGGGACTATCACACTGAGCTGGTCATTGCGGTTCATACACTTTACAGCTGGCTAGGACTATTGATTGCTCTTCTCCTTGGCAGCTTCAGACACTATGAGAGCTAGTTCCCAGGGAGAAGGCGGTTTCCAGGTCAGTTCCATTCAATTCCTCCAAGTTCTGTGAAGACCGTGATGTCTTCAGCAATAAAACCTTCCCTTCAAGTTCTGGGAGGCAACCAAGGGCAATAGCAGTAGCTTATATTGTTTTAGGGGTCTCCTGGACTCCCCTGACCAACAACTCTGAAGAAGGTTTCCTATGCCTGGCACTGGGATTTTTGTTAGATAGTCTATGGCATTTGCAGGGAGCACTATTATTATCACCCCAAGTGGTGTAACTGTTAGACATCTTTAAAAATAGTTTTGACAGGGTCTCACTGTATAGTTCCTGGCTGGTTTAGAACTCACTATGTAGACCAGGCTAAAGAGGAACACAGATACCTTTGCCTCCTAATTTAATCCCAAATGTTAGTAGTATTAAAAGTGTGGGTCACCAAGTCTGCTTTAGGCACCTTTATGTATTGACTGGTTTCACTTTTTTTTTAAAGATTTTATTTATTATATATACAACATTCTGCTTCTATGTATATCTGCACACCAGAAGAGGGCACCAGACCTTATAATCGATGGTTATGAGCCACCATGTGGTTGCTGGGAATTGAACTCAGGACCTCTGGAAGAGCAGTCGGTGCTCTTATCCTCTGAGCCATCTCTCCAGCCCCTGGTTCCACTCTTATAAGAAGACCTTTTTGTATTTCACATAGGTGAAAATAGGCTGAATTTAGGAAGCTTAATCAAAGAACACAGCTGGTACATGGCAGAATTTGGTTTTAGTATCATAAACTTCTAAAGTTTGAGTTCCCCCATCTTTTCAAGTTTTTATTTCAAAACAATTTATACTTACAAAAAAGTTGTAATATATCCCGACAACTTTTCATATACTCGTCATCTGGACTCATCAGCTGTTAGACAAACTGTTTTATGGCACAATATCCAGTGCAGGTCCAACATATCGATTGGTATGCGACTGACTGAACTGGTAGAAATTCGTTACAGAGAACTAAAGCAAGCATGGAAATGTACAGACATCCTAAAGACAGAACAGGCAGAGCAGCCACGGGCTGTCCAATTTCTGTCAAAAGGCTGGAGAAGTCGTTGACAGTGGAAAGGGATGGTTATGCGTAGAATCCTGCACTGAGTGCAAAAGTGATAGGTTTTAAAGATGAGCAGTAGCAGGGGTGCTGGCTCATGCCTGTAATCCCAGCACTCCCTAGGCAGAGGCCGCACCATGAGGTCTAAAGTCATGCTATATAGCGAGTCTGAGGCTAGCCTGTACTAATAAACACGTAAGCTTCAGGTAGTATCACTCACTCAACTGAGGCGTGTGTGTGTGTGTGTGTGTGTGTGTGTGTGTGTGTGTGTGTGCGCGTGCGTGCGTGTGTGTGTGTTTTGCGGTGTGTGTGTGTGTGTGTGTTTTGCGGGGGTGTGTGTGTGTGTGTGTGTGTGTTTTGCGGTGTGTGTGTGTGTGCGCGCGCGTGTGTGTTTTGCGGTGTGTGTGTGTGTGTGTATGTGTGTGTGTGTGTGTTTTGCGGGGTGTGTGTGTGTGTGTTTTGCGGTTACTATTCCACAATGGTGTGAGGCTAGACATAATCACACTGCCGTCACAGATCTCCGCCGAGAGTCTTGTCCGTTTGTCGCACCACGCACCAGCTGTGGTGAAGCCACGGGAGAAGAGAGCTAGGTTTCGCCACTGAGCACTTTCTTAACAGCTCAGAGACGTCGAGATGCCACAGCAGTCCCCAGCGCCAGAGGCCGGAACTGTAATACCCCGCCTGCCTCAGGGGGCGGGGCCCGGAATCCGCTGGGCGTTTCCGGTCTGGAGGATGACGCGCGAGGCCGTCTGGGAAAAGGGGCGGTGCGAGCAGGTGCGCGCGCAGCGGGCCGGCAGTGGTGGCCGAGATGGAGGAGGGTGGACGAGACAAGACGCCGGTGCAGTCCCAACAACCCTCAGCGACGGCCCCGGCTGGCGCGGACGAGAAGTCGAGCGGCAAGGAGCGGCGGGATGCCGGGGACAAAGACAAAGAGCAGGAGCTGGTGAGGCTCAGCTTCGGGAGCATGGAGAAGAGGCCTCGGGCTGAGTCACTGCTGGCTCGAAGGCCTCGGGCCCGACTCCCTACGGCCCACCGCAGCCGGGAGACACAGAAAAGGGAGACGTTGCTTTTATGCCCCCCTCATTACGCACTGCCATCCCCTGCGGGCCTCACCAACTCTTCCTGGGTCTTTGCCATAATACCCTGGAACGGCTTCCAAGCAGAGCCTACCTGGCTCTAGACTGCCTTTCCAGCAAGGTTGCTTCCGGTCCTGCTCCCATCTCTTGTCCATCTGTCCCTCCTGGGGTGCATTCGCACTCTCCACCTGTCCCGGGGTGAATGGGAGGAGAATGTGATTAGGGTTAATGAGCTTCTTCCTTCAACCTTCCAGTCTGAGGAGGACAAACAACTTCAAGATGAACTGGAGATGCTCGTGGAGCGACTCGGGGTGAGTCAAGATGTTTCCTGAGCGGGGAGTATATTTGGATGTTTCCCACTTGTTTGCTCTGTATCATTTTGAGGCAACGACTAGGTATCACATATTAGATATGATGATGCCAGGGAAAAGAGTTACAAAGGATATTTGAATAGCGTCCTGTGTCTCAGGCAATTTACAGGAGTTAGGAATCATGGAATAGGAACCAGTTATGTCTTTATGGTTGTGATATGGAGAAATGTGACTCCTTTTGGTCTGAACCCTGACATCCCCTGATCAGGAGAAGGATACATCCCTATACCGACCAGCCCTGGAGGAACTGAGAAGACAGATTCGTTCTTCTACAACTTCCATGACTTCAGTACCCAAGCCTCTAAAATTTCTTCGTCCACACTATGGCAAACTGAAGGAAATCTATGAGAACATGGCCCCTGGGGAGAATAAGGTAATTCAGAATATGGTGGGTGTCTGTGCAGTTGAAGAATTCTGTTATTTTATTATTTTGAGACCGGGTTTCTCTGTGTAGCCTTGGCTGTCCTGGAACTCACTCTGTAGACCAGGCTGGCCTTGAACTCACAGAGAGCCGGCTGCCTCTGCCTCCCAAGTGCTGGGATTAAAGGCATGGGCTACCTCTGCCCGGGTGAAAAATCCCTTTTTAAGTAGACAACCGGACCCATGGTAAGTCACTGAAAGCCTCATAGACCAGACCTAGCACAAAAGTTCATGATAATCAGAATTAGCCCCTCAGCTCCTTAGAAGACCTTGAGGTTTTCTTGGCATAATGCGTTTCTAACTTTTAAATTTTTTATTTTGTTTATATGTTAGTGTGTGTGTGTGTGTGTGTGTGTGTGTGCGCACATGCCTAGAGGCCACACCTATGCATGCATAGAGACCCTTGGTATTTAGAGGTGTTTGTGGTGTGCCTGGCTTGTTAGATCACAGTGCTAGGATTTGAACTCTGATCCTCATGATTATGTAGGAAGTGTTCTTAACTGTTGAGCCATTGCCAGCCTCTCTAACCTATTTATTTCTTGTGGCCCAGTTTGGCCTCAAACTCACTCACTATGTGGCCTGGACTAGGAGTGAATTTGTGGCATTCCTCCTCCTGCCTCAGACTGTGGAGTGCTGGGTTTGGAGGCATAAACCAGTATGCATGGTTTTCATTTTTCTTTCAATTATTATTTATTTTATTTTATGTGTGTGGGTGTTTGCCTGCATGTATGTTTATGCAGTATGTGCATTCAGTGCCTGTGGAATCCAGAAGAGGGCCTCAGACCCCTGAGTTACAAGCACTGTGAGCTGCTATGTGCACACTGGGGCTATGGAACCATGGTCCTGTGAAAGAGCAACTGGTGCTCTTAACCTCTGAGCATCTCTCCAGCCCCAGAAGTCTATTTCTAGTGGATTATTGAGTAGTCTCCTAATTGGCTTGCTTTTGTCCTTGACCTCCTACATCTGTCTTTTTTTTTTTTTTTTAAATAGGGTTTCTCTGTGTAGCCCTGGCTATCTGGAACTCACTCTGTAGACTAGGCTGACCTCATAGTCAGAGATCCACCTGCCTCTGCCTTCTGAGTGCTGGGATTAAAGTTGTGTGTCACCACCAGGTGGAAATTTTTATTAAAGATTTATTTTTACTTTATGTGGATGAGTGTTTTGCCTGCCTGTATGATATATGCCTACTACCTGTATGTAGTGTCTGTGCAGGCTAGAAGCGGAGAACTGATCCGTAGAACTGGATGAGTAAGACTGTTGTGAACCCTTCCATGGGTTCTGGGAACTGAACTCAGTTCCTCTGTAAGAGCAATGTGTTTTATTAACTGTTGAGCCAGTTATTCAGACTTGTAGATTATGGGTCTTTTTGTTGTTGTTGTTGTTTTTTTTTTTTTGAACCCTTTTTGTATGTTTGTTTTTGAGACAGGGTTTCTCTGTGTAACAGCCCAGGCTGTCCTACAACTTGCTTTATAGATCAGGTTGGCCTCAAACTCAGACCTACCTGTCTCTACCTCCTGAGGGGTGGGATTAAAAGTGCTCACCACTACTGCCCAGCTTATTAAAAACTTTTTTTTTTTTAACATTTTATTTATTTATTATGTATGCAACATTCTGCTTCCATGTATATCTGCACACCAGAAGAGGGCACCAGATCTCATAATGGATGGTTGTGAGCCACCATGTGGTTGCTGGGAATTGAACTCAGGACCTCTGGAAGGGTAGACAGTGCTCTTAACCTCTGAGCCATCTCTGCAGCCTCATTATTAAAACCTTTTAATAGTTTACTATTACAATTAAAATTGATGCTGGTTATGATGCATAATCCCAGCCACTCAGCATTTCTTGAGGCCAAACTAAGTGATATAATGAGAACCAGTGTCTCCATAAATTCAAGCTCAGGAGCCTTTATCTTTCTTTGATTCTACATTGCTTATTGCCCTTCAGTTAGGTTGGCTTTGGAGGGAGCTAGCAACACCAACTTTAGGTTTTCTTTGAGACTTAGCTTAGATCACATGGAAATTTTCAGTATAGAAACAAGTATATTGTGAATTTTATTGGTGAACTTTGGGGACAGTGATCTTACTTGTGTATTGTCACATACTGTTTTCCTTGAACTGTTGGGTTTTGCCTTAAAAAGATTGGTTTCTTTACAGTGTTTTGCTGCTGACATCATATCTGTTTTGGCCATGACCATGAGTGGTGAGCGTGAATGCCTCAAGTATCGGCTAGTGGGCTCCCAGGAGGAATTGGCATCATGGGGTCATGAGTATGTCAGGTAAGGTAGTTTCTTCTTGGGAACGTGAAGGACTTGTAGGCACAATTCTGTTGGTTTGGGAAAATAGCAATGCATTCAATTCCCCAGAGTCTCCCAGGGACCTGCTTCCCTAATGATTGTGTTTGTCCATAGACATCTGGCAGGAGAAGTGGCTAAGGAGTGGCAGGAGCTGGATGATGCAGAGAAAGCGCAGCGGGAACCACTGCTTACCTTGGTGAAGGAGATTGTCCCCTACAATATGGCTCATAACGCGGAGCATGAGGCTTGTGACCTGCTCATGGAAATTGAGCAAGTAGACATGCTGGAGAAGGACATAGATGAGAACGCGTACTCAAAGGTCTGCCTCTATCTCACCAGGTAGGCGAGCATGGCACAGGGCGGCAGCAGGCTTGCCTTCTAAAGCACTGCTTTCATTTTGCCTCTTCTCCCAGAGGATCTTAGGGTCACCTTAGGCTATAGTCACTTGCTGATGCCATGAATTTCTTGAGGACAGAAACTTTGTATCTCCTTAACTATCTTGAAACATAGTACCTTGGAACATGCATTTAGTATATATTTGAATAAAGGAATTAAATAAATGAAATGCACTTTCTGAATTTTTATCTCTTTTGCCTTTTTGTAGTTGTGTGAATTATGTACCAGAACCTGAGAACTCTGCCCTACTGCGCTGTGCCTTGGGTGTGTTCCGAAAGTTCAGCCGTTTCCCTGAAGCTCTGAGATTGGCATTGATGCTCAATGATATGGAACTGGTGGAAGACATTTTCACCTCCTGCAAGGATGTGTACGTAGAGAAGTTGGTAAAGGAAGAGATAAGTTTGTGCATGAGCATTTGTGTGAAAATCAGGGACTTGACAGTTTCTGGTGGGAGCACAGGACACTTTTCTGTCCCACGGTAGGTGAGAATGAGCAGGTGTGTAGGTGAGAATGAGCAGATGTGATGGCTTTCCTCACAGGGTGGTACAGAAGCAGATGGCATTCATGCTGGGTCGCCATGGAGTCTTCCTGGAGCTGAGTGAAGATGTAGAGGAGTATGAAGACCTCACAGAAATCATGTCCAATGTACAGCTCAACAGCAACTTCTTGGCCTTAGCTCGGGAGGTGAGATTCTCTGCTCTTGACCTAAAGCTTTTGTTGAAATTCTACCTGTCATTCTGTCTCCCTAATACCTTTCACTAGACTCCTGGTTAAAGTTGTTACTCATTTGGGCAGCAGAAGGGACAGCTAGGGGAATACTGGGGAGGCAGTTGTGACCCTCTGGCTTCTTTTTAGCTGGACATTATGGAGCCCAAGGTACCTGATGACATCTACAAAACACACCTAGAGAATAACAGTGAGTAGCTCTGTGTGTGGGTTGGAGGGACTATTGCATTGGGAATAATGGCTTGGCTAAACCACTATAAAGAACTTCAAATTCCCATGAACTTATGTCCAGGACACTGTTGGAGACTTAGACTATGGGACTAACTTAAAATCAGAGACTCAGGCTGGGTAGTGGTGGCAAATACCTTTCATCCCAGAACTTGCTAGAGGCAGAGGCAGCAGATCTCTTAAGTTCAAGGCCAGCTTGGTCTATAGAAGTTCCAGATACTCAGGGCTTCACAGAGAAACCCTGTCCTGGAAAACAAAACAGAAAAACAAAAACAAAATCAGGGACTGCCTACCAGGTTGTGTTCCTTTCAGGTCCTATGCTAAACTGCCTCTTCTATATCCCCTTGTACAGGGTTTGGTGGCAGTGGCTCTCAGGTGGACTCTGCCCGAATGAACCTGGCCTCCTCTTTTGTGAATGGCTTTGTGAACGCAGCCTTTGGTCAAGATAAACTGCTGACTGATGATGGCAACAAATGGCTTTACAAGAACAAGGACCATGGTATAATTTTCTCTTTTTGTCATAAAGTCAGGTGTTACTTGAGAAGGACCCACAGTACAGTTTCCAGGGGACTCCTTTATAAGTTCCTTTGGGTAGGCCTTTCTAAAACTGATAGTCTTCCTTGTCATAGGGATGTTAAGTGCTGCTGCGTCCCTTGGCATGATTCTGCTGTGGGATGTGGATGGTGGCCTCACCCAGATTGACAAGTACCTGTACTCCTCTGAGGACTATATCAAGGTTAGTCTGGGCAAAGCTAATTCACTGTGGACTTTTTCTTCTCATGTTCTTCTCATGTGCGCCCCCCCCCCCCTTATGAGGTGGCTTAGTTACTTTCTATCTCTGTGAAGAGACTCAATGACCAAGACAACTTACTAAGTATTTTAGCTGGACAGTGGTGGTACATGCCTTTAATCCCAGCACTGGGGAGGCAGAGGCAGGTGGATCTCTGTAAATTTGAGGTCAGCCTGGTCTACAGAGCAGGTTCCAGGACAGCTAGGGCTACAGAGAAACCTTTTTTCTAAAAAACAAAAGAAAAAAGAAAAGAAAGTATTTAGTTGGGGGCTTGCTTATAGTTTCAGAAAGTCAGCCCATAAACATCATTGTGGAGAGCATGGCAACAGCAGGCAGGAATGGTGCTGGAGCAGTAGCTGAGAGCTCACATCTTATCTGCACGTGGGAGACAGGCACTGGTCCTGTCCTGGGCTTTTGAAGCCTTGAAGCGCACCTCCAGTGACACACTTCCTCCAATAAATCCACACCTTCTAATCCTACCCAGAACAATTCGACCAACTAGGGACCAAGCATTCAAATATGTCAGTCTATGAGGACCATTCTCAGTTCAAACCACCACCTGAGTCATGCCCAGTTTTTCACCCCAGGTAAGGCAGGTGCCACAGAGAGGTCCTGCTGCACACTTTGTAGTTAAGAGTCTGCTTGCTCTTTGCAGTCAGGAGCTCTCCTTGCCTGTGGGATCGTGAACTCTGGGGTCCGGAATGAGTGTGACCCTGCCCTGGCACTGCTTTCAGATTATGTTCTCCATAACAGCAATACCATGAGACTTGGTTCCATCTTTGGGTAAGGTTTCCTGCTGCTCTTTCCTTATTTATTTTTAAATTCTTAGATTTCTGAGACTGCTTCTCTTTCTGTTAGTGCTCAGCTTATAAACTCTAGAGAAGTCATTGCCAAAGACTACCATTTGCCATTAAGTATCTGGCTCTTGGTGAATGTGTTGGTGATCGGTTCTATTTTTGTTGTTTTTTGCTGTGTCCCTGACACAGCTGGGGCTTTATCTCCTGACTTTGTAGTCTAGGCTTGGCTTATGCTGGCTCCAATCGGGAAGATGTCCTAACACTGCTGCTACCTGTGATGGGAGATTCCAAGTCCAGCATGGAGGTGAGTCTTTCTCTAGTGAAAAGGTAGGGGACAGCTCACTAAAAATCACTTAGAACTGCAATTTCAGGCTGTGTGTAATGGCTCATGTCCATTATCTCGGTGCTTGTGGGGATTGAGGCAGGAAGATTTCAGTGAGTTCCAGGCCAGCCTGGGCTACAGAATAAAATTGTGTATCAAGTACCCTGTTGCTCATAGCCCCCACTCCCTCCAAAGGAGGAAGGTAGACTGGAGTTTAAAGCCCTGGTGAGGCTTGGTGTCGCCTTATATTGCACTGTGCTCCAACCTCCGAAACTCCAGTCAAACCACTTAGTCTGTGAGGAGGTAAAGTTAAGGGTTGATGGCTGCGCTGCCAGCTCTCTGTCCCTAGAACACAGCAACACATCATGGTGGGAATCACATGGTAGAACAAAACGGTTCACTTTAGCAGTAAGCAAGGAAACAGAGAGGAAGGAGCCAGGGTCCTTCTTCCCCCCCTTAAACATTTTTCCCTCATTGTCCCCTTCAAGGGAACCAACCCCCTGATGATATCAATGGCTTCCTAATGGGCCCCACCCCTTAGTTTCCACAACTTGCCAAGATTCCCAAGAGTGCCACCACCTTACATGTGTAAGAAATCCAGGCCTTCTTGTATATGGTTTGGGGAACATTCTAGATGTAAGCCACAGCGGTGATTCTCATTTCTGGTCATTAGCTAACCTTAGTTTTTCTTGCTTATGCAGAGTCATTTTAGTAATAAATATTGTATGATTGTTAAAAGCAGAGATTTTAGAGAAAAAAGATCCAAGTTCAAATTTTGCTATTTGTGCTTACAAGCAAAAGATACCGGACAGTTAATTCAGTCTCCTTAGGCTTCATTCTTTCCTCTCACCTGTTTTAGGGAGTTATAAGGACTGTGTTTAGGGGTATGCAAAGCTAGGACTGTTGGGGTTGCAGTTAAGCCTCATGGTTGGTGGAAGGAAGAGAACTGACTCGAAAATTGTCCCCTGACCTCACATATGTACTGTGTGTATGCAAATGCCAAATGAGTAAATGTAATAAAAGAATGTACAAATGGGTTGGCACCGTATCTGACATATTAAGTATTCACTGATTTTACAGAAATCAGTTACCCAGTGTGGTTAGGGAAACTAACTTACAGTGGATCAGTAGAATTAGGTTTTGGATAAAGGCACATAAGCAAGCATTTTAATAGCTTACTGTGGTTGGGTATGGTGGTACACACCTTGAGTCCAGCACACACTGGCAAAGACAGGGAGATCTCTGGGTTTCCAGGCTATCCTAGTCTACGTAGTGAGACCCTATCTCACTCAAAGAAAAGGAAAGGAAATTTTACTGTGTATAATGCTGATTTTCTTATTTGTAGGTAGCAGGTGTGACGGCTCTGGCTTGTGGAATGATAGCAGTGGGATCCTGCAATGGAGATGTTACTTCTACCATCCTTCAGACCATTATGGAGAAATCTGAGACTGAGCTCAAGGATACCTATGCTCGTTGGCTTCCTCTTGGCCTGGGCCTCAATCATTTGGGTGAGAGGATGTTTATTTTATCAAAGGGCTAACAGAAATTGGACACAGTTGGAGGGTTTATGCATCAGACTGAGCTGTATACAAGCCAGTGTCCTTGGATCCTTGAATCTCCTGTAGGGAAGGGTGAAGCTATCGAGGCAATCCTAGCTGCACTGGAGGTTGTGTCAGAGCCATTCCGAAGTTTTGCCAACACTCTGGTGGACGTGTGTGCTTATGCAGGTCTGTGCCCCAGCCCCCAGAAGCTCCACTTCCCTGATCCCTTTTCTTCTCAGCTTGTTGCTCCTTTGTCTTTCTTCCTGCTCTCTACATGTTTAAGGCTTCCTGTATTTGCAGAATATGCTTTTTCTTGCTGTTTTCTCATTTTTATCTCTTCACTCACTGCCCCACTGAAGGCTCTGGGAATGTGCTGAAGGTACAGCAGCTCCTCCACATCTGTAGTGAGCACTTTGACTCCAAGGACAAGGAGGAGGACAAGGACAAGAAGGAAAAGAAGGACAAGGACAAGAAGGAAGCCCCTGCTGACATGGGAGCACATCAGGTGTGGGACCAGCAGGCACTCTGAGAAAGATAAGAATAGATAGGAGAGGTGGATCGGACTTAGCTTTGTTTTGGCCTCTACTTCCTTCCTCAGGTACTGTCACATGTCAGAGTATCAGGACTGAGCTTTGTCCGTTAAGGGCAAGGTGTCCCGTCCCCTATAGGATAACTCTTTGTAGATGAGCTATGGGTCAAGTTGGGTGACTTGGTTTGTTTCTGGAACTTACTGGGTTCTTGTGCCTCTGGATTTGCAGGGAGTAGCTGTTCTAGGGATTGCGCTTATTGCCATGGGGGAAGAGATTGGTGCAGAGATGGCACTGCGAACCTTTGGTCACTTGGTAAGTAGCACAGAATAGACTAGAGAGAGTGTGTGTTTTAAACCCAGGGCCTTAAACATAGATGGATGTGATTCACCACCATGCTGTACCTTAACCCTGGCTAATTCCAATTTTGATGGCTCAGAGTTCCTTGGTGGAGAAGCATGTCCCTTTTGACCCATTAGCTTATTCCTATAATTGAACTTGATATGCCAAGTGTACTCATGTACATGCCGAGAGGTGCTTAGACTTTGCCTGAGACAGGATCTCTGTCTTACTTAGTCAGTGTTCTATTGCTTTGAAGAGACACCATGACCATGGCAACTCTTACAAAGGAAGACATTTAAGTGGGTCTTGCTTACAGTTCAGAGGTTTAGTCCATTATCAACATGGTGGGAAGCATGGTGGCATGCAGGCAAACACAGTGCTAGAGTGGTCATTCTCAGCATTCCTAATACTGCAACCCCCTATACACTTCATGTTATTGTGACCCATCTATAAAAAAATTATTTTCATTGCTACTTCATAACTAATTTTGCTACTGTTATGTGATGTAAGTATCTGTTTTTTTTTTTGTGTGTGTTCTCAGGTGACCCTGTGAAAGGGCTATTCAACCCCAAAGGGGTTGCAACCCACAGGTTGAGAACCACTTAGAGAGTAGCTGAGAGTTCTGTTTCTGGATCTATAGGCAGCAGGCAGAGACACTGGGCCTGACTTGGGCTTTTGAAACTACAAAGCCCAACCCCAGTGACACGTTTCCTCCAACAAGGCCACATCTCCTAATCTGTCATCACTCAAATATATGAACCTGTGGGGTCCATTTCTATTCAAACCATCATGGTCACTTGCATTTCTCCTCTGAGTACACCATGCTATCTGTTCCAAGAGCTTCCAGAGATTCTCTGTCTGCATGCCTTTTCCTAATAGAAACATTGGAACTGCAGATATCTGCACAGCCATGCTCTTTTTTTATATTGGTTCTAGGTATTTAAAATCGGATCCTCATGCAGGCAGTTTTACCCATGGAACTGCCTCAGCCCTGAACTTGTTTTTCCTTCTTCTTCCATACTGTTATTTTGTTTCTTTGTATCACTAGCTGAGGTATGGGGAGCCGACCCTCAGGCGGGCTGTACCCTTAGCACTGGCACTAATCTCTGTTTCAAATCCACGACTCAACATCCTGGATACTCTGAGCAAATTCTCTCATGATGCTGATCCAGAAGTTTCCTATAACTCCATTTTTGCCATGGGCATGGTGGGCAGTGGTAAGTACTGGAAAAAGATCTTGAACAGACTAGAAGATTCAAGGTTCTTTTTGTAAGGTTTTGTAATGTTTCCTATTTCTAGGTACCAATAATGCTCGTCTGGCTGCAATGTTACGTCAGTTAGCCCAGTATCATGCCAAGGACCCCAATAACCTCTTCATGGTGCGCTTGGCACAGGTAAAGAATAGGAGTCTTCTTTTTCTAGTGTGGCAACAACAGTACCTGTGGTGATGCAAGAGGGTCTGGGAGGGACTCCTCACTTAACACTTCTGTTTGTTTTGCAGGGCCTTACACATTTAGGGAAGGGTACCCTGACCCTCTGCCCCTACCACAGTGATCGGCAGCTCATGAGTCAAGTAGCGGTGGCTGGGTTGCTCACTGTGCTCGTTTCCTTCTTGGATGTCCGAAACAGTGAGTTCCTGTTGGAAACAGTGCATGGTGCACATGTGCCTTGGGTCTTTCCCTAACAGGGCTACCTTGGCAGTCAGGGTCAAAATCCCAAATTAGCTATTTTTCTAGGTTTATTGGGCTTGTGGGAGGCTTTCTGAGACCTTAACTTCTCACAGTTTTGATCTGGTCCAAAAGATTTCAAAGTGAATCTACTTGAAAGGTCAATCTAATTGACTAGGAAAAGGGATTTTCACGGCTAGGGATGTGATCAAAGAAGGGTAGAAGTATCTTGAGCTAGTGGTAAGATATACAAGGAACAAAATTTGGTCATAGTAGGTTAGTGGGTCAGGGCCAGGATAGATTCCTAAAGTTCAGGCCAGACTTGCCCCAGTGTCTACAACTCTTTGTTCTCTGTGCTTCCTCCCTCAGTCATTCTAGGCAAATCACACTATGTACTGTATGGGCTGGTGGCTGCCATGCAGCCCCGAATGCTGGTTACATTTGATGAGGAACTGCGGCCATTGCCAGTTTCTGTCCGTGTGGGTCAGGTGAGGAACTGGGTAGAAAAGGGTGGGCTCAGGGTATACCATAGAAGTTGACATACTGGTATGGGCAATGAGGGGATTGGGGATACTGCTTTTCTCCCTTCTGGAAACCCTTTATTTCAATTTTCTCATCCCACAGGCAGTGGATGTGGTGGGCCAGGCTGGGAAGCCTAAAACGATCACAGGGTTCCAGACACACACAACTCCAGTGTTGTTGGCCCATGGGGAACGGGCAGAATTAGCCACTGAGGAGTTTCTTCCTGTTACCCCCATTCTGGAAGGTTTTGTTATACTCCGGAAGAACCCCAACTATGACCTTTAAGTGGCCACTAGAGACCCTGGGCTGCAGCTGATTTTTTAGCAGGCCATACTGTCTGCCAGGGGTGGATACTGTTCCAGATCTTTGGGGGAATTGTTACCTCCTATTGTTTTGTTACTAAGTAAGATAACTTTGTTGAATAAAGACCTTTATCCCCAAGGTCACTGTCTGTTTACTGGGTGTCATAGCCTGGGCTTAGACTGGAGAGTGGAGAGGATGAGAAAGCATTGTTCAGTTAACACAGCCTAAAAGAAAACTAAGCTCATTAGTCCTAAGAAGTTGATAGATTTGATGATTTTTATTTTGTTTTCTGTGTAGATAAGACTTGCCTCAAATTCAAGGGAATTTCCTGCCTCTGCATCCAAGTGCTATCTCTTAATATCTAAGTCTGGCCTTGAAATCTTGATACTTCTGATACTTCTGATACTACTTGATACCTCTGAGGATGCTAAGATTACAGATCGTGCATCACCACACCCAGCTGTAAAAAATCTTCTAGAAGATTTATCTGTACCTTTTTGTGTGTAAACTCTTATAGCCAGCCTTCAAAGGACTTAGGATTTTGTGTACTCTTCCCTTCAAACCCATCTTTTTCTGACTTTGGACTAAAGATGCCCAAGAATGCACAGCCCCACTCTTGCTTTGTGTGCTTAGAGGGATGTTTTTATCTCCTATGATCCACCCTGTGTTCCTCTTACAAGGCTGCTGTTTGAGTGATCTGGTCATGCTAGCATCTCTGGGCTTTTGTGGAAATCAGAAAACTTGACTTTGACTGGACAAGTGGAGTCATAGGAAAGAGGAGCAGCCTCTTCCTGGGAAAGGAGTCACTGTTGATGGGCAACACTCGTTCTGGGTGTGGCTGGTACAAGTATAATCTACTACTGTGGGGCCTGGTCCCCTGTAGATGTGTGTGTCTGACAGTGGGAGTAGCACATCGTCCTACCAAATAATCAGGTAATTTTATCCAGCACTTTACCTTGAATTAATCTCTGAATAGTAACAGGTGCTCAATAGGTGCTGTAAATGTTGGGAGAATAACTGTTTGTGTTTCTGAGACTGCAGCAATTTCAGAGGTGAGTATAGACCTATATTTTCCCTAGAGGTTGATAACTTATTCACTGTCATATGAGAGGTAGAGACCAGGATTGGGATCTTAAGTATCTCATACCTTAGTCACTATGGTAATATGTCTCTGGAATTTGAGACTTAGGGCTCCCTTGGTTTAAAACAAAACAACAACAAAAAAACTACCATTTTTCTTTTTTTGAGGCAGGGTCTCAGAGATCATCTGCCTATCTCTCTAGTTCTGGCATTAAAGGTGTATACCACCACACTTGGCTTGATTTCTTATTTTATGCATAGGGGTGTTATGCTTAGGTGTGTGTGAAGTGACCACAGAGGACATCAGATCTCCCTTGACTAGAGTTACAGATGGTTATTAGCTGCCATCTGTGTGCTGGGAATCAAACCCAGGTCTTCTGGAAGAATAGCCAGTGCTTTTAATCACCAAGCCATCTGCTGTAGAATAACCCTACTGTACACTGTGAATATGTATTCCTTTCATTGGTTAATAAGCTGATTGGCCTATAGCAAAGCAGGATATAGGTGGGACAATCAAATAGGATACTGGGACAAAAAAGGGTGGAGAGAAGGGGTTGCCAGGACCTGCAGAGGAAGCATGACATGCTGGAGGAAAGGTAAAGCCACAAACTACGTGGCAGAATGTCGATTAATAGAAATGGGTTAATTTAAGTTGTTAATTTAAGAGCTAGTTAGTAATAGCCTGAGCTATTGGCCAAGCATTTATAAGTAATATATAAGCCTCTGTGTCTGTTACTTGGGAGCAGGTGGTCAGTACTGGAAAACTCCTACAGCCATCTCCCAGTGCCCCAGTAACTCAGGATCTTAGCTGGAAAGCAATAATAACTTTAGGTCTCCATAGTCATCTTGCTCTCACTTGGCAGCTGTGTGAAAGTTTTAACCTTGGATGTCAGCAAACCTGTTCTTGTGCTCCTTCAATGTGATTCTTTCCTGGAAGAGCCTGTTGTTGTATAATAGTGGTACAATTAATTGCCTTACCAGGTTTCTAGATATAGTGACAGTAAGATAAGTTCGGAAACAAAAGAAACAGGTTGATCTCTGAGTTCTAGACCAACCTGGTTTACATAGTGAGACTTTGTCTTCAAAAAGAAAAAAAAAAAAGTTTAATGTGGGCTAGTGGTGTATCTGATTGGTAGGATGCTTGCCTTGCATGAGTGGAGCCCTGGGTTCTATCCCCAGCATTGCATAATTTGGGTGAGATAGTAACCAGTCATCCTTGGCTACATATTGAGTTTGAAACCAGCCTGAGCAACATGACACCCTGTCTCAAAAACAACAAAAACAAAATCCAGGGCCAGCAAGGTGGTTCAGTGGGTAAAGGTACTTGCAGCAAACCTCATGACTTGAGCTTGGTACGATATCTGGACCTACATGGTGGAAAGAGAACCAACTATTAGCAGTTGTCTGCTGACTGGAACAATCATACCCCCCCCCACACAAAATAAATGTAATAAAATATTCAAGACAAATGTAAACCAGGTGTGCTGGCTCACGCCTGTAATCCCAGCACTCAGAAAGTTGAGACATAAGGATTTCTAAGGTTTAAGGTGAATCTGGTCTACAGAGTGAAATCTTGTCCCCACCCTCCCTGAATTATGCAATGAAAAGTCACATGAAAGCAATTGTGTATTTGTGTTGTGATCAGTATTAATGGAATGTGAACAGAGGTACTTGGTACCATTGAGATGGCCTAGGGCCAGAGTGAGGTGTTATAGGCCTGTAACCACGGCTACTTGTGAGTCTGATAGAAGATTTACTGCTGGTCTGGGCTACATAATACATTTAAAAGTACCTGGACAACATAGTGAAGCCTTGTCTCAAACAAAAGGAGAACTGGGGATATAGCTTAATGGAGTGGTTGCCTTTGAGTGCACAAGGCCCTACGTTCAGTGCCCAATAATGCCTGCCCCCTTCCCAAAGAAAGTGTCTAAGTACCTAGATCAGGCAGGGGAGTCTGAGACTAGGAGAAAGATGGACATAGAGAGGCAAAGTCAGTAGGATGTGGATTGGAGTAGCAAAGGCAAACAGGAGGAAAAACTGTTTGTTTCCAGAGACCATGCTTAGTTTTGCTTGGCTAAGTATATAGAGTCCAGGGAAATGTGGGAAAAGGAATTAAAGCTAGAAATTTAGGCTTAGGTTGGGCAGTGATGGCACATACCTTAGTCCTAGCACAGAGATCTGACTGCCTCTGCCTCCTGAGCACTGGGATTAAAGGCATGCCCAGCAACTTTTTGTTTCCCTTCCCTCTTCTACCACTCCCCCACCCACAGTCTACTCATACAGCAATTGATTTTTGTTTGTTTTTGTTTTTCAAGACAGGGTTTCTCTGTGTAGCTTTGGAGCCTATCCTGGCACTCGCTCTGGAGACTAGGCTAACCTTGAACTCACAGAGATCCGACTGCCTCTGCCTCTCAAGTGCTGGGATTAAAGGCGTGCGCCACCAATGCCCAGCCCCTGGACAGATTTTAATGTGAATCTTGAGGAACAGACTGGGATTAAAGGCGAGGGTTACCACCACCTGGCTTGACTCAAGTTCCTTTTTCTGTGTAGACTGGGCTGTCCTGGAACTCCCCCTGCAGACCAGGCTGGCCTTGTACTCACAGAGATCTGCCTGCCTCTGCCTCCTAAGTGCTGGGATTAAAGGCCGGTACCACCACACCCAGCCAAAAACAAAACAAAAGAACAACTAAAAAGACAAGATCGTTAAAAGCTCAAACTTGAGCTAGGCTGGTTTCAAATTTTTAAAATTTGTTCCTATTTTTTAAATTTTATTTTTAGTCATTTGTATGAATGCTTTGCTTACATGTATGTCTGTACCACATGCAAACCTGGTGCCAAAGAGGCCAAAAGATAGCATGATGAGCATATAGAATTAGTGTTACAGACAATTGTGAGCTACTGTAGTGGTAGTGGAATTGAACCCAGGTCTTTTTGAAGAGCTGCCAGTCCTTTAACCAGTGAACCATCATGCCAATCTCCCTGCCTTAGCCTTCAGAATTCTGGGGATCACAGACATGCATGCACCTGTACACTCGACTTTTAGAATTGTTTCTTCCTAAAGTTTTCGTGATTGATTTTTGCCTTTCCCGAGCAGCAACTGGTTTATTGTAAACAGTGAATGTAAAATTGCGCCTTCAGTTAGAATGCATCACTTCTTTTGGTGCAGCATTCATTTTCTTGTTAATAGGACTATCAAAGATCAAATCTACAGCATTTTCAGAGGCTACATAATTTGTAGTGTACCATTTACAAGGACAGGACTGCATTTAAATTCAGCACTCTCAGCTCCCGGGCGGCACTTAGCACTCACGCGCTCAATAAATGCGCAAAGTATGAATGAACTAAAGAACCGCCAGAGCCTCAGAGGGGGTCGGCCTGGGAGTTCCAAAGTTCGGGAGGGGACACGAGGGCGGGCAGTGCGCGTCACGTGACAGGGCGGAGCAAATCCCATGTGCTTCCCCAGCGCCAACGCGGCTCCGCCTTCTGCGCCGGTCACGTGGGGCGCCGGCTGCGCCTGCGGAGAAGCGGTGGCCGCCGAGCGGGATCTGTGCGGGGAGCCGGAAATGGTTGTGGACTACGTCTGTGCGGCTGCGTGGGGCTCGGCCGCGCGGACTGAAGGAGACTGAAGGTAAAGCCGCCATGTCCGGGCCCGACCCGGCCCCACCCCTCCCCCCGCATCCGCCGCCATCCGGGCCGGGGCCGCCACCCTGCGCCGCCGCCCCGGCGCCCCGGCCCGCGCCCGCGCCCAGGCCCTACTCGCCAGGCCGATCCCCGGCCCACGTGTGCCGGGCCGGGCCCGGGTGGGGGTGGGGAGCAGGGCCCGGCCGACCCGGGAGGGGAGGGCGCTGGGGCGGCGGCGCGACAGCCACCTTCGCTGGGCCGGGGACGTGGCCCGGCGCAGGCTACGCGGCGCAGACCCGCCGCCCCCTCCCCCTGCGGGGCCCGGGCGGCCGCCGGGAAGTGACACGTTGTTCTTTGGCACTGGCCGCGTTGCGCAGGGCAAGGAGGCGGCGGCGGGCAGGGAGGAGCCCCCAGCCCCGCCCGGCGGCCGACCCTCGTCTGCCCCGAGCGGCAAGGCGGCCGTCGCCGCCAGCCCTGCTGGTAGGGCCGGGCTCGTGCCCTTCCTGGCTCGTGTTCCCGGGCGGTCTCAGGCCTCTTCGGCCCCGTGCGAGTGCCCCGCGGCAGGCTCCGAACCCGGTGTCCCCGGGTGGGGGGTGGGGACACCACGGCCGAAGCAGCCGGCTTCATTTGTGATCCGGGAGCCTGGTGCCAGCGAGACCTGGAATTTCCGGTCTGGTTGGTCTTGGGCCCCGTGGAGCCAGGTTGATACCCCTCACCTCCCAACCCCAGGCCTTCGGATGCCCAGAACCTGTAGGCCGCACTGTGGACTTATTCTTAACCGAGGGGGTGAGTGAGGGGGCTGTTTGAGCAGGCAAGGGTGGGGTCGGGGTATTGCGGTGTGTTGGTGGGATCCACAGTCTGGATCACTTGTGTTTCTGCATTCCCTTGGCACCTCCCTTGATCCACGTTACTCTTAGCTCTTGATACCTTTCCCCCAGCCCATTTGCCGTAAGCTCGGGTCCTTTCCCGGTTCCGAGCTCTGTTCTTTCCAACAGGTGCTGGGGGGACCCTGATGTGGCACCAAATGAAATGAACAAAGCTCCTCAGCCCACAGGCCCCCCACCCGCCAGGTCCCCTGGACTCCCACAGGTAATCGAGGCAAAATGAGCAGAACTCTGGTTGGGGTGGAGGTCATGCAGCTCTCAGTTTTCCCACCCCCATCTGTGTCAGGGCAAAGTGCAGCTGCCTGCTGCCAAATTGAGATAGGGCCCCTGGCTGTCCCTGGGGCTGTCACAGGGAGGGAACATGTGGACTGCTGAGGCTTTTGCTGCAGGTCTGCTCCCCCTATTTCACCAGCTTGGGTTTCGGCCCCACCCAGGCTTCCCCTCTTGCTGAACTCTGGTCTCTCCCCTTCAGCCAGCGTTTCCCCCGGGGCAGACTGCACCGGTGGTGTTTAGCACGCCACAAGCGACACAAATGAACACGCCTTCTCAGCCCCGCCAGGTGAGGGGCTGTGGTTAGAGTAGGTCGCTGGGTGGGAACTGGGAAAATCTGGTTTGGGACTAGTATGGAAACTGTGGAGGCTGTGTACTTGCCCCCAATTTCCTGACAGTTGCTCTGAATTCTTTCGTGCTGTGTTAGTTATGGTGGCTCACCCTTTGTGAAGTTTGTAGTCTATGAAAGTGGCATTACTGGGTCTTCATGCCTTTGACAATTGGGGACAGTGCTGTGGGTCTTGCTGCCCGCTCTTTCCTGTGACTAGGAGGTTGCCATTGCCCTGTTCCTCTTCGCTTTCTCTTTGAACTGTGATGAGATGAACTTTCCAGCTGCGCTTTCATTTTTTTCTGTTCTCCAAGTTCTTCCCAAGTGGAAGGATTCTTTTCCTACCTACTCCACTCCCCCTAAACCCCTTCCATCACCTTGGGGATAATTGTCGTCTTTCCTGTCCCCATGTGCTCTCAGGGAGGATTCAGGTCTCTGCAGGTAATACCCCTTTCCTAATCCTGAGCAACCTCTTGGTGTTACCCCATCCTCTACCCTAGTCCATAGCTAGACACAGATGGGATATTCAGGGTGGGGCCTTGTTTGATGTTGAGGTCTTCAGTTTGAGTCCAAATACTGCATGTTAGAGGTTAACTGTTGGAGAGCAAGTATCTCAAAACTGGAAGATTGTTGCATGTAGCAGTTAATCAGTATTTGAGGTGGAATAGTGCATGCTGGGAAGTATGTTGCCCTCGAGGGCCTTACTTAAGCATGATGCATCTTGGTGTTAGGAAGACTCTAGAGGGATCATCTAGAGGTGATAGAGTATGCATGGCAGTGAGAGAGTACAGGATACAAAGTATTCATCTAAGTTTCCAGACAAGTTTTAGACCAAGAGGCCACTTAGCCATCAGTTCATGTGGGTTTTGGAAGGATTGGTCTCCATGCTCTGAAGCCTACAGTACTCTGAGATTGTATGTACATTGTGGAATGGAATGCTGATTTTAGTGTTGACTCCCTCCCCTTCTTGACCCCAACTGCTTTCCTCCTTCCTAATAGCACTTCTACCCTAGCCGGGCCCAGCCCCCGAGCAGTGCAGCCTCCAGAGTGCAGAGTGCAGCCCCTGCCCGTCCTGGCCCAGCTACCCATGTCTACCCTGCTGGATCCCAAGTAATGATGATCCCTTCCCAGATCTCCTATTCCGCCTCCCAAGGAGCCTACTATATCCCTGGACAGGTGAGGCTGGGGGCTGGAAGCCAGACCTCCTATCTGGTCTTCTAGATCCATTTCTCCTATGGAGGTGGGACTTGTAGTCATTGCCCAGGCTTAGCTTACCCTACTTACATAATCTGACGTATTCGTAGCTTTCCTCATCTCCTTCTTTTCCCTCCTCTCTCCCCAACCCCCATCAGGGGCGTTCTACGTATGTTGTCCCAACACAGCAGTACCCTGTGCAGCCAGGAGCCCCAGGCTTCTATCCGGGTGCAAGCCCTACCGAGTTTGGGACCTACGGTAAGCAGGGGTGAGAGTGCGTCCTACGGAACACTTAAGTGGTCTGCTTTCTAAGACCTTCCTGGGCATGCTTTTGGTTTTTAAAATAATAGGATTAATAGATGATAAGAATTTGTGCCTACAGCTGGGCGTTGGTGGCACAAATCTTTAATCCCAGCACTCGGGAGGCAGGCCGATCTCTGTGAGTTCGAGACCAGCTTGGTCTACAAGAGCTAGTTCCTGGACAGTCTCCAAAGCCAAAGGGAAACCCTGTCTTGAAAAACAAAACAAAGAAAAAAGCGCCTACTATTTAACTCCTATTGGTAAGGGAAGCTTTGATCTTTTGCCAAGAGAGTTGGAATCTTTTTCCATTTCAAGAAACATAGGATCAAGTTAGGAGTGGTGGCATACGCCTTTTATCCCAGCCAGTACTCGGGAGGCAGAGGCAGGCAGACCTCTGTAAGTTTGAAGCCAGCCTGCTTTACATAGTGAGTTCCAGGACAGCCACAGCTATGTATTAAGTCCCGGTCTTGAAAATAAAACCAGGACCAGGGCCTTCAAGATTGCTCTGTGGTTAAAGGCATTTGCCCCCAGCCTGGTGACATTTGATCACTGAGCTTGGTCACTGGGACATGGGTGGGTTGAAGGAGAGAACTGACTCCTCTAAGTTGTCCTCTCACCTCCACTCATAAGCCATGGCACTCAGGCATGCATATGCTAAATGGATGAATAAACTAATCATTTTAAAAAAGAAAGAGCTGGAGATACAGAGCTCAGTGGCTTAGAGGTTCTTGCAGGGGGCCCAAGTTCTGTACAAGACCCATGTCAGTCACCTGACAACTGTCTAAAACTTTGAATGCCTGGAGGAGCCAACGTCTCTGGCCTCTCTGGGTACCTATAGGCATGTACATACCCCACACAGGCACATAGTTAAGAATAAACTGAAAGAAATACAGGCTCCAATTTTAAAGCCAAGTTAGTGGACTTTTTCTGTATTGTATCTTTTCATTGTTGGGAGACAATAACATGGATTTGAGTGGTTTTCATAGCTATCTTTCATTTATGTTCAATAAAAGAATTATTCTGGAGAAACCCTGTCTTGAAAAAAAATGAAACAAAAAGAATTATTCTGATCTATATGGCAGTTGGTTTTGTTTTTGAGACAGGGTCTTAATTATGTAGTTCTGGCTTGGCCTGGAACTTGCTCTATAAACCAGGCTAGCCCCAAACTTGCAGTGATTTCCCCCTGCCTCTGATTGCTGGAATTACAATTGTGTGCCACCATGCTAGCTTACAGCAGGATCTAAAACTTCCTATTGGGAAGATGTTAAGTATGTTCATCTAATACATTTATAGTTTTCTATATGTGTACATGTGATTTAAACAGATAATCACCATTGGTACTTTACAAAGGGACAAGTGGGGATTAGGGATGAGTTATAAGGGCACCCTACTTTGGAAACAATGCTTTAGGGAATTCTTATTTTTCTTGGGCCTAATGTTACTTTTTGTTACATTACTCCTTGCAAAGGGCTGAATTGGTAGTTGGAGTCAGGTTGAGTGGAATGGTTTGGAAAAACCTTTCCATTTCCTGCCAAAGAGCTGATTGTGTCTCAAGTTGAGAGTATACATGTGTGTTGCCGGGGTGGGGTAAAACCAGGTACCTTGTAGCAGAGAGAGGAAGGAGTTCCTGCCTACAAGGTGTGTGTGTCTATGAGAGGAATTCTTGTAAATGCAATTCAAACTGGTTCCCCTACTTTGACAGACACCTAATTCCCTAGGGAGGCGGGTAGGGCAGGGCAGGGGGCCGGCTATGTGTGATGAGAGGTTCTGCAGTGGGAGGTGTTCAAGCAGATGTTAGTATATGTTTGGGTCCTGATGCTGTCACCAATCTTCCTTTCTGTCTTCCTTCCCTCAAGCTGGTGCCTATTATCCAGCACAAGGTGTGCAGCAGTTTCCTGCTAGTGTGGCTCCTGCCCCAGTTCTGATGAACCAGCCACCCCAGATTGCTCCTAAGAGGGAGCGGAAAACTGTGAGTAGCAGCAAGGGGATCTGGAATAACCTGGGAGGGAAACTCATGGTCTGGTATCGCTAGGATGTTGTGCCTGTGGGTGCAGAATGTCATACACCTTTACCTGAGTTTAAGCAGAGAGCAAGTCTGTGGAGTACAAAGGTTCCTTGTAAGGTGATTGCAGTGTACAAGGAACTCATAGGATGACTAAAGTGAGCAGCAGGGAAATTCCCAAGAGACTAGGGCTCTAGTAGGATCGTAAGACCTGTGATCAGTTTAGGGTTGCTGGTGGTTAGCTTTGGAAATGGTTTGTTTTGTGCTCCTCACCCCCTAGTCCTGGAAGCTGTGGAGGCCTACGCCTCTGCTCAGTCCTCAAGCCCTGGGCATGGTGCCCAGAATAGGGTGCCAGGGCTGGGGAAGCCGCTGAGTCACCCTGGCTCCACCCACTGCATCTGGGCCCTACCCCTAGAGATCAGGCCGACCAGCCACAAGTTAGCTAGCTGGATGCTAGATGGGGGTCTTGAGCCCCAGGGTGTGCAGCCATTGACTTAGGGATTGCTGGTGGGTAGAGGGGAGGGAGGGAGGGGCATTGTGATGTACAGGGCTGCTCTGTGAGGTCAAGAGTCTTAGGGGTGGGGGCTAGGGCAGCGACTACAAGAGCAGCCGGATGGGTTGACAGTAGAACTCATGGGGTTTCTGGCACCCACCCACCTGCTTCCCAGTAGGGGTGGGAGGTTGGCCCAGAGTCTTAGGAGTGGGACAGGGTGGAGAGGTGGGCTCCTTCTGCTTCCCACTCATCCTGTAGCTTTTTTTCCCCAGATCCGAATCCGAGACCCAAACCAAGGAGGGAAGGATATCACAGAAGAGATCATGTCTGGGGCCCGCACTGCCTCCACACCCACTCCTCCCCAGGTACTGTCAACTCTTGGAGTGATACCTTGGCCTGGACAGCTATTCTGTCCTGGATTCCCAAGTCACTTGATCTTTTCCTTCACCTAAGGGTTTTATTTCCCAGCTTTCCTGGATTTCTAGGCAGAGCTAAAGTAGAAATGACTCTAGTAAAGAAGGGTGTGGAACTCTTGAGTGCAAACTTATAACGCTGCTTTGTGTCCTGCAGACGGGAGGCGGTCTGGAGCCTCAGCCTAATGGGGAGTCGCCTCAGGTTGCTGTCATTATCCGGCCAGGTAAGGAAGGCAGTGGCACAGCTTTTATGGGGAAGTGAAGTATGAGTATTTAACTTGGAGGTGGAGTGGTATGAGCTGAGGATCAGAGAAGAATAACTTGGGTTTCATGTGGTGGGTTTGCAGGTAGACTGTTTTGGAAGAGAAGGGAAAACAAACAGCCTTAGTTGGAAAAGATTGGGATGTGGTGTGAGACTGTTAAATTGGAAATAACCTTGGCTAGGAGGAGGAAAAACAACAAGTGAAGGACTTGCTGTCACGAATTCTCATTCTTCTTGTACAGATGACCGGTCACAGGGAGCAGCCATTGGGGGGCGGCCAGGACTGTCTGGCCCAGAGCACAGCCCTGGCACAGAATCTCCTTCATCGCCTTCTCCAACCCCATCACCACCCCCAATTTTGGAGCCGGGGTCTGAGTCTAATCTTGGAGTCCTCTCTATTCCTGGGGACACTATGACAACGGGGATGATACAAATGTCTGTAGAAGAATCGACTCCCATCTCTTGTGAAACTGGGGAGCCATATTGCCTCTCTCCAGAACCCACTCTTGCTGAACCCATACTGGAAGTAGAAGTGACACTCAGCAAACCCATTCCAGAATCTGAGTTCTCTTCCAGTCCTCTCCAGGTTTCCACGGCCCTGTTGCCTCACAGGGTGGAAGCTCATGAGCCTAATGGCATGGCCCCATCTGAGGATCTGGACCCAGAGGTGGAGTCAAGCTTAGAGCCAGCTTCTCCTCCTCTTTCAGCTTGTGCTTCTGAGTCACCTGTGCCCATTGCTCCAACTGTCCAACCTGAGGAACTGCTTAATGGAGCCCCCTCGCCACCAGCTGTGGACTTAAGCCCAGTCAGTGAGCCAGAGGAACAGGCCAGGGAGGTTTCGTCCATGGCACCAGCCACCATTCTGTGTGCCACTCCACCTGTGGCTCCTTCAGAGACTTCTGCTCAGGAGGAAGAAATAGAGGAAGAAGAAGGCGGGGAAGCTGAGAGTGAGAAGGGAGCCGAGGACCTCCCCCTTGACAGCACTCCTGTCCCAGCCCAGTTGTCTCAGAATTTAGAGGTGGCAGCAGCCACCCAAGGTAAGGTGTAGCTAGATGCTTGATGTTCATTTTACAGGTGTTCTCTTCAGTGACCTCCCATTTGGCACCTCTTCTGTTTTGCTTTGAGACAGGGTATCTATGTAGCTTGGCTGTCCAGGAACTTGCTATGCAGAACAGGCTGACCTCAAACTCAGAGTTCTGCCTGCCTCAGTTTTCCAAGTACTAGAATTAAAGGCATGCACCACTATTTTATGCACAGCCTCCCTCAAATGGGCTCCAATTTTTGGACCTGTGATAGACCATGAGAAGTAAGCTCTTTGAGACAAGGTCTTAGGTAGCTTCGGCTGACCTTGAACTCCTGATCCTTATCTGACCTTTATGTCTCTGACTCTCAAGTTCTGAGATTACAGAAACGTGCCATGATGCCTGAAAGTGGGGGTGATGGGTAGAGGGAATGCTGTGGCTGGTTTTATTTTGTTTTTGTTTTGTTTTGTTTTTTTCTTCCATGTGTTAGGAATGCTTATTAATCATTCACACCTTGGTCCCCTTCTCCTTTTAGTGGCAGTATCTGTGCCAAAGAGGAGGCGGAAAATTAAAGAGCTAAATAAGAAGGAGGCTGTGGGTGATCTTCTGGATGCCTTCAAGGAGGTAAGGGAGCAAGAATTAGTTGAGAAGAGATGGCACGGTTTGGGGCCAATGACCATGCAACTGAACCTGGTGTTATCTGTGATTGAAGGTGGACACAGCAGTACCAGAGGTAGAGAATCAGCCTCCCACAGGCAGCACCCCAAACCCAGAGTCAGAGGGCAGCACTGTGCCCCCACAGCCTGAGGAAGCAGATGAAACCTGGGACTCTAAGGAAGACAAAATTCACAATGCTGAGAACATCCAGCCTGGGGAACAGAAGTATGAGTATAAGTCAGGTGTGTTTAAGGAAGAGTTGAATGGTTGAGCAATACTTGTCTATTTATATGAGAAATGGGTGGCCCTACAGCAGGACATAGGAGTGTGACTGCACCCTGTCATGCAGATCAGTGGAAGCCTCTGAACCTTGAGGAGAAGAAGCGCTATGACAGGGAGTTCCTGCTGGGCTTTCAGTTTATCTTTGCTAGTATGCAGAAACCAGAAGGATTGCCCCATATCACCGATGTGGTCCTGGACAAGGTTGGTGTTATGAGAGAGGTTGGTGTGACCTGGAAGTGCCTGAAGCCCTCAAAGAGAAATCAGTAATCCTAATCCATTTCTGTGACATACAATTTCTCTGCAGGCCAATAAAACACCTCTTCGGCCGCTGGATCCCTCCAGACTACCTGGCATAAACAGTGGCCCAGATTTCACTCCATCCTTTGCCAACCTTGGCCGACCAACCCTCAACAACCGTGGGCCCCCAAGGGGTGGGCCAGGTGGGGAGCTGCCCCGAGGGCCGGTGAGTGGGGCTGGCTGAGGGGCAGATGGGTAACGGGATCTTGTATGTCTATTCCTGCAAGAAGTTAAGGCTGTGTGGTAATGGGGTCACATACTGTACTTGTTCTCTGTCTTCATTTGTCCTCATCCCTCGTCTAGCAGGCTGGCCTGGGACCCAGGCGCTCTCAGCAGGGCCCACGAAAGGAAACTCGCAAGATCATTTCCTCAGTGATAATGACTGAAGACATAAAACTGAACAAAGCCGAGAAGGCTTGGAAACCCAGTAGCAAACGGACAGCCGCTGATAAGGATCGAGGGGAAGAGGATGCTGATGGGAGCAAAACCCAGGTACTGGCACATCTTGCCTTTGGTCTCCATTCTTGCTCCTCAAGATGTATCTTCTGAACCACTTTACTCTGTGTCCACCATATTTATTCCCAGTGTCTGGGCTCAGTCCCTACCATTTTGTCCTATCTCAGCAGCCTATGATTATCTCGAGTACTAAACTAGATCCTGTCTACTCTACCTTCTTTCCCCACAGGACCTGTTCCGCAGGGTGCGCTCCATCCTGAACAAGCTGACACCCCAGATGTTCCAGCAGCTGATGAAGCAGGTGACACAGCTGGCCATTGACACTGAGGAACGCCTCAAAGGAGTTATTGACCTCATCTTTGAGAAAGCCATTTCAGAGCCCAATTTCTCTGTGGCTTATGCCAACATGTGCCGCTGCCTCATGGCCGTTAGTTTCCACTGTTTATTAAGTCTTTCTTAAGTTTTTTTTTTTTTTTTTCCATGCTTCTATTAACATTTTATTTTGTGTACCTGGGTGTATATAGTTGTATGTTTGCTACAGTGCACGTTTGGCAGTTGGGATAACTGTGGAGTCAGATCTCTTCTACCTGTATGTGAATTCTGGAGATTAAACTTAGACTGCCAAGCTTGCATGGCAGGCTTCTTTGCCCACCAAGCTGTCTGCTAGCCCAGTTGTCTAACCCTTCCTGTCTGCCTTCCTGCATCTTCCTGGGGATTCTGGAGTCCAGCTTTCCTTGGTTCTCCCTTGTCCTTAATAGCAGCTAAGTGTGTGGGTCAAGGAGACTTGAAAGCCCTGGACTGATTTTAGTGTGATATTTATTCTCTTTGGCCAACAGCTGAAAGTGCCCACTACAGAAAAGCCAACAGTGACTGTGAATTTTCGAAAACTGTTGTTAAATCGATGCCAGAAGGAATTTGAGAAAGACAAAGATGATGATGAAGTTTTTGAAAAAAAGCAAAAAGAGATGGATGAAGCTGCTACGGTGAGAAAGCGTATTGCCGATTCCACTCTGTGCTCACCACCCTACCCTACAAGTTAGAGCTTGACTTTAGAGGTCTGGGGATAGTATTAAGGATCTTGAGGGCTCTCTTTACGTTAGGACATGTGTGCCTAATGCTAGGCTGGCTATCTAGATAAAAAGAGAAAAGGCAGCTTTAGCCAAGTAACTGTTTTGTTTTTGTTTTACTCTTAGCTCTTTTATTGAGACAGGGTTTCTCTTTGTAACAGCCCTAGTTGTCCTGGAACTAGATCTGTAGACCAAGCTGGTCTCTAACTCAGAGCTCCAACTGCTTCTGCCTCTTAGTGCTAGGATCAAAGGTGTGTGCCACCATTGCCTGGCTTAGCTTTATTTTTATATGTATGTCTTGCCAGCGTGTATGTGTATGTACAGTGTGCATGTCTGGTTCCAGAGGAGGCCAGAAAGTGGCACTTGATTCCTTGGAACTGGAGTTAGAGATGGTTGTGAGCTACCACGTGGGTGTTGGGAACTGAATCCGGGTCTTCTGCAAGAGCAACAAGTATCCTTAACTACTGACACATCTCTCTGGCCCTCTGGTTATCTTTTTGGTTTTTTGAGACAGGTTTCTCTGTGGCTTTGGAGGCTGTCCTGGAACTCACTCTGTAGACCAGGCTGGCCTTGAACTCACAGAGATCCAACTGCCTCTGCCTCCCGAGTGCTGGGATTAAAGGCATGTGCCACCACCGCCCGGCTGGTTATTTTTTTGGAACAATCTTCGTCCTATGACTGACAGGCAGAAGAACGGGGACGCCTGAAAGAAGAGCTAGAAGAGGCCCGGGACATAGCTCGACGGCGCTCTTTAGGGAATATCAAGTTCATTGGAGAGTTATTCAAACTGAAGATGTTGACAGAAGCAATAATGCATGACTGTGTGGTCAAACTACTTAAGAACCATGATGAAGAGTCCCTGGAATGTCTCTGCCGTCTCCTCACCACTATTGGCAAAGACCTGGACTTTGCAAAAGCCAAGGTAGAGGTTCTGGGATGTGGGGAACGGGAGAAGCATATGGGCCCCCTGTTTGCTGACAACATACAGGCTAGGGAGGGAGTCTGGGCTGCTTAGCCAATGTGAGAGTTGAAGTATGAGGTGATTGACTTGGTCCTTTGCTTCCTAGCCTCGAATGGATCAGTATTTCAACCAAATGGAAAAAATTATTAAAGAAAAGAAGACCTCATCTCGAATCCGTTTTATGTTGCAGGATGTATTGGATCTGCGGCAGGTGTGTCTCTTCCCCCACTTCATCTGCTCTAGTTCCTGACACTGCCTTGTCTGATCCATGCCAACCACAGAATAACTGCTGTTTTCATTTTGTTTCCAAAGAGCAATTGGGTGCCTCGACGAGGGGATCAGGGTCCCAAGACTATTGATCAGATCCACAAGGAGGCTGAGATGGAAGAGCACCGAGAACACATCAAAGTGCAGCAACTCATGGCCAAGGGCAGCGACAAGCGTCGGGGTGGCCCTCCAGGCCCGCCCATTAGTGAGTTTGAGGCTAGGGCTAAGGAGACAGTGAAGCTCATGGCGGGTACGAGGGTACCCAGCTCTCCACTGATGACTTCTGTTAGTGCCACGTGTCTGGGCCACTGAGACCACATGATGGGATTGAGGATCTGAGGAAGAGAGGCTGAGGGTGGCCCAAGGAGGGGTTATCAGGACCTGTCATTCTAACATCCTCCCCACCCCCTATTTTTTGTGTCAGGCCGTGGCCTTCCACTTGTGGATGATGGTGGCTGGAATACAGTCCCCATTAGCAAAGGCAGCCGCCCCATTGATACCTCACGGCTCACCAAGATCACCAAGGTAGGGTTGTATTCTGAAGGTGAGGTGGAGGGTGAAAAGGGATGTACCATACATTGGTCCCCACAGTTAGGATGGTGATGCCTGAATTTTCTTTTTAGACTATTTAGATTGCTTGAGACTGGTTAAATGAAGGGGCTCCAGCTACAGGTTTTGTTCACATTGGTCCTAGTAAATTGACAACACCAAAATCAAGCCAAGAATGGTTTTTACACTTTAAGCGATTGAAAAAAATAAAAGGGCAATACTTTATTATGGTGTTTACAGTATGTAGAATTTGAATTACACTGTCTATGAATAACTACTGGGATATAACAACAGTTAATTCTTTATTATACTATTTTCACATTGTACTGGCAGAATGAGTAGTAGCCATAGCCTATAGGTTGTAAAGCACTAGAATATTGACTGTCCAACTATACAGTAAAATATAGTAACAGCTTGCTTCACCCCCCTGTTGAGCCCTTCAGTGTGGGCTAAGGGCTTAAGCTAGGTCAGAAGTGTGAGTCTACTTTATTCCTTCTGCAGCCTGGATCCATTGATTCCAACAACCAGCTCTTTGCACCAGGAGGACGACTGAGTTGGGGCAAGGGCAGCAGTGGGGGCTCAGGAGCCAAGCCCTCAGACACAGGTAGGAAAGGAGGCCACTATAGGAAACTGGATGGTTGCTATTTTCAGCTCCCTTTCTTCCATGGGAAATGCAGAATAAGTAATTAGGGATGAGTACAGGAGGCATATATGATGCCAGGGATTGAACTACTTCCTGTCAACATCGACCAACTATGGAGGGGGTGCATAAAGTAGTGAACAAGGCATGGTGATGCACTCTTGTAACCCTAGCTCTTGGAGGGTAGAAATGGGTTAATGCAGTTTTCTGTCTCCTTAGCGTCAGAAGCTACTCGTCCAGCTACTAGTACCTTGAATCGCTTTTCTGCTCTTCAACAAGCATTGCCCACAGAGAACACAGATAACAGGCGTGTTGTACAGAGGTGAATGTTTAAGGGCATTGGGGTGGTTGTTCTCATAGAATACTGCGATTGGGTTTTGGTTGTCATAGCATAGAGATTTCTCATACCTGTATTGCTTGGACATGTCCTTGATGCCAAGAATGAGACCCAGCAGCTGCCATACACGTTGGGTGGGTAGTCACATGAAAGTTGTTGAGCGAGTATAGATGAGAAACAACATATCTTTCAGGAGTAGCTTAAGCCGGGAACGAGGTGAGAAAGCTGGGGACCGGGGAGACCGACTAGAGCGGAGTGAGCGGGGAGGTGACCGTGGGGACCGACTTGATCGTGCCAGAACACCAGCCACCAAGAGAAGTTTTAGCAAGGAAGTGGAGGAGCGGAGTAGAGAGCGGCCTTCCCAGCCCGAGGGACTGCGCAAGGCAGCCAGCCTCACAGAAGATCGTGGTCGGGATCCTGGTGAGAAGGAACGGGGGAAGGCTGGCAGAGGAATGGGGGCAAAGGCTATTGGGCTGTGGGACTGAGTGCTCCCCAACTTTCTTTGAGAGCTCTAGACTGTAAGATGAGTAACTGAAAAGTTCTTCTCCTGTAGTGAAGCGGGAAGCCACTCTACCTCCGGTGAGCCCTCCAAAGGCTGCACTCTCTGAGGATGAAGTGGAGAAGAAATCTAAGGCCATCATTGAGGAATATCTCCATCTCAATGACATGAAGGTTGGGACTAGTGATTGCTAGGAAGGGTGGGGAGGGGGAGCCATGCCGACTGGTGTGGTTTGTATAGGTTATGGACCAGGCAATGATGGTTTTCTCTCTTGTATGCTTCGCCCTCCTCAGGAGGCAGTACAGTGTGTCCAGGAGCTGGCTTCACCCTCCTTGCTCTTCATCTTTGTGCGGCATGGCATTGAGTCCACGCTGGAACGTAGCACTATTGCTCGTGAACATATGGGGCGACTGCTACACCAGCTGCTCTGCGCAGGGCACCTCTCCACTGCCCAGTATTACCAAGGGTATGATAGACTTCTGTGGGCCTTCCGTGTCCACATGCTCACCAATTCCTTCTCTTTTGTGGAATCCCTGGAACTTTGCATTAAGTGTGTAGGCCAACCATTCCAGTTAGCTTTGTGAGGAGTGAAGGTAGCTTTAGCTTTAGATTCTCATGTCTGAAAAATGTCTTTGTAAGGTTTCCACATTGGATTCTTAGTTGTGCTCTATTTCCCCGGAAGGCAGGGTAATCTAGCCCATCTCCCCAAATGCCCTGACTTCTCCTTTCCTTTTCAGGCTGTATGAAACACTAGAATTAGCTGAGGACATGGAAATTGACATCCCTCATGTATGGCTTTACCTGGCAGAACTGATAACACCCATTCTCCAGGAAGATGGGGTGCCCATGGGAGAGCTCTTCAGGTAAAACCCCCCCTCCCTTTGTGGATGCAAGAGAGATAATGGAGTGAGATAAGTTGAATACCTGTGTTTGGAGAGCGATGGAGTAATATTGAGGGCTATGGGGTCATCAGGATTGATGATTTCTCTTACAGGGAAATTACGAAGCCTCTGAGACCCATGGGCAAAGCTACTTCTTTGTTGCTGGAGATCCTGGGTCTCCTATGCAAGAGCATGGTGAGTTTGGCCTTTTAGAGGGTGATGTATTCAGGAACTTAACGTGATTTGGGCTGCCTCTGGAGACCATGGAGCTTCTTGGTCTTTTGATAGCCTTTGCTACTTGAGAAGAAGGTTTAAGTAGGTAGTTTCTGTCATAAATTCTGCCTGGGCAGAAGGAAGATTGGCAAAGAAAGACCATAGACCTGTGGCTAATTCTTTTATTATTCATTTGATCAATGTTTCTTTGAGCAGGTCACACAGTTCACTGAATACTGAGCGCGCGTGCACACACACACACACAGATTACAAAAGTTGAATGGTGTGGACTCTGACTTGGTACAGAAAAAGCAAGAGGTGGCAGCCTCAACAACTTGAGTGAAATGTGAAATAGGGAAACGGTGGAGCTGTGAAATATTTGACAGCCTTTACAGGAGAGGACCTTTGAGGAGCACAGTAGCTCTTTATGTAAGACAGTGAAGTGACAGGAATGCAGGGCCTCGACAGGCGAGTCGGGAGTGGTGACCATGGTGTAAGAAGTCAGGGCGTGTGCTTTGAAGAGTTTGGGTATCTGGAACTTGGAGAGATGATTAAGGGGACTCAAGGGGATTTTTTTTTTTGTGAGGGTGTGGGGTGTTCCTGCTGCTGAGATTTGTCTGAACTTAGGAAACCAATAGGCATATCTGTTCCTTCCTTGTTTGAGACAAGGTCTCTCTGTGTATCCATGGCTGTCCTGGTGTGCCACCACAGTTTGGCAGCTACTTTTTTTTTTTAAGTAAACATTCATTTACTTGGGATAACAAAAAAGCTCAGTGGTTAAGAGGAAAACGGTACATTTAAAAAATTTAACTTCGATTTTTTTTGTGTGTGTGTGTGTGTGTGTATGATCCTGTGTGTGGCATGTGCCTGCAGAATTCAGAAGAGTATGTCAGATCCCTGGAACTTGCCATATGATTAGTTGTGAAACTATCATGTGGGTGCTGGGCCCCAAACAAAACAAACTCAGCAAAGCTGCTTTTGGAAAAGAAATGTAGTTGAAATATATATACTACATATGCAGTAGGAATATACTGGGTGAGATGTGTAGGTTTGGTTGTTTACCTTTTTGAGATTTAGTGATTTCTTGACTCCTACAAATGCTAATTGGTTTTTTTCCTAGAAGCTTTTCCGTCTCCTAATGTCACACCACTGTGGTGGTGGGTGCGTTCCTATTGCTTGGGATGTTTGGTTTCATCATGGAAGGGTGGTACCTGTTTGGTATCTATGTGGTATACTTAGATGACTGCTGAACTGTTGAGTCCTGAGAGCTAGAGGCCATAGAAAGGTAGAGGTAAATATTGAGATGCTGAATTGCTCTTTTGTTTTTCAGGGTCCCAAAAAGGTGGGAATGCTGTGGCGAGAGGCTGGGCTGAGCTGGAGGGAATTTCTAGCAGAAGGCCAAGACGTTAGCACATTTGTGGCTGAACAGGTTTGAGACTGGAGTTTTATTCAGAATTTGGGGGCTAGCTCATCTCATCTTTCACACTAACTAGTCCTGACCTTGGCTGTCCTTCATTTGCTTATAGAAGGTGGAATATACCTTGGGAGAAGAGTGTGAGGCTCCGGGCCAGAGGCCACTTGCCTTTGAGGAGCTGCGAAAGCAGCTGGAGAAGCTGCTGAAGGAGGACAGCAGTAACCAGCCGGTGTTTGACTGGATAGAGGTATGTTTCTCCTGGGTAGTTGGAGAAGGGTAGAGGCATGATTTGGGAGGTGACAGGAGTGGGTACTTAAGAGGCATAATTTAGAACTTAAAAGCCTTTGTTTTTCTGCACAGGCCAACCTGAATGAGCAGCAGATAGCATCCAATACATTAGTTCGAGCCCTCATGACAACTGTCTGTTATTCTGCAATTATCTGTAAGGAGCCTGGGAGATGGTGGGGCAAGGCTGTGTGGAGAGAGAGGGGTTTTGGCATTCTGGGCTAAGCCAGGTGAAGTCTACATTATTTCATTTATCCTTGTCTTTTTCCCTGTAGTTGAGACTCCTCTCCGAGTGGATGTTGCAGTGTTGAAAGTGCGAGCGAGACTGCTACAGAAATACTTGTGTGATGAGCAGAAGGAGCTACAAGCACTCTACGCCCTCCAGGCCCTTGTAGTGACCTTAGAACAGCCTGCCAGTAAGAGCCAGGCTGCAGGGATGGGTGGGACAGAGGGACTGCCAGATAGAAGAGAGGGTGGTCATGAAAAGTACACAACCCAAGAAAGGTGGGTAAAGAACAAAATGCCCTGATGGTTTGATTGATGCCTTACCCTACCCAATGCACGTTCCCTTGCCTACAAAGAGTGAGTTAATTAAACCTTGAGGGTTGACATCCTGCAGGCTTTGTGCTTGGCCAGTAGGTGACAGCAACAAAAAATGATATCTTTCAGACATGATGTGCCCACTGAGTCTGGCACAAGGCTAAAATGCTTGGCTTACATTGCCTTATCTCATAGCCATTGTGGGTTTATCTCCTTTTTTCACACTGTAAGACTGAGGTTTACAAATTGAGCACATGGGTATGTTCAAGTGTTAGTTAGGTAACCGTAGTAAGGAAGCAGACCACAGTTGTGGGCTGGCCTGTAGTCAGGGGCTGAGGGAGTGTTGGAAGGTTAGTCTGAGGGGTGGTAGGGAGGAATTAGTTGACTGACAGATGGAACAGGCAGGCCGAGTGGGGTGAGGAAATCAAAGTGTGAAGTAGTGTGTGTGTGTGTGTGTGTGTGTGTGTGTGTGTGTGTGTGTGTGTTGGGGGCGGGGCGTGGGGATAGGTACTTCAGGCCGTATAAGTAGCACCAGGGCTTTGTAAGCAAAGAATTTGAGCTGAAAATGGTGCCTCACCCTGTGATCCTCTATTGCACCAAATGCTCACCTACGCTGAATCAGGCCTTGTTTTATCAAATCCCTACTCTAACCCCCAGCTGGTCATGGTGACACAAGACAGCCAGGGCTGCATACATCAAAACAAAACAAAAACAACCAAAACAGTACTTGAAGCATAAGTTCCTTTAAAATGTTGTCAATTAGCTGTTTATTTGCCTTTTACAGTAAGGGAAGACTGAGGCTTCTTGCTTTGAAAGGTCCTGCTGGAACTATCACTTTCTCCAAAATGTTTTCACAAGAAGATAATGGGATTGACTCCAGAGGAATAGAGCAGTGGGGAAGTAGAGACACAGAAAGGGCTCTATGAACAAAAGAAAGAATTTGGTATAGGGAAGTGGTAGATAAGCAATTAGGACAGATGGTTGACTGAGACAAATTATATAAAAATCTTGTTTAGCTATAGGATAGTTGAAAGATGGCTTTTATGTTTAATTTGGACAAGTGGGTTAAATACGTGTGTGTGTGTGTGTGTGTGTGTGTGTGTGTGTGTGTGTGTGTGTGTGTGTGTGTGTGTGTATATAGCACTCCGAGGAACTCCGACAGAGTGTAGCACTCTAGAAGCCAGAGATGGTTCAAGTGTTTGTCAGGATCTGTGCCTGTTGTCTCCAATCCTGGACTCAGGGTTGAACTCAGATGTCTGGTTTCCAACTGTTTTCTGAGATGTAATCTTAAGTAGTCTGGCTGGCCTCGAATTAATTTAGGCACTTGGCCTTACCATTTGAACCTCTTGCCTCTATATTCCAAGATTACAGTTGTGAACCACCATGCCTGACATTGTTCATTTCATCTCTCTCCTTTGATTCTACTTGTGATGTTCCCATTTCCCCTTATCAACCTTGAGACATGGTGTCACTGTGTAGAACTAGCTGGCCTAGAATAGTCTATTGCAGACTGGGCTAGCATCAACCAGAGAAATCTGCTCACCTCTGACTTCTGAGTGCTGGGATTAAAGATGTGCACCACCACACCTGGCCTCATTTTTTCCCTTTTCATATAGTTTTGCTAAATAACCAGAACTGCCTGTTTCTGAAGATTGCTAATGGCCAAGTAATGAATTCTTAGGCTAGTAGTCTCTGTCATGAGATTAGCATTCTGTCAGAAGCCTGGCCAGTATAGTAGGGCAGGGCGTAGTTTTACAGTCTCTCTGGGAGGGACCTCTGGCTACAGACTGGTCACCTAATTGATGTCTTTGTGGCTTGCAGACCTGCTTCGGATGTTCTTTGATGCCCTGTATGATGAGGACGTCGTGAAGGAAGACGCTTTCTACAGCTGGGAAAGCAGCAAGGACCCTGCTGAGCAGCAGGGCAAGGGTGTGGCCCTTAAATCTGTCACAGCCTTCTTCAATTGGCTTCGAGAGGCTGAGGAGGAGGAGTCTGATCACAACTGATGGCGGGTGGGGCCGGGGACTTGGAGCCATGGACACGTGGATGGCCCAGCCAGCCAGCTGCCTGGACTGCAGGGGGGCGGCGGTGGCAGTGGCGGCAGTGGCAGTGGGTGCCTGTAGTGCGATGTGTCTGAGCTAATAAAGTGGCTGATGAGGCAGGATGGCTTGGGGCTGCCTGGGGCCCCCCCTCCAGGATGCTGCCAAGTGTCCCTCTCCTCCCCCCGGGGCACAGAGATATATATAAAGTCTTGAAATTTGGTGTGTCTTTGCGGGGGGAGGGGCACTACCGCCTGCCTCTAGGGTCCTTTTTTATTTTCTGAAATCACTCTTGGGACTGCCGTCCTCGCTGCTGGGGGCATATGCCCCAGCCCCTGCACCACCCCTGCTGCTGCCTGGGCAGGGGAAAGGGGGGGGCACGGTGCCTGTAATTATTAAACATGAATTCAATTAAGTCATTGCCTCTTTACTGATCTGCTCCGTTGGAAGAGTATGGGTAGGTGGGCATGGTCCTCTCCAGACTTGGCACTGTATCAGTGTTGGTACCTGCCTCTTTCCCAGTCAGTGATTGGGGGTGGGGGACCCAGGGAATTGGTTTTCTGGAGGGTTGGGTTTTCTGGTTTGACATACGGGAAATTGGTGCTATAGAGTACTTTTGCGCCTACCAGATTAATCCAGGCCCTGGGTTTGAGGCCCTTAGAACTATAGAAGCTCTAAAGGGGGCGTCCTGTGTAAAATGACCCGTGTGGCCTACCGGCTTCTCCCTTCGGTGTGGCACCGCAGTGGAGATACAGGCTGTTTCAAGACCTAGACTGTTACTGAGTGGCTGTGACGTAGACTTGCCCCGCCTGTTCTGGATGGGCACAGCCCCGGGCTTACGTCACCGGCCCTATTCCCCTCTCCCGGGAGCGGCAGCAGACGCGTTGCTCCCACCCCCTCCCCTTCTCACAGGCTGTCCCCTCCCCGGTGGTGACCGCGGCCCGACCCTCAGCAAGACGATGGCCCGGGTCCCAAACACGGGCTAGCGTGCCTAGGTGCCCTGCCATGGGCTGTATTGGCTCTCGGCGCCCAGCCGGTCAGGGTAAGAGGCGGAGGCCGGAGCATGGACAGGGAATCGGGCTACACAGCTACCCGGTGGGGCCGTGGGTGGAAGGGGCAGTGAGGAGGGGGCTGGTATAAGGAGAGGGAGGAGCCTGCGCCCGGGAGGCGGGTCGGGCCAGATGAGCGAACGGGAGGGGGCTAACCGACTCTGGCTTGTTTCTGTGGCCTGCCTTCCGCTGGGTTTTTCCGTGGTATACTCACCTTCCGTCTGTATTCCTGCTGCTGAGGGTGGCTGCAGGAGCGCACACAGCCTGGGATCCGCTGGGCAACCTGCGGCCTCCACCTTCCTGGCTCCTGGCAACTAGTCTTTTGTATCTACATACTCCTCTCTGCCTACACCTACCTCTCATCTCACTGTCTTAGGAGTGGCTCTTTGCTGTGAAGCTGCCTCTCCCCGCTGGGTGCTGTCCTCCTCAGGAGTCAGCCTGTAAATACTGGCCAAGAACTCACCCTACCATGGAGTTTTTGCCTAACACTTGTTCCCGGCTTCAGAACCAGCTGGTTGATTGAAGGGACTGAAGACCCATGTGGAGCATCTGTGAGCAAATTGATAATATCTCTCATGCTCACAGATCATTTTATTTGTTAACGCCCTCATCACCCTTACTCTTGGGGGGGGGGGTCTAACAGGCCACTGGCTCTCCCCAAAGCAGGTGACCCCTGATCAGGCCTTGATTTCCCTGTAGACACGTGGGGGTGCCCTGCTTTAGCTCCAGGCATCTGAAGTTTGCCAGCTTACCTTGCTTCTATGTCAAGGAATGGATTTGGAATGGGTCCTAGACTTTCCAAGCAGGTGGTCAGTCACAAAAGTCATTAGTGTGGTTTATATATGAGGTGTTTTACAACTAAATTCTGGCTGAGATTTGTACTTCTTGATGAATTCTGGGATTTGTAGTCCCAGGATTAACCTCGTAGGGTACGAATTTGAGAAGTAGCAGGGTGCTGTGATTTTTCTGGTCTGCTTGGAGTTGAGGAAAGAGTTTGGCTGACCTCAGGGCTAGCTTGAGAGCCCTGATTAGGTACTAGTGGGGGTGAGGGATAGCCAGTAACCTGTCTTCTTTCTGGTTGGTAGCATTTCTGGGGACCACCACCTGGCTGAGGCTCAGGGACAGAGACGGCTGCTGCTCCAGCTAAAAGGTTAGTTGTTATGTACATGGCCAGTTGGCACTGTGCAAGCTAAGGATGAGCTGCAGCTCCGCAAACCCCAGAGAACTTGGCTAGGCCCCTGGCACTCCCACTTCCTCAAAGCTATGAGACAGGCAGGAGTGTTCTCCTTATGTGACTAGGCACAAGTTCCAAGTGGGGAGGGGACTGGCTCAGCATCCGGAGCCAAAACAAGAATAGAACTGGGAGCTGAGCCTGAAGCAGTTCGGGCTTTGGGTTCTCCGCATCAACACAGCTAGCATGCCTATGATTTCTGTGCTGGGCAAAATGTTTCTGTGGCAGCGTGAAGGGCCTGGAGGAAGATGGACTTGTCAGACAAGTCGCAGAGGTGAGATCAGAGACCATGGATGTGATCTGGGAGGTGATGGGAAGCTGAGGAGGAAGGCACACTAGATATTGAGAGGAAAACCAGTGTGGTGTAGATATTGGGAACCAGACTGAGGTAGGAAGACGCAGGCTGGGGCTATTAGGAAATGACTTACAAGGGTGAGAATTTAAAAACAAAAAAACAAACTCATGGGTCCACTGGAAAAGAACAGAGTGATAGACCAGTTGAGATTGGTGAGAGGGAAGAACCAAGGGAGAAGGCGGGGAGAAGGCAAGTGGAGATGGGGACAGTGTTGGTGGGAGAATTTCATGCACTTTCCAAGGGTTGAGAAACTGGGGGAAGATTCAGAATTCGTTTGGACTTCATCGTATGTTTTGATGGCAAAAATATTTGTAGAGAAAGATGTTCAATGAGCTGTCACAAAAGGGCCTCAAATCAGAGATGTGGGATAGGGGGTTTTAGGGTACAGGAGAGTTATGTGGTGGTCTTAGATTGTCTGAGATGGGGGAGGGGTACTAAAAAATGACATGGCAACATGATGAAAATGGGAATCTTGGTAGAAGTGGGGATCCAGATGGAACACCTTTTCCTCTGACTCCTCAGTGGCTTCAGACCCTGCCTGGGCTGTGGAGTGGATCGAACTCCCTCGAGGTCTTTCTCTGTCTTCCTTGGGATCTGCTCGGACTCTCCGAGGCTGGAGCCGTTCCCCGCGTCCTTCTTCTGTAGACAGCCAGGACTTGCCAGAGGTGCTGCGCCTTTTCTGTGCATGTTTGGGCTTGGGGGGGGGGGCGTTCACATTTAGGGTTCGTGTGACCCCTCCCCGTTCCTGCCTCACCATCCTGCTTCGGATCCTTTTTCCTGCAAGCGGAGGCGCTATCCGGCAGGCCGCCCCCGCGCCGGTCTGCTCCGCTCTGCTTGGTGCCAGCGGGCTGGTTTGCTAGCGCCTTCGGTGCTGACGTCAGCGCATCCCAGGCCGTATCCCGGGAGACCCTGTTGCATGGTGATGGGTTGCCACGGAGATATACACCTTTTCTCTGGGCCAGGGCCGCAGCTGCGCGGAGCGTCGCCCCTGCATGGATGGCAGCGGCTGTGGGAAGCGAGGGGAGGGAGGGAGAGCGAGCCAGGAAACACCCGGCAGGTTCTCCTTCCCACAGGCCTGGCCAGAGGCTACCGGCGCCAATCTGGAGGCCCTGTCAGCCAGGTACTGAAGGAGAGGGACGGATTGATGGGCCTGAGGTCAAGGGGCAGGTGGAGGCTGCTTGTGCCAGGTGGAACCAACCATGATGGAGGAGAATTAGGTAATGCTGGGAAGGGGGTGTGTGCATCAATTATGTTCAGCCAAGGAAAACATTTGCTGGGGCTTGTCAAGGAGCATTAAGTCAGGTACAGGATGGAGTTAGGAACCCAGATGGATTAAACCCTGACCCTGCCATCTCCTGCTCCCTTGGGAGTGACACAAAGGCAGCATAGAGCGGAGCGCATGTGTGTGTGTGTGTGGGGGGGGGGGTCAGAGAAAAAAAAAGAGTAAGTCTATTGGGAAGTAACACTTGTGGCCTTAAGGATAGAGAGTGTTTTTGTTGTTGTTGTTGTTGTTTTGTTTTGTTTGTTTGTTTTTTTTTGTTTTTGTTTTGCAAGGCAAGGATGGCCCTCTTGGCCTAAAAAGCTGGTTCCTTTCCTTGGAGGCAGGCAGGCTGCTTGTTGACAGGGAAGGTGGAGGAGCCTGATGTTATTGGGCAGAAATGAGTGCTGGACTTCAAGGAAGTCCAAGGAGAGGCAGAGGCCTCCCTGTGGAGTCCTGAGTAACAAAGGGAAAGCCTAGAAAAGACTTTCTTTTTAATTTTTTAAAAAATTATCCTTAATTGTGTGTATTCCTCTGCTTGTGTGTTTGTCCATGGAGCCTAGAGGTGTTAGATCTGGAGCAGGATTAGCAGGAGGTTGTGAACCACCTGATTGATGTGGGAGCTAGGAGTCAAACTTGGATCCTCTGTAAGAGCAGCAACAAATGCTCTTAACCATGGACCATTTCTCCATCTCTCTAAATAAAGTTTTTTTTCTCTAAAACAAACACACACACATACAGAGGGAAAGCCAATTTTTAAGACTGAATTTTAGGAAGCATACAAAATAATGGTTTTCTTTTCTTTTTGGGGGGAGGTTTGGGGGGGTGTTCTTCAAGACAGTGTTTCTCTGTGTAACAGTCCTGGCTATCCTGGAACTCACTCTGTAGACCAGGCTGGCCTTGAACTCAGAGATCTGCCTGCCTCTGCTTCCCAAGCGCTGGAACTAAAGGCGTGTACCACCACTGCCTGGTCAAAATAATGGTTTTCATGATGAAATTTTCATGCATATGCATCATTGTACAAAATTTGAAATAACATTTTGACTCACTGTGTTCTTGGGAAATTGTACATTTATACCTTGTCATGTTCATTCAGCCCATACATTTACTTATTGCCAAGCACTGTTCAAACACTGGGTTCTAGCAGTGATCATAACAGACTGAATTCCTCAAAGAGATAAAGACCAGCAGAGGAAGCCATATTTACAACTGGCAAGCTGGCTCCATTAATGGTACATTGACAGAAAATAGTGATTAATTGGAGACTGCGGTGAGAGGACAGACCACTGTTTGAGTAGCTAGGAAAGCTCCTCTGAGGGGTGATATTTCAGTCAAAATTGCAAAGTTGAAAAAGCCAGCTATGGAAAGTGCTGGAGCATGAAAGAACAGAAAAGATTATATACACAGATGTGTGGAATGTTGGGGAACAATGACCTGTGCTAACCTGGTGAGGGGTCCTGAGGGCTTAAGGGAGGTGGCGGGGGGAACAGAAAAGACAGGAATGGGGTCGGGGAAGGTTTGGAGGTATAATCAATAAGGATTCTTGGTTGTTGGTGGTGATAGTTGTCTATTGGTGGAGATAAGGTCTTATGTAGCTCAGGCTGGCCTCAACTTGCTAGGTAGCCAAGGATGACCTTAAACCTTTGATCCTCTGGCCTTCACCTCCCAGATGCCGGCATTACGTGCCAGATACCAGATACTAGGGATCAAACACGATACTTCCGGAATGGTAGGCAAGCACTGTACCAACTAAGCTCCATCCTGGCCCCTCACAAGGTTTTAAGATCAGATACATGCAGGCAAAGCTTAGGGGAGAGTGGATGGTAACCCTGAGATAGGGACCCCAGTGAAATGGAGAACAGTGGTTGATAAATGGGAAGCTGGAAAGCAAAGCCACATGTAAGGAAAAGAATGTTTGGTTTGGCTTTGGTTATGCTGAATGTGTGGTTCTGGTAGGCAGCCTAGAAAGAGCAGGGACATATATCTAATGACAGAGAAGAGAGGGAGTACCTTGAGGAAGTCTTTGCCTTAGCTGTCCTCCTTCCTTCCCTGTCTTTCTTTCTTTCTTTCTTTCTTTCTTTCTTTCTTTCTTTCTTTCTTTTTTTTTCTAGGCAGGGTTTCCCTGAATAGCCCTGGCTGTCCTGGAACTTGTTCTGTAGATCAGGCTGGCCTTGAACTCACAGAGATCCGCCAGCCTCTGCCTCCCGAGTGCTGGGATTAAAGGTGTGCGCCACCACCACTGTCTTCAGAGGCTCTACACCACGATTTTCACTTTTTCAGCTGTCCTCTTCCCTGCTGGGAGCCGGGAAAGTGGAGGCGCAGCCATAGTTCTGTTCCCTTGGGCCTGAGTCTCTGTTGCTCCCTCGGAGAACAGTTCATGAACTCCTGCTTCTTAGCCTTTTCTGCATGCCAGTAGCCACTAGGGCATATGTGCCATCTGGGCATTCTTCCAGCTCCCCCTGATAGCTTGGAATAGGCAGAAGCGTGTTGGAAAGAAGGTTGTTTCTGTCGGAGGGGCACTGACCCTCTGATGGTGTTGCTCAAGGTGAATGTTGGAGACACAGTCGCGATGCTGCCCAAGTCCCGGAGAGCCCTAACCATCCAGGAGATCGCTGCGCTGGCCAGATCTTCCCTGCATGGTATGCACCCTTCTGTTCCTCTGCCCACTTTGTCTGTCCTTCCTTCCTTCTTTCCTTCCTTCCTTCCTTCCTTCCTTCCTTCCTTCCTTCCTTCTTTCCTTCCTTCCTTTCCTTCCCTCCCTCCCTCCTTCCCTTCCTTCCTCCCTCCCTCCCTCTCTTCCTTCCTTCCTTCATTCCTTCCTTCCTTTCTTCCTTCTTTTCCTCTTGTCTTGTGGTACTGTTCCTGTGGGCATTTTCTGGGATTTGTTTTTACAAATCAGTCCTAGCCCAGCTGGGCAGTGGTGGCACATGCCTTATGTCCCAGTACTTGGGAGGCAGAGGCTGGCGGATCTCTGAGCCTGAGGCCAACCTGGTCTACAGAGCAAGTTCCAGGATAGCTAGGCCTACACACAGAAACCCTGTCTGGGGAGAGAGGGAGGGAGGAGGGAGGAGAGAGGAGAGAGAGAGAGAGAGAGAGAGAGAGAGAGAGAGAGAGAGATTTAGGGTTGGAGACATGGCTCAGCAGTTAAGAGCACTGACTGTTCTTCCAGAAGACCTGGATTTAATTCCTAGCACCCACATGGCAGCTCACAAGTGTCTAACTCCAGGATCCACCACCCTCACACAGACATACATGCAGGCAAAATACCAATGTACACAAAAATAAAAATAAAACTATTTTTAAAAATCAATCCTAGCCCTTCTTCCTACCCTAAGGTCATGAAGAGACTGACTCTCTTTGCCTTGCAAGCTA